>NC_143135.1:958000-1261500 GCF_059928025.1 Delphinapterus leucas | reverse complement strand
GAATGCCGGTCTCCCAAAAGAGTTGGGAAGTGCCCTTATATTTTTTGGAAACTAGTGTATGAAATTTGCACGACTTCTCCCTTAAAGCTTTTGTCTCATTCACCAGTGACGCCATCTGGAGTGGAGTATTTTCGCGTGTGAGGGCAGGTTTTTTTTCCACTACGATTTCAATTTCTTTGATAAATGTAAGACTCTTTAGATGATCTATTTCTTCCCCAGTGAGCTTAGTGGGTCACCCATCCAGAAACTGGTCCACTTCATCTTAGCTGTTGAAGGTACGTGTGGGCAGAGAGGCAGCTGTGTTGCCGGGTTTACCTGAAACCCTGAGGGAAGGAAGCGCCCCCCCTGGCAGGAAGACCTGTGGGTAAAGCCCCCGTGCGTGAGCTGTTCCAGTGGTGTTTTCTCTTGGGACTTCCCGGGAGCCTCCGTCCGGTGCGTCTGCTGCTTCTCACTTGTGGTGCCTCTTCCTTGCGTGTGTTGTGGTTTTGTGCCGTGGACTGGGGTCACCCGGACTCCGGCAGGAGCCCTGAAGGCCCGGAAGAGGCAGTGTCCTCTCTGAAGTCTCTCTTTGCCTCGCCTGTCTGTTCCCCATCCAAGGCCGCTCCCCATGACTTTCTCAGCCTGTGGTTTTCTGGACCATAAAATTAATGTCAATTTGAGCTTCCAACTCTGTAAGGGGGGGGGGCTGGATTATCACTTGTCAGGGGAGACATTCTCTTTTTTTTTCTGGCCTCACCTTGTGGCATGTGGAACTTCCCTGACCAGGGATCGAACCGGCACCCTCTGCAGTGGACGCGCAGAGTCCTAACCACTGGACCGCCAGGGAATTCCAGGGGAGACATTCTAATCACCCACTGCTCAGACTCAGGAAGAATGTTTCCTTGCTCCCTCCTTCAGATGATGGGGGGCTTCCCTGGACCCCCCTCACTGAGGGGATGCAGCCTTTAGGAGTCTCAGCTCTAACCACCCACCATGCGGCCCCACCTCCCACTTAGCTCGTAGAACCAAAGTCCCAGAATGCACGAGGACACGGTGGTACATCCACCCAATGGGATGCGGTGTGGCAGAGCTGTGAGTGGACCCCAGTCACCTGCACAGTGTGGGTGGAACCCACTTGGATGGAAAGGACCCTGGAGCAAAAGGACACAAGAGATACATAGTGTGTGAGGGCGTTTGTGTGACCCTTGGTAACAGGACTCATTCGGTTGGAGAAATGAGGAGAGCGGGGCCTCAGGGGCAGCGAGGGACAGCAACTAGAAGCGGGCATTCCTCTGGTGCCGAATGTTCTATGTCTCGATCTGAGGGCTGGTTGTAGCAGGGTGGTCAGCTTGTGCCGTTACTGAGGTCTATGTGCACGTGTGTCCCCTTTCCTGTGGTTTTCTTTCAGTGCGACGTGTCCCGGGAAGGAGAAACAGCTGCTGGGAGTCTGGGGTCAAGAGTGGTGCAGCCCTGACCACTGCCCTTCACAGCCGTCACCAGGGCCCCTCACTAGTCCTGTGACAGCCGGCCTGGTGTTTATGAGCCAGCTACAGATTGAAAAGGACTTTCCCTCTTTTACCCAATAATTCCATTCCTTTTCAGCCAGAGGAATTTTCCGGGTCATGCACCTTCTCGCGTGTCTGGAGCTGGAAGGCCTCCAAGGATGAATTCAAGGTCAGAAACCACACATCTCATCAGGTGAGAGCCGGCAGGGGCCGCCCCCTCGGACTCCACAGGACTGGCTCCCGGCCAGGTGAGCGCGTGCAGGAGCCAGGATGCTGAAGGCGGGGGGCCCTCACCCTCTCCCAGCCACCCCGCCCCATCCTGCCCTGTCGTGGCGGGTGGCGGGCAGCGGCTCACGTGGGTTTTCTACTGTTTTATGGCATCTATGACTCCCCCCGCCCAGGGTGGGCGGCCGGGTCCTCACAGAAGGAAACCAACACACACGCAGCAACATGCTCGGCCGGCCCAGACCCCGGCATGGGGCCAGGACGTGTGTGGACTTGCTTGGGTTCAATGCTGGAGCCTTTCTGATGGCGAGGTATCTTCCCAGGATGGGTTAATTGAGGTCTTCTCTGAATTGTGGGCTCTGTTGTCCTAAATGGCATCATGCGGAGGAGGCTGGGCAGGGCCTGGAACTACCAGGTGTGGACGAGCACCTGTGGGCAGCGTCCCCGCAGCCGGCGGTCAGCGTGCCGGTCAGCTTCCGCAGAGCGACAGAGCCGACAGGATACGCATCCGCAGAAGGACACTTACTTTAAGGCACTGACTCGGGCCATCATGGCGGCTTGGCAGGTCCAGAATCGAAAGGGGGCAGCGGGCGCAGAGACTCAGGACAGGGTTGCAGTTTTAGTTTGAGGTCAGTCTTCTGGCAAAGCAGTAGAAGCCAATGCTGCAGACAGGCTCCAGAGACCATCCACACGCCGGCAGAACCTCCTCTCGCTCGTGGGGAGGTCAGTCGGTCTGCCTTCAACTGATTGGATGCGGTCCACCCACATCACGGGCCGCCATCTGCTTCATTCAAAATCTACCAAGTTAAATGCAAATCTCATCCGGAAACACCCTCACAGAAACATCCAGAATAACGTTTGCCCAAATACCCGGGCGCCGTGGCCCAGCCACGCTGGCAGGGATGTGATGAGCCCTCTACCCTTGCTTCACACAGGACCAGCCCCGCTTTCCCTGAACATGAACTTCAAACTTGCTGCCCGTGTGTGAATTACTTGAGCTTTTAGACTTGGTGCGCACAACCTCCCAATCAGGTCTGAGAACTGGTCCCTTGAGTCTCACTGAGGCAGCTGCGGGGACCCTCTGCCCCGGAGGGCAGCTTATATTCTGGGGCCCACCACCCCACATAAGTCTTCCCTCTGCAGAGGACAGGGGTGCTTCTGCAAACCGCTCTGCTCCCTCCCCCAGGTGACAAGGCCTGTGAGGCCCCTCTTTCCCTTTCGGAAAGGAGCCGGGGAGCTCACAGCAAAAGTTGGGCTCTCAGGCTCTCATTACCCTGGACCTGGATCCCATGATGTCACTGTGCTTCTGCTCTTTCCTTCCTTTGGGAGGTCGTATTCTTGCCGAACTTTTGCTGTAAAATAGTCTGTGCCCTCTGGGTAAGTCAACAGCGTCCAAGGGAGCGGGGCAGCATCGGGCCTTGGGAACAAAGGGACACTGGTTAGACCCTGGTTCTGCATTTACTGGCTCTGTGGCTTGGGGCACATTCCTTTACCTCCTGGTCCCCTGCTTTTTAATTATACCTTTAGGATAGAGTATATAAAACGTTTAACTCGGTTAATGTTTAAACTGGCACACAAGGGTATATAAAATGTTTAACTCAGTTAACATTTAACGTGGCACATGACACTCAGTAAAAGTTAGCTATTATTATTATTTTTCAATCATGTTTTCATGTTAAGGGAAGCACTAAATTAGATTTATTGCCCTGAATGGAGTGGGCACCTCCAGCTGACAGGGAGCGTTCCTGGCCGAGGACAGCAGGCCAAAAGATGCCAGGCCCTCCTGGTGACCGAGGCTTGTCCCCAGGGACGTGGAACCACTGACCCCTGGGGGTCGGGGGCGGCCTGGGGAGGAGGTGCCACTGGCCAGCCAAGATCCTCGCTGGGGTCCGTGGGGGCCTGTCCCAGCCTCGCCTGCCCTTCGCTGGGCCTGGGGTCAGAGAGAAGAAGCTGTGACCAGGAGGGGTCTGGGATGACACAGGTCTTTATCCCGGTGATCCCAGGGCTGAACGGGGACCCGAGAGCAGAGGGGGGGCTCTGGGTAAACACGGGGCGGATGGATGGGGATGCGGGGAGACAACCTCACGTCCTCTGCGCCCTCTGGTACCACCTCCTCGTGGGGTGGCTGAGACTCACTGTGGCTTTGGTAGGCCTGAAGTCCAGCCCAGGGATCCCCGCAAGCCGCTGGCATCTGGCCTGGTGAGTGGCCAAGGAGCCCAACAGCCCCGGGGATGCCGGCCTTTCCTGTGGCATGGCCTCCCAAGGCCTCAGAAACCTCACTGAGTGGGAAGGGCCACAAGGGGAGCCTGCAGCCAGCCCGGGAGAGGTGCGGGGGCTCTAGGCCCAAGTCTGATGGTCACCAGGGACCTGACCTTTCCCACACCTGGAGGACACGGGGGCCCAGGAAGGAAGCCTCCCGGCTGAGCCCTGTGGGCGCAGGAGGGACACGAGCCCCAGGCAGGCGCCCCATGCCGCCACCTCGCCGCCATCTAGGTCCCCAGATGGAGAGACGTCCAGGGTATGTGTGAGTTGTCACCTCCCCCCACCCCCAGAGCAGAGGGCATGCATGCCCCCCAGGCCCCTGCCCCTCTTCTGCCCTCCCGGCGCCTTTTATAAACCGAGGCCCTCAGCGCTGGCTGGGTGTTCTGTCGTGGTCACAGGCAGGACAGACAGGCGGACAGAGGGGTCACAATCCCACCTGCTCCGCCTGTGCCTGGGGCCTCGCCCAGGTGTGCCCGCTCAGTGCCTGGGTCTCAGCCGCCGGGAAATGCAGACGCCACGGGGCCAAGCTCAAGGGAGGCTGCCGGACTGGAGGAGCCCACCCCCCAGATGCCGACACCCAGGCAGGGGTCTTTATCCTCCTTACTGGTGTCCCCAGGGAGAAGCAGGGAGCCCGAGACGCCGTGGGTGCTCAGTAAACGTGAAGACAAAATGGTGTGTGAGCTGCATCTAATGACAAAAACCTCAGCCCAGGAACCAGTGAGGACAAGGCTGGGGCTGGAGAACACGTTTATTCAAAGGGATCGAAGGTCCTGCTGGACACATAGTCTCAGCTGTAGCTCTTTCCCTCCAGTTCTGATCTCAGCTGCAAGGCTGGATCAGACAGGGAGTGTGGAGGGAAAGGGGCAAGAGGGAGGGTCCCATTAGGGCTGGACCGGGCAGCGGGCTTGTTGGAGATTTCAGGGCTCTGCGAGCTTCGAAGCTGTCGGGTACCCAGGTCAGGGGAGAAGGAGACTCCTTGTGGTGGCGGCAGAGGGGTCACAGGACAGGCCAAGGACGTGACAGGGTCATTCCATTCCTTGGGACTCGGGAAACACTAAGTACTCCTGGGTCTGGGAGACAGCCCAGAGCTGAGATGGGGCTCTCGTCACGTCCTGGGGAGAGCAGACTCTCCTGAGGTCTGAGCCTCAGATCTTGCACTGGCAGCAGCAGACGGGCACACAACAGCTGGAGCCACAGCAGCCCATGTTCTGGTGGGTGGAGAGAGAGGGCAGGTGCTCAGGTGTGGAGCCTCCTGGGCCAGGAGCCTTTATATACCTGCCTGGGCACATGGTCATCTCCTGGTTCCTGTTTGTGCCTTTTCTCTGGGGTAATTGTATTTGTTTGTTTGTTTGTTTAATCTCAAAATAACCTCAATGGTGTCGAGGTTTTGCACTTAGGATTTCCTATCACGCGCTCCCTGAGAAAAGCAGAGTCCCCATTCCTGTGCCAGCTGAACGTGACGGGCAGGGTCCTTGGCCCAACGCTCTGTCCGTCTTTGCTGCCTCTATTAGCCTTCCGGGGCCACTGGAGCAAAGGACTATGACTGGGAGGCTTACTCTCTGCCAGCTCTGGAGGCCAGAGTCCACACCGAGGTGTCGCAGGGCTGTGCCCCGCTGAAGGCTCTCGGGGGGCTCCCCACTGCCTCCTCCAGCTTCTGGGGATCTCTGTCCTCACACAGCTTTTCTCCCCTGTGCTGTGTGTCTGCACAGCAAGTCTTCGCTTCTCTTCTGAGGACACCAGCCATCTGATCAGGGACCATCTTAATCCAGGGCAACCGCATCTGAAATAGATTACATCCACCTCCTACCCCCCACCCCCCACCCCCAGTGAAGGCGGCCTGAAAGCTCTGCCTCCACAGGCAACGCTGAGCCCCGCGTGCAGAGCCTCTCAGCGTGGGCGGGGCCGCAGGACAAGCCTCGGGGGTGGCAGGCACGTGGCTGCCAAGCCCAGTCCCCAGGAAACATTGCCTGGGTGCAAGCCCCACCCCTCCTCCCTGCCAGTCCTGTGACCTCAGGCAGTCAGGCAGCCTCCCTGGCCCTCAGTTTACCCATCTGTAAAGTGGGGTCAGCAGTGACTGCTTTAAGGCTGCTCAGTGAGAGTGGATGAAAAGCCACCGGCCCTTCACAGGTCCCCCAAGGGCACAGAAACCATGTCATTCTTGCTCCCTGTCATCTCCTGGGCCCCGAGCTCTCAGCGCGGCCCCCCTCCCCATGCCCATCTGCAGTCCCCCTCGCCCCCCCCAGCCCCTCCCGGTCGTAGCCCTGGGCCTCAGGGTTGAGGGGAGCTGCTGTCTTTGAGGAGCAGAAAGAAAGAGGTGGGCGAGCAGAGGCTGATGCAAAGTCCGTGGGCGCCCCCTGGTGCCGCGAGCTCCGCATCTGCGGGCAGTCAGGGAGGGACCCAGGGCTCTGAGCAGGGACAGTCTGGAACGGGCCATCCGGCCAGGCTGCTCCCCTGGGCTGCAAGCTCAGAGCAGCCGGTACCACGGCCCCTTCCTCCCAGGAGCAGACCGCTGGCACTGAGGCGACCCACGTTCTCTTCTGGCCCCTTCCCTCCTGTGTACCTCACTGACCTGTCCCAGAGCTGGGAGAGACTGGGCATGGGAGTGGGACCAGAGCAAGCCCCTCGCCTCGGTCAGGAGGCCTACAGGCTGTTCGCCCTGTGCCCCGGCGGTCAGGCGGGTCTGCGCCTCAGACCTCTGCACCTGCCTGTTCCTCCATGGCTCGGGCCAGCCCCCTGGGCACTGGGTCCACCTGGTGCAGGCCCACGAGGACATGGCTCTGCCTTTGCTGGCCTCTGGGTGCCCCTGACCCTGTCCCCTCATCCAAGCCCCATCCCCGTCACACAGGGGTTGTCTGTGTCCTGGGTAGAGACTCTGGTCCTCGCTGTGACTGACGCCAATTTGCTTCTGCTTCCTGAACCTCCTTCTCTCAGCTCTGAAATTGCACTGGTAGCAGTAGGGACCATCCCCAGTAATGAGAAAATCAGGTGGGAAGATGCTCCACGGGGCCTCCTCAGGCGTGGACGGAAGTGAGAGGGCGCCACCTGGTGGCAGAAGATGCACATGGCGGGGGACCGGCCAGTGGAAGCAAGGCTGCTGGCCTGGACACCTTCTGTGCAGGGGGAGTGATCAGCTGGCCTCCAGGGTCTGGGGTCTGCAGGATTCTGCTGAGGTCTCGAGGGGCTGTGTCCCCAGCTGGTCAGGAACCCGCATGTCCACAGAAACACCTGGACGTTCTGATGAGATTACAGCCTGCGCCACCCAGATACAAAAGTGTGGAACCAAACCAAGTCCACGGGACCAGGCCAACAGGTGGCCGTTGTCTGGAGTCCGGAAGGCAGTTATGTTGCTTGTATCATTTATCTAATTTTCATCATAAAGTAACCCTTAAATTCAGTCTCTGTCTAATCCACGGAAGAGTTACAAGTGCAGCCTAAGAGCCCTTGACCTGCCCCCAAATACCAGCACTCCATAAAGTAATGCGGGAGCGTCCCAGACAGGATTTTGAAACAGGGCTGTGATCCAAGGTGGACTTGGACAGAGGTGCGCAGAGAGAAGACTGGCCCCGGGGGAACGCAGAGGTGTGGGAGGAAAGGCCTTCAGAGACAGGCAGGTGCTGGCCCCTGTGAAGCCAGGGACAGGGTTCCTGCAGACGATGGGGGAGAGTCAGGATGAGCAGCCGGTGCCGAAGGCCTGTTACATCTGAACAGCTGCCGGGTACTGAGAGCAGAGGCAAGACTCACCCAGGACAAGCTCAGAGCCCCTGCAGAGGGAGGCGGGGGCTCCTGCCTTCCCTGAGCCCCGCGGGGTGCTCTGAAAGAGCCCCAGATCCCTCACCTGTATCCCCCAAGGGGTCCGTAGTCTCCCCAGAGACAGAGCAGCTGCACCCACCCCTCACCATGGGCACCCTCTGGCTACAGGCATCACCCAGGCAGCTGCCACCTCCCACGAAGAGGAACTGCCCCAAGCCAGGCTCCATCCACCCTGGGTCACAGGCAGAGGCCACGTGACTCCTGGCACGGCAGGCATGTGGACATCAGCACGCTTGCATTGGTTCCCTACCACCCTGAGTGCCCAGCAGGGATGGAGGGGCATAATGACCACGGGCCCAGATGACACTTGCACGGCCAGCAATATCCTAGCCAGTAGCAAACATAGCAGCAAGCAGTAAATATTGCCACAAGTAGCAAACATGGTAGCAAGCGGCAAACCGTGCAGGGAGCCCCCGCCACACACACACACACACACACCCGTGCATGCTCGGCCCCCTCCCCTGGGAGCAGCTGCAGGGTGGTCACACTGCGGGCGCCTTCACCCGCTTCGCTGCCTGAGCGGCCGGCTATGGGGGGGGTCCTCAGCGTGGGGTGAGGGTGCGGCTCCGGAGCGCACAGCGGGCCGGGCCGTGGCTGCTCGGGGCCTGGCTCACGTCTCTCCCGCACCAACCAAGGCTGCGGGACCGGAACAGAGACAAGCTGAGCAAGAGCCCCCGTCCTGTCCTTCGCTGAGCCGCGGGGTCGCTGCGCCCCGCTGCCCTGCAGGTGGCAGGAGCGGGCGCTGGGCTGCGGCCTGGAGGCTCCTCCCTGCTCCGGGGCAGGGATGGGCGGGGCTGCAGGGCAAGGGGGAGGAGCCGGGCCCCGGCAGGGTGGCTGCTTCTCCTATACAATCCAGGGCCACGCGGCCTCCATCCTGCACGTTAGTTTCCTGCCTAAAACCTTCCTCTGGGATAAAGCCCTCTGCCTTGGCACCAAAAGCCGTGATCTGACCAAGAGCCACCGGTTACAGCCCTTCATTCCCTGCCGTCGGAGTTCTATGACCAGCCCTTCTGTGTGAGCCCAAAGGAAGGGCTCCGTGAACAGATTCCTCTTCTGTAAAGATGGAGAGGTTTCTGTGTCAGCCAGCACGGGGCGGGGTGGCGGGCTGGTAATTACGTAATTAAGTCACTGCGTGGATTTGCAGAACCTTAGCCTTGCGTCGCACCAGCGACTAGTGTTTGTCATCCCCCCAATCCACACTTCAAGTGAGAAAAGTCACGGAATGTGCCCATCTTGTTCTATCCCCTGAAGCACTGCTGGTCCTGGTTATTCAGGCCACGTCCCTTTGTCATTAAAAGGCCCACAAACACAGGTATCTTCAGATAACCAAATTAAACTGATAGCCAAACAAATTCAGAGTGCGGTCAAACACTCGCTAAATATAATGACAAAGGTTGTTACCATTAATATCTAGAGGATCTAAAAATTGAAGAATACACCAAAACCCACATAAAATGGGCAAGCTAAGATGTTAGCCACATATATGAAAAATGTTCACCATTTTGTTAAGAAAAAAGAAAAAAGGAAAGAAACAAAAGAAAAGAAAAAACTGGGAAAGGAAAGAGAGGCGCCCTTTCTCTCTCCGAGGGCAGCCTGGGAAGATGTTATCAGCCTCAGCTTTTGCTCTGAGGCCAGCTGACTGCTGAGCCCCATGCCTGCGGAGGGAGGTACGAAAGCATTTCTGGAAGCAGCCTGGCAGAATGGACCACAACCTCAAACCCTCCCTGTGCTTGGAAACAGCAATTTCCCTGCTGCAATTTCATCTACGGGAGCGCTAACAGGCTGACGCACAAAAGTGGCGCTGCTTAAAGATTTCTAACATAATAACGGAAGAGGGACAGCCCCACTTCAAATAATATTAAGCCATTAACGTCCTGGACGTAAAAAAGATGAATGTCCTGGGAAGTACACAGGTAGACAGCTCTATTTGCATAATCACACACATTTGCAAGGAAAAAGTCCGGGCAGATGTAGCAAAAACTGGAGCAGTAACCAAAGAGTGCTAAGTCTGCACGCGTCTGGGTGGTGAGATTTGGTCAACTTTGATTTTATGTTTCATTCTTTTCTATAATGAAAAAATTATTCCAATTTGTCCAAACTCTAGTGTTATTTTTAAAGACACAGTGCATTACAGGGAACTCACAGTAACAATGGCCTAAGCAAGATAGGATTTTAAGCCTGAATCACAGTTTTTTTGGGTTTTTTTTGCGCTACATGGGCCTCTCACTGTTGTGACCTCTCCCGTTGCGGAGCACAGGCTCCGGACGCGCAGGCTCAGCGGCCATGGCTCACGGGCCCAGACGCTCCGCAGCACGTGGGAACCTCCCGGACCGGGGCACGAACCCTTGTCCCCTGCATTGGCAGGCGGACTCTCAACCACTGCGCCACCAGGGGAGCCCTCAATCACAGTTTTAAAATCTAGATTCCAATGAGGCTCTTTACGAAGAGGCACCAACAGATACTCAGGTGTTCAAGCGCCTTCCATCCTTCTGCTCCACACTCCTAGCTGGAGGAATCCATCCTTCGTGTTCTAAGATGGCTGCTGGAGCACCCGCCATTGCATCAGCATTCTAAAAAGCAGAAGGGAGCACAGAGGGAGAGACCAAAGAGTGCACTAGCCAGCAGAGTGTGTTCCTTTGGAGAAAGAGGGTTGAACATAGAATTACCATATGACCCGGCCACCCCCCACCCCCACCGCCTAGGTGTAGACCCAAAGAATTGAAAGCAGAGATTCAAATAGATATTTGCACACCCATGTCCACAGCAGCGTTATTCACAATAGCCTAAATGTGGAAACAACCCAATCTCCATCAACAGGTGAGTAGATACACAAAATGTGGTCCATCCATACAGTGGAATACTAATTTAAGAAGGAAGGACATTCTGACCCAGGCTACAAACATGGATGAACCTTGGGGTTCACTGTGCTCAGTGAAATAAGCCAGACACAAAAGGGTAAATCCTGTGTGATTCCGCTCCCATGAGGTCTCCAGAGTCATCACATCCATAGAGACAGGAAGCAGGATGGTGGGGCCGGGGCTGGGGGAGGGGAGGGGAGTGAGTGTTATGGGGGCAGCGTGTCGGGGGGAAGACGGGAGGTTCTGGAGATGATGGTGTGATGGTAACACAACCATGTGAGTGTGCACTTAAAAATGGTTAAGATGCCAAAGTTTACGTTGTATACATTTTACCGCAACTGGAGAAAACAGAGGGAACAAAGGAAAAGCAGAAGGATAAAGAAGGCTCCTGCCGGCCAGGATGTGTGACCACATGTTAGCATCCTTTCTGGGCGCCCAGGATGCGGGCGTGTGGCCGCAGCTGGTGTGAGCGAGGCCCGGACACAGGTGGTGGCACTGCAGGGCTCCATCCTGGGGAGAGGGGGTGGGGGCCGGGCAGCCTCGCGTGTCCAGGGTGGGGAGCGGGCGGGAAGGCCTCGGGCCGAGCAGGTGGGCGAGGAGGCGCCAGGGCTCTGTCTCTGGAGGAAAAGGGGTCCAGAGCCACGTGCTGTCTGCTGTCCCTGCCGGCTGCTGGAGTTTCCCGAAAGCAGTGGGAAGCTGCTGAGGGTATTCAAGCAGGGGCGGGGGGGCCGCACCTCTGGATGCCCGGGGGGCTGCGGGCCCGGGGGATGCGGGGGGGCCCTGCAAGAGGGGTGAGCAATGGGATTGAGGTGGGGGCCTTGGGGCCAAAACCCAGAGACAGGCCGGTCCGGGCTGCCTGACAGCTGCTCTGAGGAGGGGTCTGGGGCCTGAGCGAGGACGATGTCCAGCGACCGTGGGGTCTCCGACCTGGACGCACAGGTTGGCGATGCCCTTCACCTGAGCGATCACCCGGGGTATTGGGTGTGTGGAGAGGGCAGGGACTGCGGTCCTGCAACCCAGGGACCGAGGCTGGTGCCCGGAGGAGCCCGGGTCTGCAGAGGAGCTGGCGGCGTCCCGTGCGCGTGGGCCACTCGGGCAGGGCGGCACGGCCAGAAGACAGACACCAGGGCGTGGCTGCAGGTGAGAGCGGGGCTGCAGCCCCAGAGCGGCTGCAGCCTGTGTTCTGGTGGGTGGAGGGGGGAGCAGGTCAGGGGGCAGGTGGAGGGGAAGGGGCCGGGGCCAGACCCCTGTGCCAGGTGCCCTCTGACCCCCGCTGTGGCTCTGCCCTTCCAGGAGCCCTGTCTGTGACCCCCGCCTCCTCCTGTGCTGGTACTGACCCCCTCCCGGGGCCCTGGGCTCTGGGGTCTGGACGCTGGGTCCCTGTGAAGCGGGGCCCCTCAGAGTCCAGGGACAATGACAGAGCCCGGTGCCCACCCGCAGCCTCAGCTCCCAGACCAACCCAGGGGTTCCGGTATCCTGTCCCCTGGGCCTGTGAGGATGGGGGCATGGAGAAGCCCCCTGCCCTCCCCCTAAGGCCGTTGCCCAGGCTGACCGCCCATCCATCTCCCAACCAGGGGTCACCGGACCCACCCCATCGGCACTGCCAGCCCAGAGCCCGGCTGACCGCCCGGGTGGCCAGGCCGGGAGCCGACGCGTCCCCCCCGTGGGGCCGTCCGGAGATGGCGTGACTCGCGTGGTGTCACAGATACTCCCACAGGGACGCCGCAGAGACCTGCAGAACGTTACAGCCAAATGAAAGCGAAGCCGAGGGGGAGGCAGATGTGGCCACTGTAAACAGTCTGGTTTCTGAATGTGAACCAGGCTCTGGCCCAGGACTTCAGGTAAACATCTGTGTCAGCGCGCAGCCCCGCCTCCGGGGAGGCCCGGGGGTCTGCAGCGCCTGCTCTGGGACACGCCAGAGTGACCGCCGAGACGCTTCGTAATTAGGCGAAATTGGCCTTGCATTCCTTCGCTAAATCCCCGAGATCGCTGCAATTTTAGGTCTTCTCAAAAATGAAAACATTTGGTAATTAAATGATACAAGTGAAAAAAAGCATAGAATGTTCTGTCAACTGGAAAATACCAATTAGGGAAGCAGTTCTGCCTTTCCGCCCACCTTGGGCTGAGCTGGGCGCTTATCTGGCTCTGAGGACTCTGCTGGGAGAAGGGTCTGGGGCAGGGCCCCTCCCTGGAGACGCCCCCCCCACCCCGGGGGAGGACCGAAGGGCCGGGGCCTGTCCGGGAAGGGCCGGCTGCTGGGAGGGGCTGGGGAGGGGGCCGGCTGACCGTGGCTCTGGGACACGGGGATTTGGGGCTGGGAGGCCCCAATACCGCATCCAGCTGTGTGGCAGCACCAAGGACAGTGGCCGCGCTGGCAAATGTCTGTGATTAGTTTGCTTCCCTGCTGGCTGGCTGGGTCCCCTGCCCTGTCCTTCCCTCTGGGAGCAGGACATCGCCCGATTGTGGTGGGCAGGGGATTCGTGTACATTCGTCCCGGCTTGCCCCACTTCCTGGCCTGGGAGCTTCCTTCCCCATCTGCCCTGCTCAGCACCTCCCCCATCGGGGCTGGTCTGGGTCAGTTCTCTAAGTGTGGAGCTCAGTTTGTGTTTGCGGACCTCAGGTTCTCCCCTCATTTCTCGACTGAGATTCCCCTCCCACCTGCAGGCTCAGAAGCCCTCAAAGGTCGGTAGAGAAAAGGGTCACCCCTGCCAGGCCCAACCCGTGGTGGCTTTGAGACTTCGTCCCTGTGCAGCCCACACGCTAAAAATGGGATTTACATTTTTGAATAGTTGGGTAAAAATTGAAAGAATAATACGTTGTGACACATGAAAATTACATGAAGTTCACATTTCAGAGCCCGCAGTTCACATGCGTTCTGTCTCAGAGCACAGCTGCCCCGTTCATTTGCAGACTTTCTGTGGCCACTTTCTCGCTCAGATGGCAGAGCTGAGTTGCTGCTACAGAGCCCACATGCCTGCAAAGCCTTCACTATTTATTGTCTGGCCCCCGTGTAAACCGTCTGCAGACTCTGCCCTACATCCCCACGCAGACATCGTCTCAGTTCAGGAGAGAACTGGCCCTGGGCTCAGGTCTCCGTCCCTCGGCCTTTTGCATGGAGCGGGTAGGGCTTTAGCTTCAGCTGAGTGAATGCTGTCTCAAGATCCCTGGGCTTCCAGAAATTCTAGTCAATACGTGTACATATTTCTAGAACACTAACTTGCGATGGGCAAGGAGGGTGGAAACCAGGGGACTGAGAAGAGGTCCTCGTTCTCAAAGGTGTCTGATCAACCCATAAGGACACAAAAGTAACATCATGTGGTACCTCGGGCCGAGCGTGGGCCCAGCTGGGTCCGCCTGGGGGACCAGAGCTCCAGCCTGCATGAGGGATAAGGCTGAACTCGATTCTCAGCCTCTCTGAGTTGGGTACCATCTTTCCAATGGTGTGATGATAAACCAGTGGGCGTGTGTCATGTGTCTGCTTTTTTGGGAGAACGTAATTGCTGGGTCCAAAGCAGTGGTGATTGCAGCGTATAATTACACACACCCAGGTCTGTGCACACCCGCAGCTGCAGTGTGACCAAAGTACTGCTGAATCAGAAACAGGGGCTCCTGTGGTCACCGTGAAGCGGATCACCCCGTGAAGGGCACAGCAAGTTCTCAGTGCTTTGCGTGGGAGAAGCATTTCCTGAGATGCTAAAATAGCAATTTTTATAGCTTGGTGGCAGAACAGTAATTTTTAAGAAGACAGATGGCCTGGCTGCATCTCCTGATAAGACAGTGCCCCATTGCCCAGGTGAAGCGTGGATTGTTAGCTCACGGGGGATTTGGGGCACCAGGGGCCACCGACATGGAGCAGCTGCGTCCCCTCCCTCAGGGCTTTGTGCCTTTGTGACCAGACGCTGCAGCACCGCCAGGGGTGTGTGCTGTTCCTATCAAACGCCTGCTTGCCCTGGGCAGGACCCTTGACACATCCAGCTGGTGGGGGGGGGGGGGCATCCTCACAGTTGGCCTTCGTGCTATAGTTTGTGGCAGAAGGGAGGGGAGAGGAAAGTGACAGTTTACCTGTGAGCTGTAAGGACCACGACGCCTCACTCCCGCATTGCCACTCCCGTCCCCCGTTCACATTGAGGAGCTAAGGCTGGAGAAATGAAGTAGCTCACTCAAGGTCACACACATTGAGGGCCCAGCACCCCGAAAAGCTTCGGTTGCATCAGATGTCGTACATGAACATCCGTAAAGAGTCTGAATGATGTAACCTCTCTCAGAGCCAAAAACGTTTTCTTCCGGCAGCAGGAAAAGTACAGCGCGTCACAGTGATTCAGGCACGGCCAGCCTCTCGTTTGCCCTCGTTCTGGGTCTCAGCTCACAGCCCGGGGCCCCTCACCTTGGCAGGGCTTGCACTGCTGTCACCACCCCCTCCCGATGCCACAAGGTTGCTGGAGTCCCTACCTGAATTCTGGCTTAGTGCCGCTGTTTCCTGCCTGGTTTCTCACTCCATGTGGGCACAGTTGAGGTGTCAGAAATCCCGGGAGGGGAAGCCCCAGGCTGAATGCCATGACCCTGTGGTTCCCTTTGCCCTGGTATCGTGGACCCTCAAGTCCTGCCTTCCTTGGGAGTCATAGCAGGGTGCTCAGAGACAGAACAACAAGTGTACATACATGCATGTGTGTGTATACAGAGAGATTCATTACCAAGAATTGGCTTGTGTGGGGCTTCCCTGGTGGCCCAGCGGTTGCGAGTCTGCCTGCCGATGCAGGGGACGCGGGTTCGTGCCCCGGTCTGGGAAGATCCCACATGCCACGGAGCGGCTGGGCCCATGAGCCATGGCCGCTGAGCCTGCGCGTCCGGAGCCTGTGCTCCGCAACAGAAGAGGCCACGACAGTGAGAATTGGCTAGGGTGATTACAGAGGCTGGTGAGTCCAAAATCTGCAGTGTGGGCTGATGGACTGGAGACCCAGGAGAGCCCAGGGCGCAGACGAAGTCACAGGCCGCCGGCTAGAGAACGCCCTCCTGCTTGGGGAGATGGTCTTTTGTTCTAGTCAGGCCTTCAACTGATTAGATGAGGCCCTCCACACTATGGAGGACAGTCTGCTTCCTGAAATTCTAAAGGCTGTTTAAATGCTAACCTCATCACCAAACTCCCTCAAAGCTCCTCACGCCTTTGTAACCCCTCCCTCTAATGACTGCCTGACCCACCTCATCCCCACGTGACCCATGATCTTTCTGTCACTACGTATTAATTTGAATTTTTTATAGAAGTGGAATGATAACATGTGTGCTCTTTGGGGCTGGCTTTACCACTCAGCACAATAATTTTGAGGCTCATCCGTGTTCCTGCTGGCTAGGGCCCAGTTTTCCAATGTGCATCCTTGTTAAGGATGGCATCTGATATGTGACAACATCACACTGTGGTTTTACTTTCTTTTCTCCAGTTACTAAGAATGGTGAGCACTTTTTCATGTGCTTATTTTCCATTTGTATGTTTCAGTGAAATGACCATTGCATTTCTGCCCACGTTTGAATTGGGTTGTTTGTTTTCTGATGGTTAAGATTTGAGAGTTATTTCTACATTCTTGGCCTTTATCAGATATGTGGTTTGCAAATATTTTATTCCATTCTGTGCATGTCTTTCGCTTCCTTTCTCTGTGTCTTTTGAAAAGCTGAAGCTGCTGCAGCTTTTTTTTTTTTTT
Organism: Delphinapterus leucas; assembly: GCF_059928025.1. Classification (NCBI taxonomy): domain Eukaryota; kingdom Metazoa; phylum Chordata; class Mammalia; order Artiodactyla; family Monodontidae; genus Delphinapterus; species Delphinapterus leucas. The sequence goes on along the minus strand of NC_143135.1, from coordinate 1,245,171 downwards.
TTCAGTACGCGGGCCTCTCACTGTCGTGGCCTCTCCGGCTGCAGAGCACAGGCTCCGGACGCGCAGGCTCAGCGGCCATGGCTCACAGGCCCAGCCGCTCCGTGGCATGTGGGATCCTCCCGGACCGGGGCACGAACCCGCGTCCCCTGCATCGGCAGGCAGACTCTCAACCACTGCGCCACCAGGGAAGCCCTTTCTAGGTCCTTTGCATTGCTCTATGAGTTTCGTAATCACCATGGCAGGGCTCAGCCCTCCCCAAATCCTGGAGGAGAGGGTGTAACGGGCTGACTGGGCTGCAGCTGTCCCATACGTGATGCTCTGTGACTCTGAAGGCCTGGAGCCCTGGAAATCTGCTCCTTCTTCTGGTGCCATCGTCCTGAGGAGGGCCTTTGCTAGCAAGAGGCTGATCCAGGGGCAGGAAGTGAGGAGAAGATTCTCAGTCCGGAGGACGAGAGGCATCCTTCCCAGCTCTCCACCCCAAAGTTGTTGCATGTGGACTCCCAGGCGTCCTGATTCGGGACCAAGGCGAGGGCAGGTGGAAGCAGGAGGTCCTTGCCCTCCTTGTCCTCCTTTCGGGCTCGGGACCAGCACGGACACAGCCCTGCTGCTTATGGGCTGACTCTCCCAAAGTGGATTCATTCCACGCCTCTCAGGAGACAGGACACTGCTTGCAGCATTGAGCTGACAGCTTTCCCAGCTTTTTCCAAACCAGTCTCAACAACACATCGCCACTGACCTGGCATCAGCCAGGACCGTCTTCCCTGCCAGGTCCCTGATGAGCGGGCAGCGCTCCCTGGAGCGTGTGTTTCCCTGCTGCCGGAGGATGGGGGCTCCGGGCACCTCTGCTGGTGATGCTGTCCTGGGACCAGGAAGGTCTTCACTTGTTGATCCTCAGACATCCAACCCTGTGGCTCGAAGTCGCTCTCTGTGGATGTCGCCACAGTAACTCCCATGAGCAGACGCTGGGCTGGGTGCTGGGGCGGGGAGTGGGGTCTGCTGGGCAGTTACAGATGCTATTGGGTGCTTTGGGGCAAGTTAATTAGATGCAACTCCAGGCTTAGAGGCCGGGGAGATGGAGCGGGTGTGCTGACCCCTGACCTGCCGGACAGAGCCCTGCCTGGACTTGGGCGCGATGCCCTTTGCTCTGAAGTCTCAGTCTCCTCGGAGCATCGTTCTGATCTCACGGTCTCACAAAGAGCCGCTTCCTTAGTTTACGTCCCAGGTAAGAGCTTCAGGAGACAGTTGTGGGTACCATCCTAAAATGATGGCCAGGATGCCGGGTCCCAAGTTATCACATGATAGACTTACACATTTATTCACTGGCTGTGCGCTGAGGCCTCCTCTAGTTCTGGGGATTGAATAGAGAGGCACTTGGTACTTGACCCCATGCAGGGCCGGGCGCTGCATCCTTCCCCTCCCAGCCCTTGTGTGACCGCCCACCTCCGCCCCCAGGTGTTCGGTACCTGGTCCCACCTGTGCTGCAGCCTCTCCCTGTGCCAAGCCCGGGATGGCCCTGCGTCTGAGGCCAGCATCACCCAACACTCATTCAGCTTCTCAGGTGCTCCCGGCTCCAGGGAGGCTCAGCAAGCAGGACCAGGGCCCCCAGCCCAGAGCTGGGGTCAACCGCTGAGCTCCAGCCCCAGGCTCACGGCTCTGAGCTGCTAGGTCTTCTGCCCCCAGAAGCCGTTCAGTTCACCCCACGTGGGTGTTTCTGGCTTCAGGGTCAAAGTTGGCCTTTCCCTGAGCAAGGTCCACCTCTTCCACAGACCCTTCCACTGACAATTGGGGGCCTGGAGGGACAGAGGCTGTGGAAAGAGAGCAATGAGGAGGCTGGGCTGAGCCCCTCCAGCCAGAGGGTCCCAAGACCTGCGTCCTCGGCCGTGAAATGGAGGTGACAGGAACCCCACAGCCTCCCAGGTTGACTTTCACAAAAATGCAAAAAGTAAGCATGCAAAGTGTGAACTAATTAGAGTGAATGATAGAGTTATTTTTAAATTGAAATACATGTCTCTGGATGATGGCACAAATAGACACAAGGAGGTGACCATGTGCCCAGATCTCACCTGGCCCTGGCAGGTATATAGAGGATCCCGGTCCTGGAGGCTCCACACCTGAGCACCTGCACTCTCTCTCCACCTGCTCCTCTGACCTACTCCACCCTCCACCCACCAGAACATGGGCTGCTGTGGCTCCAGCTGCTGGTGCCCGTGTGCTGCCAGTGTGAGAGCTGAGCTGCTGACCACAGGCCCCAGGACTGAAGCCGTGCAGTGACTGCTGTATCCAAGCTCCCCGCCTTCTATCAACTTCTGTCACTCCTGTGTTTAAAACCAAGCCCCAAGGCGTCTCCAAAGCCTCTCCCTGACCCCAGAGACCTGTCTCCTCACTGCTGTTCTCTCCCACCCTCTTCTAGTGGTTGTGTGCTCCCGTGTTTCCCGGGGGGGGGGTGTCCCTTGGGTGCCTCTGGAGGAATACAGGGTGCCGAGCTGCCATATAACAAGCCAGGCAGACACCACGTGGGGAGAATTTGCCCAAAAGAAGCAGGAAAAGTTAGTGGATATATAAAAGGAAAACTAAAAGATATGGACAATAAAAGCAGAAGGGCCTACATGTAAATGATAGGAATTTGAGGCAGAGAGGAGGAACTCTGGAGGGAAATAAATATTTGAAGAAATAATTGAGAGAGTTTTCCCCAGAATTAAAGAAACACTTTTTTTAAAACTCTCGTATTAAGAGGGTTTGAGAAGAAACGCACTCCTTCCCATATGTACATTGTAGTACGAATGATAAAGAGGCAATCCTAAAATTTCCCAGGTTGAAGGAACGTGAGCGCCAGAGGGCACCACAGCCCCCGGCCTCCCTAACCCTCCCCCCACTGCCCACCCAGCCGCAATGGGCCCAGAGGACAACGGGGGTGGTTTACGTGAAGGAAAGAACAGTCAACAGGAAACTTCACCTCCAGCCCCAAACATTGTTTTAAAAATTTTTGGCTGCGTTGGGTCTTCGCTGCTGCGCGCGGGCTTTCTCTAGTTGTGGTGAGCGAGGGCTGCTCTTTGCTGCCCTGCACGGGCTTCTCATTGCGGTGGCTACTCTTGTTGTGGAGCACGGGCTCTAGGCGCACAGGCTTCAGTAGTTGTGGCTTGTGGGCGCGGTAGTTGTGGCTCGCGGGCTCTAGAGCGCAGGCTCAGTAGTTGTGGCACGTGGGCTCAGTAGTTGTGGCACACGGGCTTAGTTGCTCTGTGGCATGTGGGATCTTCCCAGACCAGGACTCGAACCCATGTCCCCCGCATTGGCAGGCAGATTCTTAACCACTGAGCCACCAGGGAAGCCCCCCAGACACTTTTAAACATGAGGGGATAGTACGAGGGGTTAATGTTATTTTTTTCATGGTGTCTTTTGAAGCATAACAAAATTTTAATTTTGATAAAGTCCAATTGATCCGTGTTTTCTTACACGGATCCTGCTTTTGGTGTCATATGTGAGGAGTCATGCCTGCACCAAGGCTACGGGTATTTTCTCCTGTGTTTTCTTGTAACAGTTTTACTTTTAGCTCCTACATTGAGGTCCTCCTTGGAGCGATCTCTGTGGTTGCATGAGGAACCATGGTAGTTCCATCACTTGACGGTCTCCTAGGCTGGTTCCATTAACCCCCCGCTTTATCAAACGACAGCGATTCCCTATACCTTCCTCTTCTGTCACCTTGTAAAACCCTGTTGAAGGCAGCCACTGTGGCCAGAGCAGCAGAACATGGGATACATGGATGTAGGTCCAGAATGGGCTGCTCTCTTGTTCTGCCAGGACCTTAGGGAGAGATTGGTCCTTCTGGCCAGTAGGAGGGCTGAGTTTGGGATCCTCTTCCGTGCCAGCGGCCGTCACTACCTTGTGTTGTGGTGTGGGGCCTGGGTACCTCCGCCTTCCCCTGATTTCCTCAGGCCCTTCGTGCCAGAACCACGGAGGGGGTTTCTCCACATTCTTTCCCCTCCACTCACTTGTTTAGGTGACAATGTTTATCGAGCATCTGCTCTGTGTCAGGCACTAATCCAACGATGGATTCTGCCAGAAAGATAAGGCTAGCAGACAATCGATTTATGAAATCCTGAAACTTGACAAATGATAAAAATCGATGAATATCTCAGATATAAGCTGCAAAGGCTTATATGTTCAACCAAGTTCAAAGTCCTAAAGCTTAAAGCTCGGCGTTCATTTTTTTAGAAAAAAGGGAAAGACTTAAAAAGCTAGCAATGTCTTTAACTTCTAAAATCCATCCATCAGAAATTGACACTAAACTTCATATAAAGGTGAAACATTAGAAGAAAAAAGCTACTACCTATTTTACTTAGCATTGTTTTGGATGATAGCACCATGACGAAATAAAAAGTAAATATAATTTAAAATATTTAAAAGGAGGAGACAAAACCGCTAGAACAAATAAAATCTCAGTACAAGATAAAACACCATAAATCAACAGGTTTTCTATATACCACGTATAGAAAATCTCATGTGATAACTTTTCCCATTTCTAATTTAGAAATCATAGAATACTATAGGAAACTCCTTGGCAAAAAACTAAAATAAATGAAGAAAATTTCATATAAAAAAAAAAAAAAGTCCTAAGAGCCTACTCTCCTAAAGAAAAGATCTAAATAAATGAAGAGGAATACAACCTGTTCCTTCACTGGGAAAACTCAGTATAACTTCAATTCTCCAAAAGTGAATCTACAAATTTAATTCCATCCCACTTAAAAGAATGGACTATTTGTATCTTACCAAGTTTCCTTAAAGTTCTTATTAAAGAGGATATATACAGTGTAGCTATTAACTTTTTGAAAGCAAAATACAAAGGAAGCAGAATGAGATTTCCCAGACAGATATTAGAACAAACTACAAAGGACCAGTAATGAAAGAGCAGCGTGCCAACTCAAGATTAGGCAGACAGAACAATGAAGCCCACCCGGGCACTCCAGCAAGCCCACCCGTCCTGATTCAGGATAAGGTAGATGTGGCATCTTTACGTAACAGGGAAAAGGACAGCCTGCCACTCAAGGGCAACAACAGCTAATTCATCTGGAGTAAAAGAATTAAATCTTGGGCTTCCCTGGTGGCGCAGTGGTTGAGAGTCCGCCTGCCAATGCAAGGGACACGGGTTTGAGCCCTGGTCTGGGAGGAGCCCACAACTAGGCCCGTGAGCCACAGCTACTGAGCCTGCGCGTCTGGAGCCTGTGCTCCGCAACAAGAGAGGCCGCGATAGTGAGAGGCCCGCGCACCGCGATGAAGAGTGGCCCCCACTTGCCTCAACTAGAGAAAGCCCTCGCACAGAAACAAAGACCCAACACAGCCATAAATAAATAAATAAGTAAAATAAAATGAAAAAGAATTAAATCTTAACTTAGACATGAAAGTAAAGACGAACCAAAATCTAAAGAGAAACATAAAAATATGAAGTTTCTGAAAGGACATGCAGGGGAATGTTAATACAATCTTGGGGAAGGAGAGCTCTTTCTGTGGAGTGAAATAATGGGAACGTCTGAGACATTCGACTTTTTTTTTTTTTGGCCACATCTCACAGCATGTGGGATCCCAGGTCCCCGACCAGGGATTGAACCCGTGCCCCCTGCAGTGGGAGTGTGGAATCCTAAACAGTGGGCCACCAGGGAATTCCCTCAACTCTTTCAAAATGAAACATCTCTCTACTGAAAATCCCAACCATAAAGAAGGATTACAGATTCAGAGAAAATATTCCTAATGAATATAATAAGAAACTATGAATATCCCTAATGTCCAAATTGATTACACAAATCAATAAGTAAGACGCCAGGAAAAATGGGCTGAGGGTATGAATAGGTGATTCACAGAGGGGTTTGGGACAGTCTGGGTGTCATCTATGGAGTTTTATTCACTCAGTATATCCATGTAGATAATTACATAGGTTGCTTTTATATTTTAATTTAATCTTCCTAAATGGATCTATATAGGTTTAACACAATTCCTACCAAAACATAGGAAAAAAGTTTTTTGTAGACATAGACAGATTCTAAAATTTATATGGAAGGCAAAAGAACTAGAAGAGCTAATTTAAAAAAAAATTTTAAAGACTGAAGTTGGAGGACTCACACCACTGGATTTTAAGACTTACTGTAAAGCTGCTGTGATCAAGAGGGTGGTGCTGGAGACAAGATGGACACGTGGTAAGTGGAAATGAAGGGGGTCCATATACAGCCCCACACAAGTGCGGACACCAGAAACTTTACAGCTGTTGAGTGGAAGGAGTATAGTCTTTTCAACAAATGGTGCTGGGTGGAGCAATCAAGTATCCAGAGAGTAAAAAAGACCCTTGACCTAAACCTCACACGACCTTATAAAAAATTAGCTCAGATTGGATCACAGATTTAAACATACAACTTAAAACTTTTAAAAGCAAACATTGGGGAAGATCTTCAGAACTTGGCAGAGTTCTTAGACATAACATCAAAAGCATGATCCATAAATTTTTAAAAAAATCATCAAAATTTGAAACTTTTGCCCTTCAAAAGCCCCTGTGAGAAGATAAGCTACAGACTGGGAGAAAATATTTGCAAATCACTTCTCTGACAAAGGACTCTTATTTAGAATCTATAAAGAACTCTCAAACCTCGACCATAAAGAGACTAACAAAATGGACAAAAGACATGAAGGGACATATCACGGAAGAGGAGACAGGCATGGCAAACAAGCCGCGAAGAGATGTCCAATGCGATGAGCGGTTAAGGAAATGGGAGTAAGGGCTACAATGAGATACCGCTACACACCTATTAAAACAGCTGAAATAAAAAACGTTGACAATCCCACGGGCTGGAGATCACACACCCAGCTGTGGGATGTAGAAGGGGGCATCCACTCTGGAGAACGGTTTGACAGTTTCTTTAAAACACTAAGCAAACACTTTACCCTAGGACCTAGCAATCACGCTCCCGGGCATTCATCCCAGAGAAGAGAAAACTTACGTCCACACACACACACACACAAATGCATACGACTGTTCATAGGAGTGTATTTGTAATAGTGAAAGCTGGAAACTAAAATATCCTTCAAACATTAGTCTGTGGATCCCATGGGAGACGGCTGGTCAATAAAAGAAATACACTATTCACACACACAATAGCATAGATGGTCCCAAGGGAAAAAAGCCAACCTCAAACGGTCACATACTGTACGATGCCATATATGTATCATTTTGAAAGAGACAAAATTATAGCCACAGAAGACAGGCAGGTGGTAGCTGAGGGTTAGGGGTGGGGTGGGGTCTGTGACCGTCAAGGGCATGGCTACGGGGATGGGTGGTAATGTCACACTGTCCCTTCCAACCAGACCACGTGGAACGACAGCGGGTCCTGGGGCCACGTGTGCTGTAGTTAAGGGGAGGGACACTGGGGAACTGGTGAGGTGTCCATGGGACTCTAGATTCTATTTTTGAAAATTCCTGTGCGTCTATAATTATTTCCAAATAAAAAGTATGTTTTTAAAAGACATGATAAGCTTTAAAACAAAGGAGCATGTATTGTATGCAACCTTGTGTGTAAGAAAGAAGGGGGAGTAGAAAACACGCACATCGCTAGTTACTCTTGCAAACAAAGCCCACAGGAAAGGTAAACCAGAAAGGAGTGAGAGCAGGAAATTGGAACTCCTGGAGCCAGTTAAATGTTTTATGGTATCAAACAGGCAACATTAAATAAGATCAAAAAAAAGGATGCAAAACAGATAAAATGGAATAAAACCGGAATCTATAAGCATTTTACATGAATAACTGTCTGTGAGGGCCGAATGTACACGAATCCCCTGCCCACCACAATCGGGCGATGTCCTGCTCCCAGAGGGAAGGACAGGGCAGGGGACCCAGCCAGCCAGCAGGGAAGCAAACTAATCACAGACATTTGCCAGCGCGGCCACTGTCCTTGGTGCTGCCACACAGCTGGATGCGGTATTGGGGCCTCCCAGCCCCAAATCCCCGTGTCCCAGAGCCACGGTCAGCCGGCCCCCTCCCCAGCCCCTCCCAGCAGCCGGCCCTTCCCGGACAGGCCCCGGCCCTTCGGTCCTCCCCCGGGGTGGGGGGGGCGTCTCCAGGGAGGGGCCCTGCCCCAGACCCTTCTCCCAGCAGAGTCCTCAGAGCCAGATAAGCGCCCAGCTCAGCCCAAGGTGGGCGGAAAGGCAGAACTGCTTCCCTAATTGGTATTTTCCAGTTGACAGAACATTCTATGCTTTTTTTCACTTGTATCATTTAATTACCAAATGTTTTCATTTTTGAGAAGACCTAAAATTGCAGCGATCTCGGGGATTTAGCGAAGGAATGCAAGGCCAATTTCGCCTAATTACGAAGCGTCTCGGCGGTCACTCTGGCGTGTCCCAGAGCAGGCGCTGCAGACCCCCGGGCCTCCCCGGAGGCGGGGCTGCGCGCTGACACAGATGTTTACCTGAAGTCCTGGGCCAGAGCCTGGTTCACATTCAGAAACCAGACTGTTTACAGTGGCCACATCTGCCTCCCCCTCGGCTTCGCTTTCATTTGGCTGTAACGTTCTGCAGGTCTCTGCGGCGTCCCTGTGGGAGTATCTGTGACACCACGCGAGTCACGCCATCTCCGGACGGCCCCACGGGGGGGACGCGTCGGCTCCCGGCCTGGCCACCCGGGCGGTCAGCCGGGCTCTGGGCTGGCAGTGCCGATGGGGTGGGTCCGGTGACCCCTGGTTGGGAGATGGATGGGCGGTCAGCCTGGGCAACGGCCTTAGGGGGAGGGCAGGGGGCTTCTCCATGCCCCCATCCTCACAGGCCCAGGGGACAGGATACCGGAACCCCTGGGTTGGTCTGGGAGCTGAGGCTGCGGGTGGGCACCGGGCTCTGTCATTGTCCCTGGACTCTGAGGGGCCCCGCTTCACAGGGACCCAGCGTCCAGACCCCAGAGCCCAGGGCCCCGGGAGGGGGTCAGTACCAGCACAGGAGGAGGCGGGGGTCACAGACAGGGCTCCTGGAAGGGCAGAGCCACAGCGGGGGTCAGAGGGCACCTGGCACAGGGGTCTGGCCCCGGCCCCTTCCCCTCCACCTGCCCCCTGACCTGCTCCCCCTCCACCCACCAGAACACAGGCTGCAGCCGCTCTGGGGCTGCAGCCCCGCTCTCACCTGCAGCCACGCCCTGGTGTCTGTCTTCTGGCCGTGCCGCCCTGCCCGAGTGGCCCACGCGCACGGGACGCCGCCAGCTCCTCTGCAGACCCGGGCTCCTCCGGGCACCAGCCTCGGTCCCTGGGTTGCAGGACCGCAGTCCCTGCCCTCTCCACACACCCAATACCCCGGGTGATCGCTCAGGTGAAGGGCATCGCCAACCTGTGCGTCCAGGTCGGAGACCCCACGGTCGCTGGACATCGTCCTCGCTCAGGCCCCAGACCCCTCCTCAGAGCAGCTGTCAGGCAGCCCGGACCGGCCTGTCTCTGGGTTTTGGCCCCAAGGCCCCCACCTCAATCCCATTGCTCACCCCTCTTGCAGGGCCCCCCCGCATCCCCCGGGCCCGCAGCCCCCCGGGCATCCAGAGGTGCGGCCCCCCCGCCCCTGCTTGAATACCCTCAGCAGCTTCCCACTGCTTTCGGGAAACTCCAGCAGCCGGCAGGGACAGCAGACAGCACGTGGCTCTGGACCCCTTTTCCTCCAGAGACAGAGCCCTGGCGCCTCCTCGCCCACCTGCTCGGCCCGAGGCCTTCCCGCCCGCTCCCCACCCTGGACACGCGAGGCTGCCCGGCCCCCACCCCCTCTCCCCAGGATGGAGCCCTGCAGTGCCACCACCTGTGTCCGGGCCTCGCTCACACCAGCTGCGGCCACACGCCCGCATCCTGGGCGCCCAGAAAGGATGCTAACATGTGGTCACACATCCTGGCCGGCAGGAGCCTTCTTTATCCTTCTGCTTTTCCTTTGTTCCCTCTGTTTTCTCCAGTTGCGGTAAAATGTATACAACGTAAACTTTGGCATCTTAACCATTTTTAAGTGCACACTCACATGGTTGTGTTACCATCACACCATCGTCTCCAGAACCTCCCGTCTTCCCCCCGACACGCTGCCCCCATAACACTCACTCCCCTCCCCTCCCCCAGCCCCGGCCCCACCATCCTGCTTCCTGTCTCTATGGATGTGATGACTCTGGAGACCTCATGGGAGCGGAATCACACAGGATTTACCCTTTTGTGTCTGGCTTATTTCACTGAGCACAGTGAACCCCAAGGTTCATCCATGTTTGTAGCCTGGGTCAGAATGTCCTTCCTTCTTAAATTAGTATTCCACTGTATGGATGGACCACATTTTGTGTATCTACTCACCTGTTGATGGAGATTGGGTTGTTTCCACATTTAGGCTATTGTGAATAACGCTGCTGTGGACATGGGTGTGCAAATATCTATTTGAATCTCTGCTTTCAATTCTTTGGGTCTACACCTAGGCGGTGGGGGTGGGGGGTGGCCGGGTCATATGGTAATTCTATGTTCAACCCTCTTTCTCCAAAGGAACACACTCTGCTGGCTAGTGCACTCTTTGGTCTCTCCCTCTGTGCTCCCTTCTGCTTTTTAGAATGCTGATGCAATGGCGGGTGCTCCAGCAGCCATCTTAGAACACGAAGGATGGATTCCTCCAGCTAGGAGTGTGGAGCAGAAAGATGGAAGGCGCTTGAACACCTGAGTATCTGTTGGTGCCTCTTCGTAAAGAGCCTCATTGGAATCTAGATTTTAAAACTGTGATTGAGGGCTCCCCTGGTGGCGCAGTGGTTGAGAGTCCGCCTGCCAATGCAGGGGACAAGAGTTCGTGCCCCGGTCCGGGAGGTTCCCACGTGCTGCGGAGCGTCTGGGCCCGTGAGCCATGGCCGCTGAGCCTGCGCGTCCGGAGCCTGTGCTCCGCAACGGGAGAGGTCACAACAGTGAGAGGCCCATGTAGCGCAAAAAAAACCCCAAAAAACTGTGATTCAGGCTTAAAATCCTATCTTGCTTAGGCCATTGTTACTGTGAGTTCCCTGTAATGCACTGTGTCTTTAAAAATAACACTAGAGTTTGGACAAATTGGAATAATTTTTTCATTATAGAAAAGAATGAAACATAAAATCAAAGTTGACCAAATCTCACCACCCAGACGCGTGCAGACTTAGCACTCTTTGGTTACTGCTCCAGTTTTTGCTACATCTGCCCGGACTTTTTCCTTGCAAATGTGTGTGATTATGCAAATAGAGCTGTCTACCTGTGTACTTCCCAGGACATTCATCTTTTTTACGTCCAGGACGTTAATGGCTTAATATTATTTGAAGTGGGGCTGTCCCTCTTCCGTTATTATGTTAGAAATCTTTAAGCAGTGCCACTTTTGTGCGTCAGCCTGTTAGCGCTCCCGTAGATGAAATTGCAGCAGGGAAATTGCTGTTTCCAAGCACAGGGAGGGTTTGAGGTTGTGGTCCATTCTGCCAGGCTGCTTCCAGAAATGCTTTCGTACCTCCCTCCGCAGGCATGGGGCTCAGCAGTCAGCTGGCCTCAGAGCAAAAGCTGAGGCTGATAACATCTTCCCAGGCTGCCCTCGGAGAGAGAAAGGGCGCCTCTCTTTCCTTTCCTAGTTTTTTCTTTTCTTTTGTTTCTTTCCTTTTTTCTTTTTTCTTAACAAAATGGTGAACATTTTTCATATATGTGGCTAACATCTTAGCTTGCCCATTTTATGTGGGTTTTGGTGTATTCTTCAATTTTTAGATCCTCTAGATATTAATGGTAACAACCTTTGTCATTATATTTAGCGAGTGTTTGACCGCACTCTGAATTTGTTTGGCTATCAGTTTAATTTGGTTATCTGAAGATACCTGTGTTTGTGGGCCTTTTAATGACAAAGGGACGTGGCCTGAATAACCAGGACCAGCAGTGCTTCAGGGGATAGAACAAGATGGGCACATTCCGTGACTTTTCTCACTTGAAGTGTGGATTGGGGGGATGACAAACACTAGTCGCTGGTGCGACGCAAGGCTAAGGTTCTGCAAATCCACGCAGTGACTTAATTACGTAATTACCAGCCCGCCACCCCGCCCCGTGCTGGCTGACACAGAAACCTCTCCATCTTTACAGAAGAGGAATCTGTTCACGGAGCCCTTCCTTTGGGCTCACACAGAAGGGCTGGTCATAGAACTCCGACGGCAGGGAATGAAGGGCTGTAACCGGTGGCTCTTGGTCAGATCACGGCTTTTGGTGCCAAGGCAGAGGGCTTTATCCCAGAGGAAGGTTTTAGGCAGGAAACTAACGTGCAGGATGGAGGCCGCGTGGCCCTGGATTGTATAGGAGAAGCAGCCACCCTGCCGGGGCCCGGCTCCTCCCCCTTGCCCTGCAGCCCCGCCCATCCCTGCCCCGGAGCAGGGAGGAGCCTCCAGGCCGCAGCCCAGCGCCCGCTCCTGCCACCTGCAGGGCAGCGGGGCGCAGCGACCCCGCGGCTCAGCGAAGGACAGGACGGGGGCTCTTGCTCAGCTTGTCTCTGTTCCGGTCCCGCAGCCTTGGTTGGTGCGGGAGAGACGTGAGCCAGGCCCCGAGCAGCCACGGCCCGGCCCGCTGTGCGCTCCGGAGCCGCACCCTCACCCCACGCTGAGGACCCCCCCCATAGCCGGCCGCTCAGGCAGCGAAGCGGGTGAAGGCGCCCGCAGTGTGACCACCCTGCAGCTGCTCCCAGGGGAGGGGGCCGAGCGTGCACGGGTGTGTGTGTGTGTGTGTGTGTGGCGGGGGCTCCCTGCACGGTTTGCCGCTTGCTACCATGTTTGCTACTTGTGGCAATATTTACTGCTTGCTGCTATGTTTGCTACTGGCTAGGATATTGCTGGCCGTGCAAGTGTCATCTGGGCCCGTGGTCATTATGCCCCTCCATCCCTGCTGGGCACTCAGGGTGGTAGGGAACCAATGCAAGCGTGCTGATGTCCACATGCCTGCCGTGCCAGGAGTCACGTGGCCTCTGCCTGTGACCCAGGGTGGATGGAGCCTGGCTTGGGGCAGTTCCTCTTCGTGGGAGGTGGCAGCTGCCTGGGTGATGCCTGCAGCCAGAGGATACTGGCTGAGGCAAGTGTGGTTATTTGCATCCCGAGACAGTACCAGGCTGACCTGTCTGCTCTGAGTAGGGCGCTGTGTCTCACCCAGCACCTGGCTCAGCCATCAGGATCTTTCAAACAAACTCAGTGACACACTGGGGTCCTGTCTCCCGGGTGCCTGCCACAGTCCTCAAGCTCACCACCCTCCTCCCAAAGGGCTCCTGTCCCCACCTCCAGCCTCCTTCCCTGCCCTGCCTGGTCCTCCTGCAGTGGCCTCCTCTCCCCTTCCTCTTCTTTTCTTCTCTCTGCCTCTCCCTCCCCCCGACTTCTTTATTTGACATCTGTATGCAAGAAATTCCCGGCGTGACCCTCCCCCATAGCCGTGCTCCCACACATGCTTTTGTGATCCGCTACCTGCTGGACGCTGCACGACTGGTCGCGGGCACCTGCGCGTCCGCACAGGGCTGCCCCGGAGCCCCATCCCCCCCATTGGGGGACAGCCACGGCTCCCGGGAAGAAACCTGGGCATCGTGCTGGGGACTGGCTCTTCCTTCGACCCCACACCCCATTCATCAACAGAGCCGTCACTTTCAGCCTGAGATGTGCTTCACATTTGTGCACATCTTGAAGTTATGGCTGACAGCCCCCCTCGGGCCCCATCTCAGCCTCCATCATTTGTAATGTGCCTGAAGCTTTATTCTCAGAACTTGGCCGGTCCCTTCCATTCTTCTTTCCGTCTGACAACCTGTCATCACAGAGTAGCGACAGTGGTCTCTAAAAAACACAAACCATCCCCTCTCACCCCCTCTGCAAAGCCCCACTGGCTCCCCGCTGTACTTAGAAGAAAAGCTAAAAGCCTCCACGGAGGCCAGTGCTGCTGGGCTGAGCGCGCGTCTTCTCGTGGGGCTGTATGAACACACGCCTGGGGTGTGGGGTGATGGGTCACCACAATGTCACGTGCCCCAGGACAGATGGATGGATGGTGTCTCTTTTCTGGCCCATATTTTATTATTAAATAAAGTTAGTTAACTCAATTTTATAGTTTAAGACATGTGGATCTAAACCTTTTTTGTTTAACTTATTTCTGGTTATTCCATACTTCAGCCGCTTGTGTCATTGGTGATGTCAGGTGAAGCAGTGGGTTTGGGGTTTTGTGTATTTTTCCTTGTTCTCTCTGCCACTTCACGTATAAACACTGTCTTCCCCAGATGGACAAGGGCTGTGCTCCAGGCCAGGCGCACATGAGCATCCACCCAGCCAACACCGCCTCTTTGCTTTCTTGGTCTAATTTGCCAAGATTTGTCAAAGACCAAACGCCAGGTCTGTTGAGTTTTTTCATTTTTTTCCCTTCTTTTCTATTTCTTTATTTTATGCTTTTATCTTTGCTAATTCACCTCTTTTCGAAAAATTGAAGTCAAAAACTTTGTCTCTAATCCCCCCAACAGTTGTTTTTATTTAAATAAAAGGATTGCAATATGTGTGTCGTTCTGCATCCTTACAAGTTTTCTTTAATTTGTACATTCCTTTAGATATAAAAAAAAATCTGTTACTAGGCAAATAATATAGCGGTAAATAAAAGTGAAAACTTCCCCCCAACTCCCTCTAATTCCAATACCACATCGTCAATGTGAGCACATTTGGGGTACACATTTTCAGCTCTCTGTTCATGTGAACACAGAGAGACAGAGATCTTTTTTTTTCTAAAACAGGAATATTTTAAGGTCACATCTGTAGATTTAACTCATTCTTTACAAATAGTTGCATGATATTCCATAGTTGAGTTGTATCATCATGTATTAAACAGTCACCCTGTTGGTGGAAAATCATATTATTTCCAGATCATTCGTTGTGTATTGTTTTGCAGTTTCCATGACACATAATGCCACGGTAGACATCCTTGTTTACGAATATCTCTGTGCTGACATGTTTCAATTAAAGCTAAGGTCCAAAGGGGGCTTGAAGAGACAAAGGATATTTGCAATTCAAATGCAAAAGACAAAAACAAAAAGACTAGTAGAAATATGGACAAATAATGTAAATGAGAAATTCATATAGAAGAGGAAACACTGATGGCCGGGAGCACACATGAAAGGACCAGCAATAGTCCTACAAACGCAAAGGAAAACTACAAATGAGATCCATCACTCATCCCGGGTCAGGGAGGAAGCAGGGGGCCATCAGTCACAGCCAGGAGCACAGCCCGCTCATCCCAGTTTGCCCAGGATTCTTCCCGTTTCCCACTGAAAGTCCCGCACCTGGGAGACCCTTCAGACTTGAGCAGCCCCCATGGGTGGAGCGAGTTCAAGCTCTCTCCCTAGTGATTTGTCAACAGCAAACAAGGGGTCCACAGGTGCCTGCCCCCCACCCAGGTTTCCGACTGCGTTTCTTTCCTGAGGCTTCTTCTGTTTTCCACCCCCACAGCCCGGCCCCACCAGCACCACAACAAGTAACACTGGTGGCATGGGGGGGTCTCTGAGCCTTCCTTTAGTGGCGACGGTTTGGGGTCCGTATTTTAAAGTTCTGGTCCTCACTGCCTTTTGAAAAATAATATTTCCCCCACGGAAGCCTTCTCTTTCCACCTTTGTTTGACGTGAGGTTTTGTAACAAGGGGTGGTTGAGTTTTAGATCAGGTGCTTCATGGGTGTATGTAGAGAGGATCCATTATCTCATGAGGTTTTCCAGCAGCACCGACTTCCTCTGGAGCGGATGCCCCGACGGGTACAGTTTGGAGGATGCACTTGTTTCCTCTGCCAGAGCGGAGAAGCCCGAGCCTTCCTGTCTCCTGGCAGCTGAAGTCGGGCGAGTGGGACATCCACTCCCCTCCCTCATTTCCAGACCTTCTCAGCATCTTGACCACGTCGGAGGCCAGTTTCCTGAGCGAAGACCCAACCAGCATTCCCTCAGAGGAGGTGCCTTGCCCCGACCCCCGTGGCCTTCCACGAGTACGACTCAGCTCCAGTCTCTCAGGGCCTGTTGACATTGGATCTATGAGGACGAAGAAGGCCGTGGCCACACGCCAGTCAGAGCCGAGCTGGAGGGTGTGGGAAGCAAGTGAGTAACGGGATTCCAGCCCAAACCCAAGTCAGGGCAGGCATGGCAGGGATTTTGCCTCCGTCCTGCAATTGTCCCCTTGGTCACTGGACTCCCGGCAAGAGGAGGCTGGCGCGGGTTCCCCGAGGAGCACGTGGACACAGAGGTCACCAGCCCGCAGGACCCAGTCCATCGGGGGGACTGAAAGGCCCCGAGGTCACTCTCCGGATCCATGAAACCCTCCGGTCCTGACCGTGCACAGTCCCAGCTCGGGTTCAGAGAAGAACAACAGCTCCGTCAGATCAGGACTCTGAGAGCAGCCACCGTCCGGGCCACCTGCCCTCCTGACCACGTCGCCGCGGCCTCCGGCTTCCACGCAGAGCCGAGGTCTGGTCAGCGTCTGCCTGCAGCCACGCAGACTCACCCGTGTCTCTCTGCGAGCGCCGCCGACACTAGGCACCCCGGCTCTGTCGTGGGTCTGCAGGGGCCCTGCTGGCTCCACGTGGCAGGGAACCACGCCGCCCGCACTCAGAAGACACCCTGCTGATGGGGCCAGAGAGAGGAGGCAGCTGAGCTGGGGGCCTCGGTGAGACCCTCGCCTTCCAGAAAGCGGGAGGTGAATTCAGTGAAGCCCCGGAGGGGACACCTCCGGACATGTCCAGGCTGCTCCAAAGTGCAGGGGGGTGAGGTGGCTGTCCCCGACACTCACTGCCACCAAGAAAAGTACACAGCGACTGGTGGGCCTTCTAGACCATTGGGTGTGACCCAAGTGGCATTCGCTCTGCGGCTGTGACCCATTTACCAGGAGACCCAAGAGGCTCAGCCCTGAGTGAGACCAAGGTGGGGAAAGATCCCAGCGGCCCAGCAGCTCTGCTCTGGGCGTCATGTGTGCTCCAGATGCCGTGGGTCGATTGAGGGCCCACAAGGAGGCTCCAGAAAGCCACAGGGGAGCAAGGAACTCTTCTCTTTTTAAACAAAAAATAAAATCCCTGCTTTCTCCTGTATTTTGATGGGAAAATAAAGCCTTGGTCATGCGACACCAAGTGGCTAAGGGACTCCAAATGCCCACTGGGGCCTGGTCCCACCCAACAAACCTACTCCACCAGGGGGCGGGGGGCAGGCAGACCCAGCCTCGGAGGGAGCTCCCAATCGGGTAAGAGCGTGACCCACGGGACCAGTGACCGCATCACTCCCCGGCCCTGGTCCCGGATGCTCTCTAGGATATGGCGTCAGTCGGGGTAACCCAAGCTCCGCCGTGCGTCAGACGAGGCCTGAAATCAAGGGAGGTATCTTCATCTCTTTCTCCTCCAAATCAGACTCTGAGACACGGACTCACCAGGTCTTGGTTCAGGGAGAACATGGGGTGAGGGGGTGAGGCAGACACTGTGTGCGTGGCTGCAGGAGCCCCTGGGGACCGTCCCTGGGTCTGCCTCTCTACTCCTGCCCTTCATGTGTCCTTCATGGGCTCAGGTTACCCCTGGAAGGCTCCCACACTGGGGTCCGCAGGTGACCAGAGGTGGCCCAGAACTGAGCAGGTGGGAAATCGCAGCACCTGCTACAGTCTGCTTGTTCAGGGCACAAATCAGGGGCAGTTACGAAGCTCGTGGGAGAGACCCCTCCCAGCAGAGGCTCGGGGACCCGGCTCCTTCCTCACGTGTCCTGGCCTGGGGGAGTCTCTCACCTCCAATCACATAGGAGAAAGAGGCAGAGAAAGGGGAATGCCAAGGGGCCGGGCCGGAGGGGGCATCACTCCTGCCCACTCCCTTTCCCTGAGCACCAGGCCCCACCTGACCTCAGGGGAGGCTGGGGTCGAGGAAAAGGGGCCCCGTGAGCAGCTAGAAGGTCTCGGCCCAGCAGGTGTTTGGGGAGGATAAAAACTGCAGCAGAAGTGCACGTGGCTTTGCAGAATCTGGGGCATGGAGGCTCCGGCTGGGCGGTTTCTGAGACGACGCTGCCTGTCTTGCACATGGAACACAAACGATGAGCCCACAGGAAAAGAGTTCAATTTTCTCTGGTGTCCCGGGCTTTAAAGGGACGCAGAGCCAAGCAAAGTTTTATCCCCAAAGGGAAGGCCAAGTGGAAGCTCCCCGAAAGCAGCTGCCCTCGGTGCCCCGCAGCTCTCTGTGGCGTCGGCCCCTCCGGAACTCAGACATCTCTGCTGCGTGGGCGCGGGCGCTCACTGCTCTTCCCTCGGCTCCTGGAAGGGGCTCCACCCCCGCCGCCCACTCCATGCTTTCTGTCGGGCAACAGTGCCATCTGGTGGCCATCTCTGCACATTCCACCAGTCCCCTTCCTGGTCGGAAAAGAACATCTCAGAGCCCAAGATTCGTGCACATAGTGATTTCTCTTTTCTTTTTTCTTTTTTGACTTCTTTATTGGAGTAGAATTGCTTTACGATGGTGTGTTAGTGTCTGCTGTATAACAAAGTGGATCAGCTATTCGTATACATATATCCCCATATCCCCTCGCTCTTGCGTCTCCCTGCCACCCTCCCTATCCCACCCCTCCAGGCGGTCACAAAGCACCGAGCTGATCTCCCTGCGCTACGCGGCTGCTTCCCACTAACCATCTACCTTAGGTTTGGGAGTGTGTGTTACTCGACCAAATGCAGGAGCTTTTACTGAATTCAACAGGAAAGAGTTAAAGCTCCTAAAAGCTCTCTTGCAAAAGCAGCCAGGGGTGTCTATCAACACAACAGCCTCATCCAGGACATCCGCCATGGGGTGGATGAACTTGATCTTGGCGCGTCTGTCCAGGACGTCGGGGGGAGGGGGGCGCCCGCAAAGATCTGCTCTTGTGTCTTCTGAATGCTTCCCACTTTTGAAACCGTGGGACCGTTTATGGTGAGAGGGGCAAACCAGTTCTAGCAACCACCTGGTTCATCACAGGTGATATCATACAATGTCAAAGTCCTGGAACCATGAAGACAGCCCTCCAGTTTTCAGGAGAAGAGAGCAGGCCATTTCAAGAGTATCTTGTATGCCTATTACAATGGTTAATTTTGCGTGTCAGCTCGGCTGGGCCTTGCTGCCCAGCCGTTTAGTTAAACACCAGTCTAGATATTTCCTTGAAGGTATTTTTAGATGAGATTAACATTTAAATCAGAAGACTTGGAGTAAAACAGATCACCAGCCATTGGGTGAGCCTCACCCAATCAGTTGAAGGCTTTAAGCGCAAAGATTGAGGTTTCCCAGAAAAGGAAGGTTTCAAACTCAAGACTGCAACACAGGGAGCCTGCTTGGGTTTCCTGCCTGTCCACCTGCCCACGGAGTTCAGATGTGCCCCCGTCCCAACTGCATGGACCAATTCCTTAGACTAAATCTTACAGAGAGAGAAAACCAATAGGATATATACACACCCTACTGGTGCGTTTCTCTGGAGAACTCTGATTGATACACATGCATCCCAGGAAACAATGGTAAAAAGCCCACTGCCGACTGGAGCGGGGCTTGGCCGGAGCCAGGAGTGGGTGTAAGGAGTTCCGTGCCCCTCTCATGTCCTTGGTCTGGTGAGGCTGGAAGGCCTGTGGGACTTGGAAATGCTCCTTAATCCACAGGCTCATTCAATCGGCAACTCACCAATCTATCCACATACAGTTATTGAGCACCACTGAATGCCCCCAACTGGCCCCCCAGTGGCCAACGGTAACTCTATAATTTTTTTTTTTTTTTTTTTTTGCCATACACAGGCATCTCACTGTTGTGGCCTCTCCCATTGCAGAGCACAGGCTCCGGACGCGCAGGCTCAGCGGCCATGGCTCACGGGCCCAGCTGCTCCGCGGCATGTAGGATCCTCCCAGACCGGGGCACGAACCCTTGTCCCCTGCGTCGGCAGGCGGACCCTCAACCACTGCGCCACCAGGGAAGCCCTATAATTTTTTAACTTTGTGATTTGGGTGATTTTTCTGAACTATGAGCTCTCTGCTGGCAAAACCAGAAAGACCGTCGTTTTTCCTGACCCAGTGTCACCTAGGAGACCCTCAGTGAACCACATACTTTGATCTACTTCCTCAGAAAACAAGAGATGCATGAGCAGACAGTGGGAGACAGAGGGGAGACAAACTCATCTCGAAACCGGTGCGTCTTATTAGAAAAGAGCTTCACGCCAATGATATTTCCTGTCTTTCTGTCACCACCTGGAATTCTGCTGATCATTTAAATGTTAAGACAGTCTTGAGGTCTTATTATTATTACTGAAAGGTATCACGTGCAATGCTTCCTTCTTGGCTCTCTGGCTTGATAATTCCTCCACTGTCCCTGGGAATCTGAAGGCGGAAGGAGCCTCAGCCCAGACCCTCGTCCCTAAGGGCACGACTGCCCTAAGGGGGGGTCCAGCCCAGGGAGAGACGCGTTTTCATCCCTTTTCCCGCCTGGGTCTGCAGATGGTGGGAGGTGGGCGAGGTCACAGAAGATGAGGCAGAAAGTGTGGGATAAGTGTTCCTCCCTGGAGTGAGGGGAGCAGCTCAGGGCTAGCCCCACAGCCGGCCACACATTTCTGGGGACAGCAAGCATGGCCCTGGTGGGTTTGGTCACAACTGTAAACCATGGATATCGCCTGGTACACGGGAAATCGCATCCCCCCCCCCCCGCCCAGGTCCTCTGGCTGCAGCCTTACACGGAGGTAGCTGCTGTTTCCCCCCAAAAGGAACTTTCTTCCGTCCCGTTCTCGGTCCACGAGGAGCCGCCATCCTGGGCGTCTCATCCGCCAGAGGGCGCAGGGGTGCCTGAGCGCCGGTCCCTGCAGACGCCAGCGGCTGTTTGCACGAGGCCTGTGAGGTCGGCCTGGAAGGCTGCTGAGGGCGGTCAGACATCCCGTAATCGCAGCACAATTGCAGAAGGACCCAGGCCCCGATCGTCACCGGGAGCTCTGAGTTATTGAATGAGGCGTGGGTTTACCCTCATTTTCCATGTTTCTGCGTTACGTGGGATTGGAAAACTCAAGTGATGTGTATTTTTCTATCATTGTAAAGGCAGCCAGGATCTCAAGCTAAAAGAGGGTCATCTGTGATGCTTTTACACTCAGAAATGAAAGATTCCCAAACGTCACCCACTCCTAGCAGAACTGTGTCTCCCACTGCGGACGTGACTGTTTCTCTGAGACCAAGGGCACACTGTCCAGCCAGGCTGCGCACGCAGCCACCCCCGCTGCGTTCCCAGGGAATGCTTTCTTCCACGGCCCGCAGACAGCGCCTCTCTGGACAGCCGGCCTTATCTTCAAGCAGCAGCTGTAGAAGAGATTAGTTCTTGAGATGAGCCGGATTTGAAATATTTTCACCAAAGACAGAAATGTTTGAAGATACGAAGTTCCCAAAGTCAGTTTATCGAAAGGTATTTGGGCCTTTACAGATCAGTGCTGATGGCCGCTGAAATGCGTCTGCTGGGAACATTCCTCGGGGCTTTACAGCCTCTGGGCAGATCCGAGGCCACTGGGGGGGCTGCTGCGGGGGAAGAGTTCAGGAGGATGAACTGGTTGCCTTTCCAAATCCCTGCTCTGGTCTCATGGTGGGAAATGCGTAAGAAGAAACATTAAGAAAAACACAGCTTGAAACCCATCCCCTACCTTAAAGAAAATTATATGAAATGATGATTCTTTTGTACAAGAGAGATATCACCATTAACACACTCACTGAATTTCCATTCTTTACACACACACAAATACACACCACTATTGCAGGCTCTCATTTGCCAACACTGAAATATTGCTTCAAAATCAATAGTCTTTGTGATTAATGAAAAACACCCACTGTCTCGGACTACGGCTTGACTAATTGTCTATCTTGCTCAACATCACATCAATCCGATTTTCATATTTTAATGTCAGCTCCCATCATTTTGATGTGATGAGTAGATACGTAATATTTAAAACTCCCCGTGGATTCTATGAAATGCAAACTTTTAAGGGGACTTGTGACAGAGGAAGGCAGAACTAAGAGCACGTTGAAATCACGCCTCCCCCCCCACACCCCATTCTTCGGCCCACGTAGTCCATCACTTTCGCCTCCGGAACGCCAAGAGTTAAACAGTAGAGAAATGTTGTTTGTTCCCAAATAGCCCATTAAGTTCCCTGAAGAACGTTCCCATCCCACGGTCCTGGGTTACTTATGGCTATTACTTGTTGTAGATAAGTTTGCTTTCAGCCTGGAAACCTTGCAAATAAGCAGAGATAAGACTGTAAAGTAAAAATAACTGCTAAGGACTTGAGGATTTGCAGGCGCCTTGTGATCCAGCCTGCGTGAGCAAGCAGAAGAACAAAGCAATGCTACGCTTCCTTGAAGGCCAGGTGGCTCCAAGAAGTCTGCAATCTGCCTTCACCCTTTAATCTCAGATCTTCCTGCTTCCCTTTTCCCCTTCGCACAAAAGAAGCCTGAATTCTACCCCAAATTAAAATGGTTCTTTAGGACATTAGTCCGCCATCTTCTCGGTCTGCTGGCTTCCGAATAAAGTCACTATTCCTTCCCCAAGACCCTGTCTCTCAACTCACTGGCCTGTCGTGCGGTCAGTGGTACGAGCTTGGACTCAGTAACAGAAGGGCACTGGGGAAAAAGCCATTGAGAGACAGTGAACACTTATAGATTCACTTAAAAATGCACACTTCATTTTTCTTTTGAATTTTATTTTATTTATTTTTTTATACAGCAGGTTCTTATTAGTTAATGATTTTATACATATTAGTGTATACGTGTCCATCCCAATCTCCCAATTCATCCCAGCACCACCACCCCCAGCACTTTCCCCCCTTGGTGTCCATATGTTTGTTCTCTACATCTGTGTCTCTATTTCTGCCCTGCAAACCGGTTCATCTGTACCATTTTTTCCAGGTTCCACGTATATAAAAATGCACACTTCTAATAATGTGAGTTCGTAACAAATAGAATCACACTGCTTCCTGTATGGGGTAAGACCTCATTTTCCCCATTCCTCCCTCCTGTGTCTGTTGCCATGGTGATCAACATCCCACAGCCACATGCGCTGTAAGCACCCAACGCGTCATGATCATTAGTGTTTTCAACAGACCGTGATCTAGTAGAACAATGAAAAATAAGGAAAATACATTTTGCCTTCCTTTTTTTCCCCATTTCTGACACTTTTCCTTTGTCACACGGCTTTTGGGTGCTCTGTTCATTTCTTTTCACTCTTTTTTCTCTTTGCATTTCAGTTTATGTATTTCTCTGGCCCTATCTTTAAGTTCAGATTCTTTCCTCAGCTCTGTCAAGTCTCCTGATGAGCCCTTTTGGAGGCACAAAGTTCTGTTACTGTGTTTTCAGTTTCTAGCATTTCAATTTTATTCTTTCTTGTAATTTCAATCTCTCTGCTGAGGTTGCCAGTGTGATTAAAAGGCCCCCACGTGTCTCCTCTCATAGAAAGCCTTCAGACCCAAACACCATCCTGGCCCGTGTCACCAGAGGTGAGTGGCACCTTTCTTTGGACAAGCATAAGTAGAGATGGACTTATAAGGATGTACTCTTTGGAGACTGACCCACTCAACATTTAGGTCTGTGTTGTCACATGTGGCAGTTCATCTTTTCCTTGTCGCCAAGGGTTCCACTGGACAAATACACAATTTACTTATCTGCTTTGTAGTTTATGGACATTTGAAACGTTTCCAGTTCTGGGCTGTTTGGGATAAAGCGCCTTTGAAGATTTTTGTATCTGACTTTTTGGTTAACATCACCATTCACTTCTGTTGGGTGTAAAATAATCAGGGGGATTTGCTGGGTCGTGAGGAAATAGTTTTTGAAAATGATTGAGCCAAGTTTTGCTTCTTCAACAGCGTGTGAAAGTTCCAGCTGACCTCACAGCCTGGCCATCATTTAGTATTTTGTCATTTTCATTTTAGCTGCTCTTACACGTGTATAGTGGTATCGTATTGTGACTATAATTTTGTATTTTTCTGCTGACTGAGAATCTGAGCAGCTTTCTCTATGCTTATTAGCCATTTGGCTGTCCCTTTTGTGGGTGTCTGTTAAAATCTTCTGTGCATTTTTCCATTGGATTATTTGTCTCTTTAAGTTATTCACAGAGGTTATTATTATTATATTTAAATTACTCATAGTAGCCTGCTACTAGTTCTTTGACAAATATGTACCTTTTCAACATCTTCTCCAGCCCTTCTGGTTGCCTTTTCATTTTCTTAACGGTTTCTTTTTAATGACAGATTTCTTAAATTTTAGATATCCCAAACTATTATATTTTTACCCTTTAAGAGAACATGGATCATTGTAAAGTTGTCCTCCTAGGTTTCCTATAAAAGTGTTATTATTTTTAATCTTTCACATTTAGAAATGCAATGTATCTGAAATTGACCTTTGTGTATGGTGTGAGGTAAGAGGCAAGCTCCTTTTTTTTTCTTTATAGGGATAGTCTATTTATCTCAAACCATTTATCGAAAAAATGACCCTTTCCATGTTGCACTAAAGCAACCTTGGTTATAATCACCTTAGTTATAAATAAGGTTATCGTATAAGACGTGGGACCATTTCTGGACTCTTCGTAAGTGTGCAGTGCAGTGGCCATTAGCCACATGTGGCTATTTAAAATTATTAATAATTATAAATAAACAAAATTAAAAATTCTGTTCTTCAGTCTCTTTGGTTCCTATTCAAAGGCTCAACAGCCAATGGTGGGCTAGCGTGCACCATATCGGGCAGAGCACAGGTGTAGAATAAGGCCGACACAGCACAGACGCTCCTGTGGACGGGGCGGTGTGCTGCTCCATCATTCACCCCACCTCCACCCCCTCCACCCACCCCCACCCCCCGTCTTTCTTCAATCCTTTTCTCTTAAACTCTACCTTCGCACTAACTTTGGATGTCTGGTAAGTAAATCCTCCAGCTTTGATCCTCAAGATGGCCTGGGTTCCTCTTGGCCCTTCGAATCTCCATATACATTTTATTTTATTTTTATCTTTTAAAGATTTTGGGGGGGGAATGTGGACCATTTTTTAAAAAGTCTTTATTGAATTTGTTACAATACTGCTTCTGTTCTATGTTTTTGGTATTTTGGCTGCGAGGCATGTGGGATCTTAGCTCCCTGACCAGGGATCGAGCCCGCACCCCCTGCATTGGAAGGTGAAGTCTTAACCACTGGACCACCAGGGAAGTCCCTCTATATACATTTTACCGTCAGCTTATCAATTTAAACAAAGTGAGCCTTCTGGGATTTTGATATGGGTGACGTTGATTCTACATATAAACCTTGGAAGAATTGACATCTTTATAATGTTGGCTTTTCAAACCTACAAACATAATATTTGGCTTTGTTTACCTACATCTTCTTTAACTTCCCTCAAAAATATGTCACGGGCTTCCCTGGTGGCGCAGTGGTTGGGAGTCTGCCTGCAAATGCAGGGGACACGGGTTCGCCCCCTGATCTGGGAAGATCCCACATGCCGCGGAGCAACTGGGCCCGTGAGCCACAATTACTGAGCCTGCGAGTCTGGAGCCTGTGCTCCGCAACAGGAGAGGCCGTGATAGGGAGAGGCTCACGCACCACGATGAAGAGTGGCCCGCGCTCACCGCAACTAGAGAAAGCCCTCGCACAGAAACGAAGACCCAACACAGCCATAAATAAATTAATTAATTAATTAAAAATAAAAAAAATTAAAAAAAAAGTTATAGGAGCCTTTTATAAAGCAAAAAAAAGTCGCAATTTTCATTAGTTCTTTCTTTCGTTTTATACCTAGGTCATTATTTTCTTAAATTCCCTTGTTAATGATATATTCTAAATTTCATCTTTTATGTTATTGTAGCTTGTTAGCAAAACACGATTACTTTTTATATTGATCTTGTATCCATCTATCTTGCTATATTAACTGATTGATTATAATAGATTTCTTTGAACCTCATACATTCAAAAATCATGTTATTCATGAATTACAGCAATTTTATTTTCTCCTTTCCAATATTCACTGTTATTGGTTATTTCTTTTTCTTGCCTTATTGAACAGACTGGGTTCCCCAAGTCAGTGTTTAATTGACCTAGGGATCAGGTGCAACCAGGTTTTGTTCATGATTTTAGGGTACAATGTTTAGTATTTCAGGATTTAGGGTTTTTTCGTACTTTTATTTCTTTATCCTGTAGCATATATTTGTTAGAATTTAGTTTAGTGTTTGCTGTAAGTTTTATAGATTTAAAAAATCAGATAGGAATGTTTACTTCTAGTCACAGTTTGCTAAAATTTTTATTGTGCTGTGGTTCTCAACTGGGAGCAGTTTGCCCTCTGAGGACATTTGGCAAAATCTGGAGACATCTGTGGTTGTCATGACTTAAGGTGTGTGGCGCTGCTGGCCTCTCATGGGTAGAAGACAAGGATGCTTCTAAATATCATTCAATGCACAGGACAGTCCCCACAACAAAGAATTCTCTACCCCAGATGCCAGCAGCCTGAGATTGAGAAACCCTGTTTTTAGGATTGCTGTGGAATCTCGTCAAATATTTTTCTGCATCAGAAGAGATGATCAGATGAATCTTCCTCTTTTTTTCTGTTTTGTAATGAGTTATATTGATTGTTTTTGAATGTTAAACCACCCTTGCAAACCTGGAATCAATTCCACTTGATCATAATATATTATCTCTTAAAATGTTGTTACATTTAATTAACATGCATTTTGTTAAATAGTTTTGCATCTATGTTCATGACAGAGCTTGGTTTTACATTTTTCTTTCCTGTAATGGCCTTGAAGGTTTGGGGTATCATAGTTATGCTAACCTCATAAAAAGTTCAAAAATCTTCCACTTTGTTTATCTCCAGAAAAATGTATGTAAAATTAGTACTCTTCATTTTTGTTTTTGGAATTCACTGGTGAAGCCATCTGGGTCTGGGGTTTTCTTTGTGGGAAGGCTTTAGTAATGGATTCAATTTACTTAGCAGACATAGAATGATTCAGATTTTCTATTTCTTCTTCATTGACTCTGTAGAAATTTAGATTTCAAGGAGTTTATCCATTTATAGACATTGTCAAATCCTTTTATAATCTTTCTGATGTCTGTGGGGTCTGAAACCATGTCACCCTTTTCTTTCCCTGTGTTGGAAATTTGTGTTTCTTTTCTCTTGATTACACTACAACTCTTTTTCTTCCCAATGCACGGTTGGCCTGGTGAGAAAATAAAGGTGATCATCACGAATTCTGACACCACCACCTCCCTCCCGGTTCTCTGGGCTCCAACCTGAGGAGGAGAGAGGCAGGGGATGACAGAAACATGGCATCCCCAGATGACAGACCCAGCAAGAGGGCAGGGGGTGCTGGCTTACCTGGGCCCTGGTGAGGCTAAACGTGGGCATTTATGTGAGAAGAAAGAAAAATGAGGCACACAGGTGGTTCACACTGCTGACAGCTGTGCAGGGCGTGGGCTCACACCCGGGCCTTGGCTGTGACGCTCCAAGTCAGGGGAGAGAGGAGAACACAGGTGGAACGCACACTCTCATGACGGCTTTGAAAAAACAATGACCCTAAGGGGCCTTTGGTCGCAGGCTCTCCTTTACATTCTCATAAGTGTCTCTTCTATCTATTAAAAGAGTGTGAGCACCAGAGAATCTGTATCTAGTGCTTTTCAAAGCAAGGGAACAGAAAGTCCTGCTTTTCTCACAAGCCCAGAGACACACACACGATCTACAAGACAACAATTTACATTCCTTCTTTCTTCCCAGAATTTACTGATATCTCTCAGGCCAGGAAGGAGACCCAAGAAGGGGCAGCTGTGCATCTGTTTGATTCAAGAAGCCCTCATGGGGCCCGAGTGAGGGCTCACGAGGAGGCGGGGGGTCCGGGGGCAGGAGAGACACTGGGGGTCGGACGGAGACCCCCCCAGCCCAGGCAGGACACCCCCTTCCCCATCTCAGCCCTACCCGGTCCCCAGGCTCTGATGGCAGAGCCCTGACCTCCTTGGTATAAGCTGTGCTCGTCCACACAGCCTTCCTCCCTCCAGGGACGACGCTGAGAGTAGATTCTAGACGCGGGGATGTGTGTGTTCACAGAAACACATGAATTGTATGTGCACGAGTGTTTATATCATGTTAAGGAATTACCCCATTGCTGTTTCACTGTTACATATCAAGTATTGGTGACTTTGATCAATACCTTCTCAGGACTGTGGACATAGTTGATGGGTTTTTCCCCTTCTATCCATGCAGTGCAGTATTCTCATACGTTTATCAATATTAAGCACATTTACATTCTTGATACACATCCTCTATCGCCAGGACGTGTCACTGTGTAAACGCAATGTTGGATTTGCTTTGCCAGTACTTTCATTCAGCAAGCTGGGCCCGTTTCTGTTACGTGGGAGAGGCTGCAATTCTGTGACTGTCCTGCTGTTGCCAGGTCTTCACATCTGTGTGATGGTGAACCCAGAATGAGGTCTTGACACACAGAGACCCTGAGGCATCCTGAGAAGGGGCAGCTCTCAGGGTCTGAGTGGCTCCAGGGGCCTCTGTGGGCCAGTTTGGGTTGTAAATGAGGTGGGGGCAGAGCAGGAAGGTCTGGGGGAAGGTGTGGGCAAAGAGCTGGAAGGAGGGCCCAGTGGGTGAGAAGGGGTTCGGGGTCCTCTCCATCCTGACGATGTGTCTCAGAAGCTTGGGCCCAGAGGCAATGAAGTCCCTGAGTGAAATCATGGGGAGGGGGAGAGAAAGAGCCTGGGACAGCGGGCTGGGCGTCGGCACAGGCCAGCTGAGGGCCAGAGCCTCAGATCCAGCACTGGCAGCAAATAGGGACGCAGCAGCTGGAGCCAGGTCACGCCACGATGACTGTTTACGATGCTTCCTGGGACGTGGTTATCTGTTTGCTGGGCTTCAGGTTTTCGTTGACCCAACCCAACACTTAGAAACTTTTCTCAGTTTTCTAAATTTTGCCACTTCCCTATTGCATCTGGACCTTATAATTATCCTGATCACCGGCTCCTCAGGTGACAGGCGAGAGGATGGGTTTTCTGCAGGATCACCGGCCCCAACCAAGACACCTTCCCTCGAACGGGCCACAGCCTCTGAAATATGGTTAACAACACATTTTTTCCTTTCTTTCTTTTTTTAATTTTTACTGGAGTATAGATGACTCACAGTGCTGTGTTAGTTTCAGGTGTACATCAAAGCGAATCAGTTATACATATACATATAACAACACCTTTTTATGTTACTTCTGACTCTTAAAATACAGGATGATTGTGCAAAAAAAGAAACTCAGGAAATATAAGAAAGACGTTAACATAACCAGTAATCCCAGCACCCAATGGTAACATTTGGATCAATGTCTCCCCATCTTATCTTGCCACCTCTACAGCTACATCTCCTTCTCAGTTGTGATCTCCATGTAAGCATAGTTCTTTTTGACTGACTTTTTATCCATGTCATTAAAGAAGCTTACTTGAGAAGGATATTTTATATTCATACCCCATCTTAACACACCTGAGAGCGCTTGTTAATTCGGCCTTTCGGCCTCTCCAGGACATCAGTTTGCTCATAATTCTTGGCGACTATATGGACAGCCTCACAACAGTCTTACCATTTATTTTTAAAATCTCCGTGAATTTCACAGATGGAAAGGGGCATCTCATTTATTGCTTTAATTTCTTTTTAGTGAGGGTGATTTTCTTTCTTTACATTTTATTGTCTTTGAATTCTCTTTGTTGCTTTAAAACGTTATTTCTGTATGGAGGACATAAACTCTTCGTGCTCAAACAACGTGGTTTGCTTTCCACTGCTGTCTATGTGCTCGTTTAGTTTATGATGCTTTTTTTTTTTTTTTTTTGCGGTACGCGGGCCTCTCA
Source organism: Delphinapterus leucas (assembly GCF_059928025.1). Lineage (NCBI taxonomy): Eukaryota > Metazoa > Chordata > Mammalia > Artiodactyla > Monodontidae > Delphinapterus > Delphinapterus leucas. The sequence continues at coordinate 1,215,357 of NC_143135.1, read as the reverse complement.
CTGCTGTGGCCTCTCCCGTTGCGGACACAGGCTCCAGACGCGCAGGCTCAGCGGCCATGGCTCACGGGCACAGCCGCTCCGCGGCATGTGGGATCTTCCCGGACCGGGGCACGAACCCGTGTCCCCTGCATCGGCAGGCGGACTCCCAACCGCTGCGCCACCAGGGAAGCCCAGGTTTACGATGCTTTTAAAGCTACTTTCACTTTTACTTGACTGGCCAGCACACTCAGATGGCATGAGCATGAGGATGTGAGAAGTAAAGGCCGGTACCGTTGGGGAGAAGTGAGGCGGGGTGTCATTTCAGTTAATTCGCGTTACCAGTGGGGGTGGAGAGGCGGATGGTGGCAGAAATTCAGAGGAGCCACATGTGGGCCCGGCATGTGCCCCCAGCAAAACTCCCTGTATCTGAAGCCTGGGCAGCCCCACCTTCCCACCAGCTGGGGCCAAGTCCTAAGAACTAGGAGATGGAAGCAGGCCTGGGAGCTCACAAAGCTCCCCTCCCCAAGCCGTACCCCAGGGCCACCCCAACTGGACAGGACAGTGGGCGACCAACCATCCAGTGGGAGCTTGCAGCCTTGCCCGCAGACACTGGGGAGAGGAAACAAGAGATTTCTCATTTTGTTTCAACATAAGTAGAGGGTGTACACAGGGCTGCCCAAACCTGAGAAAGGTAAAGAGATGTCCTGATAATTACGCCCAAAAAATGTGGAAAAAAGGAGAGGGAAGGAGAGAAGGGAGGGAGGGAGGGAGGGAAGGAAAGGAAGGAAAAGACAAATAAATAAATCTAAGTTAAAACATAATCCGGGGGGACTTCCCTGGTGGCACAGTGGTTAAGAATCCACCTGCCAATGCAGGGGATACAGGTTCAAGCCCTGGTCCGGGAAGATCCCACATGCCACGGAGCTACTAAGCCCCTGGGCTACAACCACTGAGCCTGTGCGCCTAGAGCCCGTGCTCCGCAGCAAGAGAAGACACCGCAATGAGAAGCCCGCATACCTCAACTAAGAGTAGCCCCCGCTCGCTGCCACTAGAGAAAGCCCGTGCGCAGCAATGAAGACCCAACACAGAGGAAAACAAACAAACAAACAAGGAAACATAACCTGGGAAACAAAAGTGCATTTCCTCTAAATGGTTGAGTTACACAGCAAATCAAAATATGGCAGAATCATTTGAACAGGACTCATGGAAGAAATGATAAAACTATGGAAAAGTTTGAAAAGGGACACGTGGAGACCCGTAGACAAAAACTGACCATCAGAGATCATTATAGATAAAATCAGTGGAAGAGAAAAGCACAGAGGACGACAGAGATGACTAGAAATTGAATAGCCATCATTGAAAAAAAAAAAAAAAAAACACTTGAGAGGTTCACAGTGTAGCTGAAAATGCAAAGCTACTACGTCACCAGAGAGAGGCTAACAGATGGGGGCACGGGGCGCACAGAAGACCCAGCCTTAGTATGAGCAGTAAAGACCTCAGTAGGAGGAACTGAAAGGTATCCTTTCTTTCTTTCTTTTTTTAACATCTTTATTGGAGTACAATTGCTTTACAATGGTGGGTTAGTTTCTGCTGTATAACAAAGTGAATCAGCTATACATATACATATATCCCCATATCTCCTCCCTCTTGTGTCTCCCTCCCACCCTCCCTATCCCACCCCTCCAGGTGGTCACAAAGCACCGAGCTGATCTCCCTGTGCTATGTGGCTGCTTCCCACTAGCTATCTATTTTACGTTTGGTAGTGTATATAAGTCCATGCCACTGTCTCACTTTGTCCCAGTTTACCCTTCCCCCTCCCTGTATCCTCTCTACATCTGCATCTTTATTCCTGTCCTGGCCCTAGGTTCTTCATAACCTTTTTAGATTCCATATATATGTGTTAGCATATGGTATTTACTTTTCTCTTTCTGACTTCATTCACTCTATATGACAGACTCTAGGTCCATCCACCTCACTACAAATAACTCAATTTCGTTTCTTTTTACGACTGAGTAATATTCCATTGTATATATGTGTCCACGTGTCAATATGTATCTTATTTATCCATTCGCCTGTCGATGGACACTTAGGTTGCTTCCATGTCCTGGCTATTGTAAACAGAGCTGCAATGAGCATTGTGGTACGTGACTCTTTTTGAATTACGGTTTTCTCAGGGTATATGCCCAGTAGTGGTATTGCTGGGTCATATGGTAGTTCTATTTTTAGTTTCTTAAGGAACCTCAATACTGTTCTCCATAGTGGCTGTATCAATTTACGTTCCCACCAACAGTGCAAGAGGGTTCCCTTTTCTCTATACCCTTTCCAGCATGAAATGTATTCTTTAAATGTAAGAAACTGTCCATGACCTGAAGGAAAATCTGCAGGCTGAGCCCCAAAGAGTATAACATGTCCCAGGGGAGAATGGATACAAAATGCTCAAGACTAAGATGTACAATGACTACGTTGCAGAATTCCACGGTTTCAAAAAATGTTGAAAAACAACAATTCCCCGGTCCCCATGCCATGGGTTCGGGAGGGTGTGGACATCCGGCCGACTTCAGACCTCCTTCAAAAACATCCTAAACCCAAAGGTACACGAGCAATACCTTCACAAACCTGGTGAAAACAAAGTCTGACCCAAGAACAGTAAGGTGGACACGACATCATTCAAGTACAAGAAAACAGGCAAACAGTCCCAAACAGGACAGAAGTCCAGAACTACAGCACCCCAGGCCCCTTGACAAAACGATAACAAGGTCCCTCCCATCAGGACTGACTCACATCAAAGAAGAGTGATAGGAGAGGCACTGGTGGGAACCCAGTAAGACGGGGATTAATACTGAGTAATTCACAAATGATGATCACAGCAGAGCCCATCAACAGACGCCTTGAGTGGAAAGCTGTAAACTGCACAACCTTCTCCTCCCCAGCGAATTCTTCTTGTATCTTCCAAGGGAGCGAGGAGATCAGCCATGAAAGCTGGTATCACAAAATTGCTTTTGAAAATTGTTTCTCCTTTACTTGGTCTACATTACTCCCATCCTGTCTCCCTGTTAAGGCGGGGCCGGACCCCCTCCTGATTTTCCCTTCTTCCCCAAGAAACAACCCACGCTGATGCACTTCAAAGACACCCATGCCTGCGTGTATGTCCTGGAAACACACGGTGCGGCTTTTGATGTTTTTATTTTAGATTCACATGCATGTTGCGCTAAACATTTTACTTCATTCCTTTCACTTGCCGAATCTTATATTGTGAAAATTCAGCCACGCTTCTTTGTATAAACCCAGTTCATCTTCCCGCTGGTCCGTAGTTTGCCGGCCTAAGCCTGTACCCCCCTCACTGACTGTCTTGGTTGTGGACTCCGGCAGTGACCCCACTTGCCTCTCCAGGAGCCGGGGCCCTCAGAGCATCCTGCTGCGTGGTCGTGGCTCTGAGTTCCTGCCCAGGACGGCCGTGATTCCATCACCTGTAAAGGGGCTTGGAGCCACTACCCGTCTCGGGGATCTGTGGCGAGCATCAATGAGGCACTTCTAAAGGACACTTAGAGCAGCCCCGACACATAAGAAATGTCACCTGTATGACCCGCCAGCATTATTGTCCCAGATTTGTAAGGCTCTCGGGGGCCGTGTCCCCACTGTCTCTGGCCTCCGCGCCTGCCCCGTCCTGACCCAGCCCTGCCTTCCAGGGCCCAGGCTCCACATCTGGGAGGCTGACTCTCCTTCCATTGTGATCCCTGGGACTTTATGCTTCCATATCATTTCAGAATTGCTTGTTCAGCTCCTCACAGAGCCTTCGGGGAGTTGTTAGAATTGGCTGTGTAGGTCAGTTTGGAGAGAAGGGCATCCTTCTGTCCATCACTACGTTGTACCGATGCAGGTGTTCACAATGGCCGGTAGTTTAGTAGAGGACAAGCCTCGCTGGGGGCGATCCTGGTAGCTGACACTTGTTCTGCATGGGATGTTCACCGCAAGCGCAGCCCTGTCCTGAACATTCTCCCTTGTCAGCCTCTCTACAAGCCTGCAAGTTTCCTTGCTCAGCAACATCAGTTAGCAGTTTATCACCTTAAAAAAAAGTTTGCCCCTGCACCTTTGCTCTCATTGTATTTGGTTCCAGGTGATAGAGGAGTGAAAACCCACGTGATCCCCCGACCAAGTCCCGTAGGATGCCCACAGCAAATGTGAACGGGAAGTGCCTTTCTGTCCCTCTTCCTTGGTGCCTCTGCTTCTAGTAAATTCTCAATCTGGAGCCTGCGGACCATGGATGGATATCGGGTCTGATGTGGAGTCTTTAAACTTCTATGCAAGGATTTCCCTGGTGGTCCAGTGGTAAAGAATCTTCCTTCCAATGCGGGGTACGTGGGTTCGATCCCTGGTTGGGGAACTAAGATCCCACATGCCACAGGGCAACTAAGCCGGCACGTCACAACTACTGAGGTGGCATGCCTCAACCAGAGAGCCTGCGTCCCACAAAATACAGAGCCCACGCGCTCTGGAGACCGCAGGCCACAACTAGAGAGAAGCCTGCACGCCGCAACCAAAGATCCCACATGCTGCAACTAAGACCCGATGCAGCTAAATAAATAAATATATAAAATGAATAAATAAATAAAACAAATATTTTTTAAAATAAAATAGCATATACTTCTATGCAAAATTGTGAGCTTATATGCAGATCTGAACACTTGTGTGGAGAGAAGCTATTAGAATTTCAAAGAGGGGTATATGCACCGAAAGTACTGAAGAAAGGGTCTACAGGCGTGGTCCCTGGCGTGGAACAGGAAAAGGATTTTAAAACACGTTTCACCTTCACAAAGATGAGAAGTCACTAACATGCAGTACGTGACTGTACAGGAGCATTTGTACAGTACGGAATGCACGTCTTCCTGGGTGCAGCTCAGAAGCTCTTTACCGATGGCTGACCATCAGGAGGGCAGAGGCCACTGCTGTGTCGATGGCTCAGCCTGACGCCCCAGGAGCCCCCTCCTCACCTGCTCAGGCCTGAGACCCACTCTGCAGGACTCAGTGAACCGAGCAGTAATCAAAGGACCGAAGCTAATGAAGGCCTTCTCTAAAGACCCCCCGCCAAGTAGTAGTAAGTCCTCCCCCACCCTGGGGAGGGAGCTCACCCAGGGGACGTTATAGGGGTCCGCTGGACGGGTCAATACATTGTTTCCTGCACTGGATACAAAATTTTCTATGTAACTTCCTCAAGGAGGAAGAGCTGCCTCTGCCTGGGGGTGAGCTGCCTCCCATCCTGTGGTCCAGCTCTTGGGAGGTCCTGGGGCGACATCGTGTGGCCGCAGGAAGAACAGCACAGCGTCTGTCCCCGCCTGAGCACAGACGCGGTATTTACGCCCATGTTACATGTGGGACAGCCTTGTTCTTAAAAAGCGTTTGTCCATGGGAAACCCAGGCTCCACTGGCATCCTGAATTTTACCTGTCAACCCTGCCACCCAGGAGATGGGCTGAGTAGAGACGTCTGAAAGGGCTAGAACCAATATCTTTGTTATCTCAGCAGCAGCCTTCCTGCATGGACCACGTGGCAAAATTCTGGGGTAAGCACCTTAATCCATTATTTCAGCCAATACTCCGAATCTCCCATAGAGTCTTACACAGACGAGAAACCTGAAGGCCAGAAATAGCCCCTGGCCAGGCACTCCCTGTGGACAAGGAAGGTGAGGGTCCAGGCTCCTCTAAGGCAGGAGAAGCGGCTGCAAAGATGACATCAAACAGGAACAATCCAGGCCACGAGCTCAATGTCAGAGCCCAAGGCCGGGCTCTGAGTCCGCTGCTGCCTTTGCTCAGAAGACAGGAAAACATCCAATCACTGTCCAAGGAAGACAGGAAGGGAGAAAGAGCAAAAATACAAAACAGCCAGAAAACAGTTAACAAGAGGACAAGAGTAAGTCCCTGCCAATCAATGGTTAATTTAAATGTAAATGGATTAAATTCTCAAGCCAAAAGACATGCAGAGGCTAATGAAGAAAAAGACAAGTCAGTCTAATTTAAAACAAAAGCCAGGACACAAAAGTCATTTCCTAGAGATGGTTGAATTTTACACCAAATTAGAATATGGCAAAATCATTTGAATAGGACTCAGAGATGAAATGATAAAACTATAGAAAAGGTTGAAAAGGGAGACATGGAGACCTTAGACAAAACTTGACCATCAGAGATCATAATAGACAGAATCAGTGAAACAGAAAAGCACGGAGCAGGACAGAGATGACTAGAAACTGAATAGTTGACATTAAAAACATAATAATAATAAGGCTTTAGAGGTTCACAGCGTAGGTGAAACGGCAAAGGTACCACATCACCAGAGAGAGGTAAACAGATGTGTGAGGTGGGGGGCAGTGAGGGCCCAGCCATAGTGCAAGTGGTAAAGGCCGCAGTAAGGGGAACTGAAATGTATTCTTTAAATGTAACAATCACTATGACCTGAAGGAAAATCTGCAAGCTTAGCCCCAAAGAGTATCACATGTTCCCCAGCGGAAAAAGTATCCAAAATGTTCCCGAATAAGACATACGGTGATTACGTTTTAGAATTCCAAAGGTTTTTTTTAATGTTGAACGACAGCAATTCCCAGTCCCCGTGCCATGGGGTGGGGAAGGTGTGGACACCTGACCGACTCCAGCCCTCCTTCAAAAACATCCTAAACCCAAAGGTACACGAGCAATACCTTCACAAACCTGGTGAAAACAAAGTCTGACCCAAGAACAGTAAGGTGGACACGACATCATTCAAGTACAAGAAAACAGGCAAACAGTCCCAAACAGGACAGAAGTCCAGAACTACAGCACCCCAGGCCCCTTGACAAAACGATAACAAGGTCCCTCCCATCAGGACTGACTCACATCAAAGAAGAGTGATAGGAGAGGCACTGGTGGGAACCCAGTAAGACGGGGATTAATACTGAGTAATTCACAAATGATGATCACAGCAGAGCCCATCAACAGACGCCTTGAGTGGAAAGCTGTAAACTGCACAACCTTCTCCTCCCCAGCGAATTCTTCTTGTATCTTCCAAGGGAGCGAGGAGATCAGCCATGAAAGCTGGTATCACAAAATTGCTTTTGAAAATTGTTTCTCCTTTACTTGGTCTACATTACTCCCATCCTGTCTCCCTGTTAAGGAGGGGCCGGATCCCCTCCTGATTTTCCCTTCTTCCCCAAGAAACAACCCACGCTGATGCACTTCAAAGACACCCATGCCTGCGTGTATGTCCTGGAAACACACGGTGCGGCTTTTGATGTTTTTATTTTAGATTCACATGCATGTTGCGCTAAACATTTTACTTCATTCCTTTCACTTGCCGAATCTTATATTGTGAAAATTCAGCCACGCTTCTTTGTATAAACCCAGTTCATCTTCCCGCTGGTCCGTAGTTTGCCGGCCTAAGCCTGTACCCCCCTCACTGACTGTCTTGGTTGTGGACTCCGGCAGTGACCCCACTTGCCTCTCCAGGAGCCGGGGCCCTCAGAGCATCCTGCTGCGTGGTCGTGGCTCTGAGTTCCTGCCCAGGACGGCCGTGATTCCATCACCTGTAAAGGGGCTTGGAGCCACTACCCGTCTCGGGGATCTGTGGCGAGCATCAATGAGGCACTTCTAAAGGACACTTAGAGCAGCCCCGACACATAAGAAATGTCACCTGTATGACCCGCCAGCATTATTGTCCCAGATTTGTAAGGCTCTCGGGGGCCGTGTCCCCACTGTCTCTGGCCTCCGCGCCTGCCCCGTCCTGACCCAGCCCTGCCTTCCAGGGCCCAGGCTCCACATCTGGGAGGCTGACTCTCCTTCCATTGTGATCCCTGGGACTTTATGCTTCCATATCATTTCAGAATTGCTTGTTCAGCTCCTCACAGAGCCTTCGGGGAGTTGTTAGAATTGGCTGTGTAGGTCAGTTTGGAGAGAAGGGCATCCTTCTGTCCATCACCACGTTGTACCGATGCAAGTGTTCGCAATGGCCAGTAGTTTAGTAAGGACAAGCCTCGCTGGGGGCGATCCTGGTAGCTGACACTTGTTCTGCATGGGATGTTCACCGCAAGCGCAGCCCTGTCCTGAACATTCTCCCTTGTCAGCCTCTCTACAAGCCTGCAATTTTCCTTGCTCAGCTAAATCCGTTAGCATTTTACTATCTTAAAAAAAATGTTCCTTTGCTGTCATTGTTATTTGGTTCCAGGTGATAGAGGAGTGAAAACCCACGTGATCCCCTGACCAAGTCCCGTAGGATGCCCACAGCAAATGTGAACGGGAAGTGCCTTTCTGTCCCTCTTCCTTGGTGCCTCTGCTTCTAGTAAATTCTCAATCTGGAGCCTGCGGACCATGGATGGATATCGGGTCTGATGTGGAGTATTTAAACCTCTATGCCAAATTGTGTGTTGATGTGCATATATGTATACTTGTCTGAAGAGAAGCTATTAGAATTTCAAAGAGGGTTATATGCACCGAAAGTACTTAAGAAAGGGTCTACAGGCGTGTTCCCCAACATGGAGCATGAAAAGGATTTTAAAACATGTTTCGGGCTTCCCTGGTGGCGCAGTGGTTGAGAGTCCGCCTGCCGATGCAGGGGACACGGGTTCGTGCCCTGGTCCGGGAAAATCCCACATGTCGCGGAGCAGCTGGGCCCGTGAGCCATGGCCGCTGAGCCTGCGCGTCCGGAGCCTGTGCTTCGCAACGGGGAGAGGCCACAGCAGTGAAAGGCCCGCGTACCTCAAAAAAAAAAAAAAACACGTTTCACCTTCACAAAGATGAAAAGTCACTAACATGCAGTACGTGACTGTACAGGAGCATTTGTACAGTACGGAATGCACGTCTTCCTGGGTGCAGCTCAGAAGCTCTTTACCGATGGCTGACCATCAGGAGGGCAGAGGCCACTGCTGTGTCGATGGCTCAGCCTGACGCCCCAGGAGCCCCCTCCTCACCTGCTCAGGCCTGAGACCCACTCTGCAGGACTCAGTGAACCGAGCAGTAATCAAAGGACCGACCGAAGCCAATGAAGCCCTACTCTAAAGAACCCCCCGCCAAGTAGTAGTAAGTCCTCCCCCACCCTGGGGAGGGGGCTCACCCAGGGGACGTTATAGGGGTCCGCTGGACAGGTCAATACATTGTCTCCTGCACCTGGATACAAACTTTTCTATGTAACTTCCTCAAGGAGGAAGAGCTGCCTCTGCCTGGAGGTGAGCTGCCTCCCATCCTGTGGTCCCACTCTTGGGAGGTCCTGGGGCGACATCGTGTGGCCGCAGGAAGAACAGCACAGCGTCTGTCCCCGCCTGAGCACAGACGCGGTATTTACACCCATGTTACATGTGGGACAGCCTTGTTCTTAAAAAGCGTTTGTCCATGGGAAAGCCAGGCTCCACTGGCATCCTGAATTTTACCTGTCAACCCTGCCACCTTAACCCTAGACACACAGTGCCTGAGTGGTTTTTTTAAGACTCAACTATACGATGCTTCCTACAGGGACTCATTTCAGATTCAAGGACACACATAACCTGAAAATGAAGGGAAAGAAAAAGATACTCCATGCAAATGAGTAGGGGTAGATATACTTATATCAGAAAAAATAGATTTTATGTCAAAAACTGTAACAAGTGGGATTTTCCTGGTGGTGCAGTGTTTAAGAATCCTCCTGCCAATGCAGGGGACACGGGTTCGAGCCCTGGTCCGAGAATATCCCACATGCTGGAGAGCAACTAATCCTGTGTGCCACAACTACTGAGCCCGTGCGCCTAGAGCCTGTTCTCTGCAACAAGAGAAGCCACCGCAATGAGAAGCCCGAGCATCGCAACGAAGAGTAGCCCCTGCTCGCTGCAACTAGAGAAAGCCCACGCACAGCAACCAGGACTCAATGCAGCCAAAAATAAATAAATGAATTAATTTTAAAGAAAAGACAAAAAAAAACTGTAACAAGAGACAAAAAGGTTATTATATAATGGCAAAAGGGTGAATTTATCAAGAGGATATAACAATTGTAAATACAGATGCACCCAACATCAGAGCACCTAAATATATTAAGGAAATATTAACAAATCTGAAGTCAGAAATAGACAGAAATGCAATATATTAATGAAATTCTATGCCCCACTTTCAGCAATGGATAGATCATCCAGACAGAAAATCAATAAGAAAACATTGGACTTGAATTACACATTATACAGATGAACTTAATAGATATCTACTGAACGCTTCATCCACAGGAGCGGAATACACACTTTGCTGAAGTGCATGTGGAACATTCTCCAGGGTAGATCATATGTTGGGTCACAATAAAAGCCTGAACAAACTTAAGATTGAAATCATATCAAGCACCTATTCTGACCACAACAATATGAAACTAGCAATCAATACATTAAATAAGACACTTCTGAACAAGCAATGGGTCAAAGAAAAAACCAACAGGGAAATCAAACAGTATCTTGAAACAAACAGAAATGGAAATACAACACAGCAAAACTTCTGGGATGCAGCAAAAGCAGTTCTAAGAGAGAAACTGCTGTGGTCTGAATGTTCGCACCCTCCCCAACCCCCGAGGTCCTTTTCTGAAATCCTAGCATCCAGTGTGATGGTATCTGACAAACATATTTTCCTACGTTAGGAAAAAGAAAGAAGAACAAACAAAGCCCAAAGTTAGCAAAAGGAAAAAAAATAACAAAGATCGGAGTAGAAATAAATGAAATGGAGGCTAGAAAGCAACAGAAAAGACCAACCAGACCAGGAGTTAGGCTCTGGAAAAGAAACAGAATTGACAACTATTTAGTGATATTAACCAAGAAAAACGTAGAGAAGACTCAAATAAAATCAGAAACGGAAGAGGGGCCGTTACAACAGATACCACAGAAATAAACAGATCATAAGGGACTACTATGGGCAATCACACACCTAGGCCGACCGAAGAAACATGCACAAGGTGAGAGCTGGGAGTTAAGTTTTATTTGGTGCAAAATGAGGAGCACAGCTCAGGAGACAGCCTCCCAGTAGCTCCGAGGAACTTTCCAAAGCAGTAGGGGGAGAGGTCGGTATATATGCGATTTTTGCGAAGGGGACACATGTGACCAAGCACACATTTTGGCAGAAGTTCGCTGCTACTTGTGAGGATCCAATGTCTCAGTTAATGATTTTAGTGCTTTTCTAGATGGGAGAGGAAGACGCAAGAAATTGGGCTCGTAAGATCTTCTCCCGGAAAATCTCTGACTCTGAAGGCCTGTCCTGCCAGTTTTTCCCAGAGCACAGAGGGCCTCATTCTTGATCTCCACCCTAAACTCCTTTCAGGGGGTGTTGAAGGTCAGTGACTACAGTGGCCAGTGATTTCATTTGTGTAGAACCAGATGGGGAGTGACTATTTTTAGTTGGCACCAACAAATTGGAAAACTCCAATGTGTATTTTTTCAATACCACCAAACAAGTCTATAGTTCTCAGTGGTCACTGACTGGGTATCTCACAAATTTAACTCAATTTCATTCTGACACTATCTATCTGGAGTTAGTGTCAGATCCCAGAGGCTAAGGGCTCAGTCCTACCAACTGCCCACTTTCAACTTCAGACACCAATATCAAGTCCAGGTTATCACCTGTGCTTCTAACTGATTGGTTACAGAGCAGAAGTTCAGCAGACCTCTCCTTGATTGATTGATGGATTGATTTGCTACAGCAGCTCACAGAGTTCAAAGAAACATGTTACTGACTAGATTATTGATCTCTCATAAAAGGGTATAACTCAGGAACAGCCAGATGGAAGAGATGCACAGGGCAAGGCGTGTGAAGGGGTGCATAGCTTCCATGCCCTCTCTAGTTGCCCACTCTCCCTGAATCTCCCTGTGTTCATCAACCTGGAAACTCACTAACCCTCGCTGTTGAAGTTTTTGTAGAGCTTAGTCCGTAGCTCCCCTCTCCCCCTTCCCGGAGGTCAGCGGGTGGGCCTGCAAGTCCCCTCTGATCACTAGACTTCCTGACGACTAGCCCCATCCTGAGGCTCTCTAGGGGTCCCATCTGAGTAACCTAGTTAGCACACACGCAGGTGCTAATGAAGGACAAACACTCCCATCACCCAGGAAATTCCAAGGGTTTCAGGGGCTCTGTGCCAGGAACCAGGGACAGAGACCAGATGTACATGGCAATGAGGGCGGTAAAAGTCAGACCCCAAATATGTGTCAGCAGCAGGACCAGCGGGGGCTGGCGTCACGGAAGGAAAACCCAGAGCCTGCGGCGTCCTGGCTCCGTCCCTAGCTGCCCCCTCCTCTCAGGAGTGGCTCCCCCACCTCTGAAATTCCTTCAAGAGCTGAGACGCAGGCCCCCCGTGCTCCCTCCCCATCCACCCCTCTGCCCTGCCCAGATGGTCCAGGTTTGATCCCACGGGTCTCCTTACCCCAGGGGCGAGGAAGGGCCATCAGCTCCTGGAAGTATTCACTGGCCAGCTGACCATTTCTAAGATGATTCCCCACCCAGACAGCTCACCTGCCCGGCGATGCACTTTGTACCCCACACCTGCCGGGTCTCTGTAGGTCCAGATGCTGAGGCAATTGGATGAGCGTGTGGGGAATGAGCTCCTGCCTCACACTCACCAAACACAAATTGAGTTTGAGATCCATCATAGAACTGAATGTAAAAACAAAAACTAACGCTCCTATAAGGAAAGCTAGATTTTTTCAGAGGGGGCAGAAGAAGGCACTAACCCTCAAAGATAAAAGTGTTAAATTGGATCATGAAAGTAAAAAACATTTCCCTGTCAAAGGATGCTATTAAGATATCAAGACAATGATGAAGCAAACCAGATACTAGGAGAAAATTGATAGATAGATAAATAGATTGATAGACAGATAGATAGATGATAGGTGGGTAGATAGATACATATATGATAGATATAGTAGATAATAGAATAGATAGATAGATGAGAGATAGATAATAGATAGATAGATGAGAGATAGATGAGAGGTAGATAGATAGATAGATAATAGGTAAATGGATAATAGATGATAGATAATAGATTAGATAGATAGATGATAGATAATAGATAGCTAGATATAGATATATACACACACAGTTTATTTAGCTGGAATTTATGAAGAATTTCAATAAATTAATCACAAAAAAAGAAAAGCAAAAAAAAACACAACACAATAAAAATGGCCCCCAAAATTGAACATTTTTCCAAGAAAGTATATAAATGGCCAATAAACACATGAAATGGTGCTCAACAACCCTAGTCACCCGAGAAACACAAATCAAGGCGAACGTGAGACATCATTACACACCACGAGAAGGCCGAAGATTGTTTAAACCTGTAAATATTAGGGAAGATGGGGAACCACTGGTGCTGTCAGGCATGGCCGGCAAGGATGAAAATGGCGTGAGCATCGTGGAAACTGTCAGCTTCTTATAAAAGTAAACCTCCCCCCGCCTACGCCCCAGCAAGCCCACTCCTACATGCATAAGCAAAAGAAACAAGACACATGTTCACAAAAGACTCCTATATAGATATATGTGTTTGCGTAAACATATATAATTGAATCACTTTGCTGTACACCTGAAACTAACACGACATTGTACATGAGTTATATTTCAATAAAATAGTAATAATGAAAGAATATTCATAGAAGTTCTATTCATTGCAGCCCAAAGCTGAAAACAATCCAGATATCTGGGAACAAGAGAATGAATGGGGTCCCACTGGAGCACACTTTCACCTGGAACACTACTTGGCGATTTTAAATATATATACATCACTGATACACAGGGTAAGATGTTGAGTGAAAGCAGCCAGAATATATGCTTCACGGTCCCATTTATGCGCCTCCAACAACAGGAAAAACCAGTCAGAAGAAAGGGAGGCTGTGGGGCTGGGGATTGGCTGGAAGCGGGGGAAAGTGGACCCCCTGGATGACGGAAATAGTCTATCACGACCAGGGTGGCGGCTACATCAGAGCACGCTGAGCAAAACTGGTGGGATCACGTATTCAAAATATGTGTGTTTCACTGGATGTAACTTTCTCCTCAATAAGAAAATTAAAATCGACTTTCTAAGAAACGAAGGTCCTTTAGAGAGGATGGCTAACCAAAGGGTGGCCGATCCACTCAAACTATTTTCACAGCCTTCAAAGATGGTAAATGTGAATTATGTCAGTTGACTTGTGGAGTTTTTATAAAAACTGACCGAATAAACTAAAAAGCATAGGAAGAGTAATAGGAATTTGTGAAGCCGGGTCCCATGAAGAGAAAGAATACCGGATCTAATTCCTGTTTCAGGGGTGGTTAGCCAAGAGGGGGGGGGCAGGAAATGAGAAAAGGGGGAAAAGTCAGGACACCCTGAAAGCGAAGTGCTTCAAATCTTGCTTTTCCAATTCAACAAAATATTAAGACAGGTGGTTTGGATGCAGGAACTATAAGTAGTCTTATTTTGCTGCTCAATTCTTTTATTTACAGAAATGACACCAACTGATTTTTAAGTAGAGAAACATAAACATTAGAGCCGGGGACAGAGGATCTTTATCAATGAGCAGAAACTGGAAAAGCCGAAGATGGTGACTCACTGCCTACGGGTGACCGGATCTCAGGGGCTCCCTGAGCCGGGAGCTCAGGCTCTGTTTACGAAGAGAAATACCTTGAGGAAGAGGCCGGATTTAGAAACCAGAGAAGCAGACCTCAGCTTGAGCTATTGGGAGCTCATGGGACTGCAAAGAATTTAAAAATAACACTTGTGGGGCTTCCCTGGTGGCGCAGTGGTTGAGAGTCCGCCTGCCGATGCAGGGGACGCGGGTTCGTGCCCCGGTCCGGGAGGATCCCACATGCTGCGGAGCGGCTGGGCCCGTGAGCCATGGCCACTGAGCCTGTGCGTCCGGGGCCTGTGTCCGCAACGGGAGAGGCCACAGCAGTGAGAGGCCCGCGTACCGCAAAAAATAATCATAATAAATAAATAAAAATAACACTTGTGCATTTGAAATAAGTAAACACATAAGAGGAAGTCATCGTGTGTTGAGTATAAACACTGGCAGGTATACAGAGGCTCCTAACCCAGGAGGCTTCACACCTGAGCACCTGCCCTCTGTCCCCACCTGCCCCTCTGAACTACTCCACCCTCCACCCACCAGAACATGGGCTGCTGTGGCTCCAGCTGCTGTGTGCCCGTGTGCTGCTGTGTGCCAGCCTGTTCCTGCTCCAGCAAAAGGGGCTGTGGCTCCTGTGGGGGCTCCCAGTCCAGCTGCTGTGTCCCCATTTGCTGCCAGTGCAAGATCTGAGATGCTGACCACAGACCTCAGGTGGTTCCAGCCAATCCAGCCTCCCTGGCCATGAGTGGTGACACATCCCATACCCCCAGCGCACACTTCTCGGTCCATCCTCTCCACGAGTGATGCGGTCTGAATCTTCAGGACCAGAGATCCTGAGGGAGAAGGGGGTCCCCCTCACGCTCTCGGAGCCATCTGAGGATTCACTGCCACACTCGTAACTCAGAAGAATCTTCCTCCTGCCCACTGAGCTTTACCATCTGCAGGCTCTTCAGGGGCTAAGCCACAGAAAACCCACCCATCATGCTCCGAATGGGGAACAGAGCTGTTCTAGCCATCTCCTTCCTGGCCTCTTACTGCTGGGTCCTGATTCTCGTATAACCTCAGGGCTGGCGCTCACCGCCCAGAGCCTGAGGGCCCAGACCCACTAAATACCCCTCCCCTCTTCCTTGACACCAGCTCATTCTGACTCTTGGTCTAGGAAATTCTATTCTGGACTTTGTGAAGCCTCTAAATAAATTCTCAACAACAAGCCTTGTCTCACTCCGATTCTTTTCTTACAGCCTTTCTCAGAAGAAACATTTCTAGATGTCTGGTGCGCCATCAGTGGTAGCAGAAACCAGGGTGTGTTGGCAATATTTACTAAAATTTAGTACATGTACACCTTTTTATTCTGTACCTTGACTTCTCAGTATTTATCCAAAGGAAAGGATACTGGATGTTCACAAATTTTGTGGGCAAGGTCAGTTAACACAAACTTATTTTTACGATGATGAAATTAGCAGCCACCTAAAATTGAATGACTGAGACTTGTTTATATGACTTATGATATATTCTTTGGGTGGTTGTACAGACAACCAGTACAAATGCCTGTGGGATCTTTATAACCTGGGGATGTGGTTTTGTTATTAGGTAATGAAAAAAAGTCACAAAATGTTGTAAGCATGTGATCACATCCATGCGTGCCCAACCCAAGAGAGATGGATGAGGTAAAGTTTCCTTAATCTTTTTTTTTTGGCTGTGTTGGGTCTTAGCTGCAGGATCTTCATTGTGGCTTCTCTCTAGTTGTGGTGTGCGGGTTTTCTCTCTCTAGTTGAGGCGTACGGGGTCAGTAGTTGTGGCACGTGGGCTTAGTTGCCCCACGGCATGTGCGATCTTAGTTCCCTGACCAGGGGTCAAACCCATGACCCTTGCATTGGAAGGTGGATTCTTTACCACTGGACCACGAAGGAAGTCCCTAATCTTTTTATTTTCCATTTTAAAAATTAATAAGCTTTTTAAAAATATGCAGATTTGGGACACTATGAGCATTCTTTATTCTGGAATGGGTGGTGGTTACATGGTACAAAAGTTCAGTGAGCTGTAAACTTCTAAGGTAGGTACACTTTCCCACCTCAAATCAAAAGCAAAACACAAAAATGAAAATAAATTATGCAGATGTTCTTAAGTCACATGAAGAAATAGATCACATCAAGCCCAATGTTGGATGTCAGAGAAAAATCCCTTGCCTGGTTTTGCCAGATACAACACCATGTGATGAGCAGGCACCTCTGGCCCTAAGCAAAGAGCTCGCCTCTACATTTAGTTTTCCGAATATGCTGCTTCTCCAGGAACTGCTGGCATTGTCAACACCAAAGAAGAGTGGGAAACTTTTCATGAGGAGCCTGAAACCTTTTGTGAGACCCAATCCTGTCTTCCACAAACTCAAAGTTACAAAAATCTTTGGAGGGACAAGAGTGGCACAGACCAAGAACACTGCAGGAAACACAAAGACTGCACATCCAATCACCAAAAGGGAAGTAGGTGTCAGGGAGGGCTCTGCAGACAGGATCAGTGTGTTCCAGGGGCAAGGAACACCGAGCCCAGTTGCCTCTGGGCTCAGGAACACTGACCCAGCATCATTCGCTGGTGATCGCCATCAGCCAAGTAAACTTGTGGGGAGGGATCTATCTAATGGGGAAAGAAGAGTCTTTCAACAAATGGTACTGGGACAATTGGATACCCACATGCCAAAGTATCAAATTGGGCCCTTATTTCATACCACACACAAAAATTAACTAAAAATAGACCCAAGACCCAAATTTAAGTGCTAACACTATGGAACTCTTAGAAGAAAACAGAGGTGTAGATATCCATGACCTTATATTTGGCAAAGCATTCCTAGATATGACACCAAAAGCATAAGCAACAAAAGAAAAACGGATAAATTGGACTTTATCAAAATTAAAAACATTTGTGCTTCAAAGAATATCACTATGAAAGTGAAAAGACAACACAGACTGGGAAAAAATGTTTGCAAATTGTATATCGGAAATGGGCTTTTATCTGAAATATACAAACTTAATTTTGCCTGATGGTGATTGCCAACAATTTCCTCTCAGGAAATTGGAAATAGAGGGAAACTTCCTCAACTTGATAAAGAACATCTACAAAAACCTACAGGTAACATAATACTTAATGGTAAGAAACTCAAAGCTTTCCCACTAAGATCAGAAACAAGGCAGAGATGTACTACTGTCTCACCACTGCTTTCCAACATCCTACTGGAAGTGCTAGCTAATGCAAGGAGACAAGAAAAGGAAATAAAAGGTATACAGACTTGGGAGGAAGAAATAAAACTGTCTTTGCTCACAGATGACATGATCACATGTGTAGAAAATCCAAAATAATCAATAACAACAACTCCCAAGGACAGACCCCCCCCATCTCATGTCCCCTGCCTCTTGTCTGTAGAAAAGTTTTAGCCTCCTAGGCCTTCCCTAAGTTCCAAAGAGCTAATTTAATCAGAGAGGTGAGAAAATGCAGAAAAAAAGGAAAACGGTCAAGCAAGACAAAATAAGAGTTTAGCCATAAAACAAAGTCAAGAATTTTAGTTCTTCCGGAAGGGCTGTAGATAATATCCTGAGCCACATCCTTGAGCTGTTTTGCAGACACTGAAACCCCCACCAGGTGGGAAAAGCTAACTGCATGCTGACCACCAGCACAGAAGCCCCAGACCAGCTGGAACAAAAAGGTTGATGATTGAGAGTCTCGAAACATCACCCTGTTACATCACCATCAACCAATCAGAGAATTGTGCGTGAGCCGATCACCCACCCTGTGACCCCCTCCCTCACAGAGTCTTTAAAGACCCTTCCCCCAGGAATTCCCTGGCAGTCCAGTTGTTAGGACTCCACGTTTTCACTGCTGAGGGTGTGGGTTCAAACACTGGTCGGGGAGATAAGATCCTGCAAGCCATGGCCCAAAATAATTAACTAATAATTAATTAATTTTTTTTAAGAAAAGACCCTTCCCTGAAAGCCATGGGGGACTTCAGGTCTTTTGAACACGAGCTGCCCATTCTCCTTGCTTGGTGCCCTGCAGTTAACGCTGCACTTTTCCTCATCACAACCCAGTGTCAGTAGATTTGCATTGCTGCGTGTTGGGTAAGTGGACTCAAGTTTGGTTCGGTAACCAATACAGAATTACCATGTGACTCATCAATTCTACACCTAGGTATATACCCAAAAGAATTGAAAGTAGGAACTCAAACAGGTATTTGTACACTCTCATTCTGGCAGCATATTCACAATTGCCAAAAGGTGGAAATAACCCAAGTGTTCAACAGATAAATGGGTTAAAAAAAAAAAAAGTGATCTATACACACAATGGAATATTATTCAGCCATAAGAAGCAATGCCGTTCTGATATATGCTACACCATGGATGAACCTCGAACACATTATGCTTAATGAAATCAGCCAGACACAAAATGACAAATATTGTTATTATTCCATTGTTATGAAATGTCTAGAATGGGTAAATTCATAGAGACAGAAATCAGACCCCAAACCACCAGGCCTGGTGGGAGAGGGAATGAGAGTTATTGCTTAATGGGGACAGAGGTTCTGTTTGGAGTGAAGAAAAAAATCTGGAAATGGATGGTTACACAACATCATGACTGTACTTAATGCCACTGAATTGTATACTTAAAAACGGTTAAAATGGTAGATTTTATGCTATGTGTGTTTAATCACAATTTTAAAATTACTTTAAGATGACAGATGAATAATAAAGTAAACCAGAAAGTTTATTTAGAAATTAAGATTCCATAAGTAATCCCTAAAAGAGGGGATCCTAGAATCGGGAGTGAACAGGGGCTGTCTCCCCTCTACCCTGAGCTACATGGTGATGGAGACTCCTGGGGAGAGAAGGGGCATCAAAGGCACCTTCAGGTAAGTGAGGGTCTGGGCTTCAAAGGCACCTTCAGGTAAGTGAGGGTCTGGGCTTCATTGGGGACTCAGTAGAGAGAACAGCACACACCTAAGAACTGCAAGTGTCCCATTCCTAGAAAATTCCAGAAAAGCTAAAAGTTCTGGAAATTACTTTCCATTAATAACTGCAAAACAACCAAAAAAAGATAATAGCTGCAAAACAAAATGGCAAGAGGTTAAATTTAGAAACATGAGAAAGAGGATGGTGGGCAGAGCCAATAAGAGGCCAGGGACAAGAATCGTGCATGTGCACAGACACACACACACACCAAACACACACACACACTCACTCAATGTGCCCTGGAGAAATGGCACAATCAGGAAGTAGGAAGCCAGTATGTGGTCAGCTTGACCCTGGCAAGTATATAAAGACTCCTAGCCCAGAAGGCTCCACACCTGAGCACCCACCCTCTCTCTCCACCTGCTCCTCTGACCTACTCCACCCTCCACCCACCAGAACATGGACTGCTGTGGCTGTTCCAGAGGCTGTGGCTCTAGCTGCTGTGTGCCTGTCTGCTGCTGCAAGCCTGTGTGCCAGCCTGTTCCTGCTCCAGCTGCGGCAAAGGGGGCTGTGGCTCTTGTGGGGGCTCCAAGGGGGGCTGTGGCTCTTGTGGAGGCTCCCAGTCCAGCTGCTGTGTCCCCATTTGCTGCCAGTCCAAGATCTGGGGCTCTGACCTCGGACCCCCTGTACAAGTGGCTCCAACCTGAGCTCCCATGGCCATGACCAGTGAGACACCCCATATCCTCAGAGCCCAGAGCCTTGTCCATCTTTATTAGGAAAGGCAGCACCTGAGACTCTGGATCCTGACAGAGCCAAAGGGCCACCTCATGCTCTGTCCCCATCTTGGAGTCCCTCCCCCACTCCTTGTCTCTGCACTTGTGTCTGCTGCTTATTGGGGTTTGAACCAGAAACACCCACCACTTTCCTCACTGAACTCCAAGGATCAGCTAGTGCTGTTACTGCCAGAGACCTACCTATCTCCCTGTCTCCATCACCTCTTTTCTGCTCGACCTGTAATACCCGAGCTGTGCTGGGTCAGGGCCCCCAGGAGGTAGCTAATGCCCCCCCTGCCCTGGGGCCGCCAGGTACCCCCAGACCATCTCTCCTCTTCCCTGGGCCTTGCCCCGCCAACACCTCTCACTGTCCTCTGTCTGCCAAGGTCTGCTCCAGACCCTGAAGAGCCCCTAAATAAACACATTCTCCAACACAAGCCTTGGGCTCACTGTGATTCTTTTTTACATTCTTTGTAGATGCAAAACCTAGCAAACACCCAGTGGGAGTGAAAACTGATGAAGTTTCATGATATTTACAAATGTTTAACTGGCATAGCCTTTTTGAGAGACACGTTTTCTCAGAATGTGTCCTAAGGAACAATTCCTGGTTGTCCCCCAGAAAAAAACATAATAAGGCTGTGAGTCAGATCATTATTTATAGAAGCAAGAACTCAGGAGGTACCTAAAAGTACAGCCAGTGTGACTTGGTGATGTGAGAAAGTCTTCCACCCACAGGGTGGGCGGCAGGTGGAGGGCACAGACACCTGTGCATCCTTGCCACCTGAAAGGACGATTCTGTTGTCAGGAAGGACCTGCCAGGACACAGCCTTTTCTCAGCTTCTGTGCACTCGGGACCTTGAGTAATATTTCTGTTTCTCTGCTTGGCTGGGGCTCCTTCCTGCTCTGACACAGTCAGGACCAGTCTCTTAGGAGAATCTGAGCTTATCTCATTTGCCTTTTTAAACTACACGTTTTTTATGTTGATTCAAAAACATGGTTTAAAATAACATACAGGAGGCGGAATCAAGATGGCAGTGTGGGAAGATGCAGAGTTAGTATCTCCCCACAACTAGGGCACCTGCCAGCCTCTGGTGGGGGACTCTGACGCCCAAGAAGATGGGAGGAACCCTAAAAGTGAACCAGTAGGACGTAGGGGGACTGAGTGGGGGAGGAGAAGTGGAGGCCAGACAGGATCGGCACCCCTGAGGCAGGGGAGATCAGGAGAGGCAGGTGGGAGGGACTCTCTGGGAAGAGAGGGATAAGAGTGGAGGGCAATCGTCTGGCCCATTTGGGCTGGGGAGCCTGCTGAGCTCCCAGGCTGGTCCCCTGCCTTCCAAGGCCACCCCCCTCCCCAAGCTTCACTGGTCCTGGGGGCATAAGAGTGAGACCGAGGAGATCAGGTGAGGCAGGCAGGAGGGGCCCTCCCAGACCAGAGGAGCAGGAGAGGAGACGGGGTGTTTGCCCCATGCACTTGAGCCCAGAAAGCCTGCTGGGTTCCCAGGTGAGGTCCCTGCCCTCTGAGACCAGGGGTGGGGGGCACGCCTAGGCCCCTTCTGTTCCTTGAGCCTAAGCCCCACCCCCCACAGCCCCCAGGGCCTTTCCCAGCTCTGCGGGTCCTGAGCATAGATCCCACCCACCACCCAAACCTCACTCTTGCTTAGGCCCTGCCCCCCACAGCCAAGGCCTTTTCACCCCGCTTTTTCTTTTTTTTCTTTTCCTTCCTCCTCTTTTTTACTACTGTGGTACTGACGTACCTTCCGGTTGTTGATTCATCTGTATTTTTATTTTTATATTCTTTCTAACATATCTGGTAGTTTCCTACTCTAATTTTATTTTTTATTTTGTTATTGTTCTTTTTTTTTTTGCCACCCGACATGGCTTGCAGGATCTTGGCTTATGAGCCTGGGGTCAGGCCAAAGCTCCTGCGGTGGGAGCTCTGAGTCCAAACCACTGGACAAACAAAGAACCTCAGACCCCAGGGACTATTCATTGGAGTGAGTTCTCACAGGGTTCCTCATCTCAGCACAAAGACCCAGCTCTACCCAATAGCCTACAACCTCCAGTGTTGGAAGCCTCAGGCCAAACAAACAGTAAGACAGGACACAATCCCACTCATGAAAAAAAAAAATGAGACAGCAAAAATATATGTCACAGATGAAGGAGCAAGGTAAAACCTACAAGACCAAATAAATGAAGAGGAAATAGGCACTCTACCTGAAAAAGAATTCAAAGTAATGATAGTAAAGATGGTCCAGAATCTCAGAAATAGAATGAAGGCATGGACTGAGAAAATACAAAAAATGTTTAACAAGGATCTAGAAGAACTAAAGAGCAAACAAACAGAGATGAACAACACAATAACTGAAATGAAAAATACACTAGAAGGCATCAACAGAATAACTGAGGCAGAAAAACAAATAAGTGACCTGGAAGACAGAATGGTGGAAATAACTGCCGAGGAGCAGAATAAAGAAAAAAGAATGAAAAGAATTGAAGACAATCTCAGAGACCTCTGGCACAACACTAAACGCACCAACATTCGAATTATAGGGGTCCCAGAAGAAGAAGAGAAGAAGAAAGGGTCTGAGAAAATATTTGAAGAGATTATATTTGAAAACTTCCCTAACATGGACAAGGAAATAGTCATCCAAGTCCAGGAAGCACAGAGAGTCTCATACAGGATAAACCCTAGGAAAAACACACCAAGACACATATTAATCAAACTAACAAAAACTAAATTCAAAGAAAAAATATTAAAAGCAACAAGGGAAAAACAAAAGATAACATACAAAGGAATCCCCATAAGGTTATCAGCTGATTTTTCAGTGGAAACTCTGCAGGCCAGAAGGGAGTGGCAGGATATACTTCAAGTGATGAAAGAGAAAAACCTACAACCAAGATTACTCTACCCAGCAAGGATCTCATTCAGATTCGATGGAGAAGTCAAAAGCTTTTCAGACAAGCAAAAGCTAAGACAAATAAGCACCATCAAACCAGCTTACAGCAAATGCTAAAGAAACTTCTCTAAGCGGGAAACACAAGAGAAGAAAAAGACCCACAAAAACAAACCCAAAACAATTAAGAAAATGGTAATAGGAACATACATATAAATAATAACCTTGAATGTAAATGGATTAAATGCCCCAACCAAAAGACACAGACTGGCTGAATGGATACAAAAACAAGACCCATGTATACGCTGTCTACAAGAGATCCACTTCAGACCTAGGGACACATACAGACTGAAAGTGAAGGGATGGAAAAAGATATTCCATGCAAATGGAAATCAAAATCAAGCTGGAGGGCTCACCTGGTGGCGCAGTGGTTGAGAGTCTGCCTGCCAATGCAGGGGACACGGGTTCATGTCCCGGTCCGGGAGGATCCCACATGCTGCAGAGTGGCTGGGCCCGTGAGCCATGGCTGCTGAGCCTGCACGTCTGGAGCCTGTGCTCCGCAACGGGAGAGGCCACAACAGTGAGAGGCCCGCGTACCACAAAAAAAAAAAAAAAAAATCAAGCTGGAGTAGCAATACTCGTATCAGATAAAATAGACTTTAAAATAAAGACTGTTACAAGAGATAAGTAGGGGCACTACATAATGATCAAAGGATCAATCCAAGAAGAAGATATAACAATTATAAATGTTTATGCACCCGGCATAGGAGCACCTCAATATATAAGGCAAATGCTAACAACCATGAAAGGAGAAATCTATAGTAACACAATAATAGTAGGGGACATTGACACCCCACATACACCAATGGACAGATCATCCAAACAGAAAATAAATGAGGAAACACAAGATTTAAATGACACCATACACCAGATAGATCTAATTGACATTTATAGAACATTCCACCCAAAAGTGGCAGAATACACTTTCTTCTCAAGTGCACACGGAACACTCTCCAGATGTCATTTGTGGCATCTTGGGTCACAAATCAAGCCTCAGAAATTTAAGAAAATTGAAGTTGTATCAAGCATCTTTTCTGACCACAATGCTATGAGATTGGAAATCAATTACAGGAAAAAAAACTGTAAAAAACACAAATACATAGAGGCTAAATAGCGTGCTACTAAATAACCAAGAGATCACTGAAGAAATCAAAGAAGAAATTTAAAAATACATAGAAACAAATGACAATGAAAATACAATGGGATGCAGCAAAAGCAATTCTAAGGGGGAAGTTTATAGCAATTCAATCTCACCTCAAGAAACAAGAAAAATCTCAAATAAACAATCTAACCCTACACTTAAAACGACTAGAGAAAGAAGAACAAAGGAAACCCAAAGTCAGTAGAAGGAAAGAAATCATAACGATCAGAGCAGAAATAAATTAAATAGAAATGAAGAAAACAACAGCAAAGATCAATAAAACTAAAAGGTGGTTCTTTGAGAAGATAAACAAAATTGATAAACCCTTAGCCAGACTCATCAAGAAAAAAAGGGAAAGGATGCAAATCAATAAAATTAGAAATGAAAAAGGAGAAATCACAACTGACACTGCAGAAATACAAAGGATTATAAGAGACTACTACAAACAACTATATGCCAATACAATGGACAACCATGAAGATATGGATAAGTTCTTGGAAAGGTACAATTTTCCAAGACTGAACCAGGAAGAATTAGAAAATATAAACAGACCTATCACAAGTAATGAAATTGAAACCGTAATTTAAAATCTTCCAACAAACAGAAGTCCAGGACCAGATGGCTTCAGAGGCAAATTCTATCAAACATTCAGAGAAGAGCTAACACCGATCCTTCTCAAACTCTTCCAAAAATTTGCAGAGGGAGGAACACTCCCAAATTCATTCTACGAAGCCACCATCACCCTGACACCAAAACCAGAGAAAGATATCACAAAAAAAGAAAATTATAGACCAATATCACTGATGAACATAGATGCAAAAATACTGAACAAAATACTAGTAAACAGAATCCAATAGCACATTAAAAGAATCATACACCATGGTCAAGTGGGATTTATCCCAGGGATGCAAGGATTCTTCAATGTACGCAAATCAATCAATGTGAAACACCACATTAACAAATTAAGGAATAAAAACCATATGATCATCTCAATAGATGCAGAAAAAGCTTTTGACAAAATTCAACACCCATTTATGGTAAACACTCTCCAGAAAACGGGCATAGAGGGAACCTACCTCAACATAATAAAGGCCATATATGACAAACCCACAGCAAACATCATACTCAATGGTGAAAACTGAAAGCATTTCCACTAAGATCAGGAACAAGACAAGGATGTCCACTCTCACCACGCCTTTTCAACATAGTTTGGAAGTCCTAGCCACAGCAATCAGAGAAGAAAAAGAAATAAAAGGAATACAAATTGGAAAAGAAGAAGTAAAACTGTCACTGTTTGCAGATGACATGATACTATACATAGAGAATCCTAAATATGACACCAGAAAACTATTAGAACTATTCGATGAATTGGGTAAAGTTGCAGGATACAAAATTAATGCACAGAAATTTCTGGCATTCCTATACACCAACAACAAAAAAGCAGAAAGAGAAATTAAAGAAACACTCCCATTTACCATTGCAACGAAAAGAATAAAATACCTAGGAATAAACCTGGTTAAGGAGCAAAAGACTTGTACTCAGAAAACTATAAAACACTGATGAAAGAAATCAAAGATGACATAAACAGTTGGAGAAATATACCATGTTCTTAGATTGGAAGAATCAATATTGTGAAAATGACTATACTACCCAAAGCAATCTACAGATTCAGTGCAATCCCTATCAAACTACCAATGGCATTTTTCATAGAAGTAGAACAAAAAATTTCACATTTTGTATGGAAACACAAAAGACCCCGAATAGCCAAAGCAATCTTGAGAAAGAAAAACGGAGCTGGAGGAATCAGGCTCCCTGACTTCAGACTATACCACAAAGCTACAGTAATCAAGACAGTATTATACTGGCACAAAAACAGAAATATAGATCAATGGAACAGGATAGAAAGCCCAGAGATAAACCCATGCACATATGGTCACCTTATCTTTGGTAAAGGAGGCAAGAATATACAATGGAGAAAAGACAGGCTCTTCAATAAGTGGTGCTGGGAAAACTGGACAGCTACGTGTAAAAGAATGAAATTAGAACACTTCCTAACACCCTACACAAAAATAAACTCAAAATGGATTAAATACCTAAATGTAAGGCCAGATACTATAAAACTCTTAGAGGAAAACATAGGCAGAACATTTCATGACATAAATCACAGCAAGATCCTTTTTGACTCACCTCCTAGAGAAATGGAAATAAAAACAAAAATAAACAAATGGGACCTAATGAAACTTAAAAGCTTTTGCACAGCAAAGGAAACCGTAAACAAGATGAAAAGACAACCCTCAGAATGGGAGAAAATATTTGCAAATGAAGCAACTGACAAAGGATTAATCTCCAAAATATAAAAGCAGCTCATGCAGCTCAATATCAAAGAAACAAACAACCCAATCCAAAAATGGGCAGAAGACCTAAATAGACATTTCTCCAAAGAACATACAGATTGCCAACAAACACATGAAAGGATGCTCAACAACACTAATCATTTGAGAAATGCCAATCAAAACTACAATAATGTATCACCTCCCACCGGTCAGAATGGGCATCATCAAAAAATCTACAAACAATAAATGCTAGAGAGGCTGTGGAGAAAAGGGAACCCTCTTGCACTGCTGGTGGGAATGTGAATTGGTACAGCCACCATGGAGAACAGTATGGAGGTTCCTCAAAAAACTACAAATAGAACTACCATACGGACCAGCAATCCCACTACTGGGCATATACCCTGAGAAAAGCATAATTCAAAAAGAGTCATGTACCACAATGTTCACTGCAGCTCTATTTACAATAGCCATGAGATGGAAACAACCTAAGTGTCCATCATCAGGTGAATGGATACAGAAGATGTGGCACATATATACAATGGAATATTACTCAGCCATAAAGAGAAATGAAATTGCATTATTTGTAGTGAGGTGGATGGTCCTAGAGTCTGTCATACAGAGTGAAGTAAGTCAGAAAGAGAAAAACAAATACCGTATGCTAACACATATATATGGAATCTAAAAACAAAAAATGGTTCCGAAGAACCTAGGGGCAGGACAGGAATAAAGACGCAGACGTAGAGAATGGACTTGAGGACACCGGGAGGGGGAAGGGTAAGCTGGGACGGAGTGAGAGAGTGGCATGGACATATATACACTAAGAAATGTAAAATAGATAGCTAGTGGGAAGCAGCCGCATAGCACAGGGAGATCAGCTCGGTGCTTTGTGACCACCTAGAGGGGTGGGATAGGGAGGCTGGGAGGGAGGGAGACACAAGAGGGAGGAGATATGGGGATATATGTATATGTATAGCTGATTCACTTTGTTTTACAGCAGAAACTAACACAACATTGTAAAGCAATTATACTCCAATAAAGATCTATTTAAAAAATAAAATAAAATAACATATAAATGATAAAATGATCCAGATATTCCAAATAATTCCTAAAGGAAGACATTCTAGACATTGGGACCCATGGTCTCTCAGGAGAGAAGCATCTCAGGTTCTCAGAAAAGGCTGCAAACCTTCACTGACTCCACGAGCTCTTATTCAACACCTGCTGGATACCAGGCCCTGTTCTGACTCAGGAAACAGCAGCAAACAGCGTAAAGGACCTGCTCTCCAGGTCCTGACCGTCCAGTCGAGAGAGGCAGACAGGAAACATGTGAGCAGCCAGCGGGTGATGCCAGGCGCTGAGAAGGTGCCGTGGAAATGGGAGGGAAGGCTGGAAGGACGAGCGTGCAGGCCGGGGCCACAGCATCGCGATGCCGAACCCAGATGCCACGTAGAAGACCACTAGGCACGTGGGGACGCAAATGAGGATGGCGGTCTTTCTCCACCTCAGTCTAGAGCAGAGATGCTCCCCAAGGCCAGAGGCAGACGGGCTCCAGTGCATGACAAAACTCTCCCCACGCACAGAATAATGAGGAAAAGTTTGTTTTTCATGAAGTTAAAAAAGGTTCAATGCAAAAAGCTAAACTTGACACTGAGATTCTACCTTTGCTCATGATCAACGCTAAAATCTCCCTGCCTGACACTGATGTCAGTGGTGGGTGCTTTTCCAAGTCCTTTGTCAGCAAAGTCAAAAGTTGTCAACAGGGGCTTCCCTGGCGGCGCAGTGGTTGAGAGTCCGCCTGCCGCTGCAGGGACACGGGTCTGGGAAGATCCTACATGCCGCAGAACAGCTGGGCCCGTGAGCCACGGCCACTGAGCCTGAGCATCCGGAGCCTGTGCTCCACAACGGGAGAGGCCACAACAGTGAGAGGCCCACGTACCGCAGAAAAAAATAAAAATATATATATATATATATGTGTGTGTGTGTGTGTGTGTGTGTATGCTTATATTTGCTTTTATTTTTAGCAATTTCAAGGCTAATTGTGTTGCTATTACCTAATTGTACTAATTGATGCTTTCAAAAACAGTAAGCTGTAACAATCTGTATTCCCAGGCAAAATGTATAAGCGTACCCTTCTCCCCAGTTTCACCAGCAACAGGTGCTATCATTCTCGTTAATTTTTTCCAGACTGGTAGATATAAAATATCTCATTCTTACTTTAATTTGCTTTTATCTGACTACCAGGGAATTTGATCTACTTTTCATATTTTTATTGAACATTTCTCTTCAGTGAATTGCCTATTTTCTACCCAATTGTTTGTATTCTACTGGTGAATTTTTAAGAGCTGTTAATGTTCTACAGATCTTAGAACCGATAAAAGACCCCAGCAAGTTTTCAGGATACAAGATCCACCTACAAACCTTGACTGCATGTCTATCCACTCACAATGAACAATCTGAAATTGAGCAGGCAATTCCACAGTCCCACAAAGAGTACATTATTTCAGTGTAAATTTAACAAAGGAACAAGCACTCTGAAAATGACGAAACATCATGGAAAGAAATTAAAGAAGATCTAAATACATTGAAAGACAGCACACGTTTTGTTATGTTTATGTGCCCCCAACAGTCGTACAACGTTGAAGCCCTAACCCCCAGTATGGCTGTATTTGGAAGTGGGGCCTCTGAGGAAGTACTTAAGGTTAACTGAGGTCACAAGGGTGGGCGTTGATCCTATAGGATTACTGTCCTTATGAAAAGAGACAGCAGAGAGCCCTCTCTCCCCCCTCCCTCCCCTCCCCTCCCCCTCCCTCTCCCTCTCCCTCTGTCTCTCTCTCCCCCCACCCCCAGGCATGCACATGCTAAGGAAAGGCTGTGTGGGGAACACAGTGAGAAGACAGCCATCTGCAACCTATGGGGAGAGCTCTCACCAGAAACTGAATCAGCTGGCACCTTGATCTTGGACTCTGGCCTCCAGAACTGTGAGAAAACAAATTTCTGTTGTTTAAGTCACTGAGTCTATGGTATTTTGTTATGGCAGCTCGAGCTGACAAACACAAAGACTTGATATTATTATTATTATTATATATATATGTTTTGTGGTATGCGGGCCTCTCACTGCTGTGGCCTCTCCCGTTGCGGAGCACAGGCTCCGGACGCGCAGGCCCAATGGCCAAGGCTCACGGGCCCAGCCGCTCCGCGGCACGTGGGATCCTCCCGTACCGGGGCACGAACCTGTGTCCCCTGCATCGGCAGGCGGACTCTCAACCACTGCGCCACCAGGGAGGCCCAAGACTTGATATTATTAAGATGGCAATACTTCCCAAATTGATCTACAGATTCAGTGAAACCTCTATCAGAATCCCAGCTGGCTTCTTTGAAGAAACTGACAAGCTGATTTTAAAGTTCCTATGGGAACTTAGGGGATCCAGAACAGCCAAAACAATCTTTAAAAAGAAGAACAAAGTTGAGGACTCGCACTTGCTGATTTCAGAACTTACTACAAAGCTCTTTAGTCAAGACAGTGTGGTACTGGCATAAGGACAGACACATAGACCAATGGAACAGAACCGAAAGAAAGCCCAGAAATAAATCCTCATATATTGGGTTGGCCAAAGTTTCATTCGGTTTTTTTCCATAAGATGTGGCTCTAGTAGCACTTAGTTATCTTTAATTTCATTTGAGACAATTTTGTTAGATCGTATTGTGACAGCTGTCATATCAGCATTCGTTTTTTTTAATACTTTCATTTTATCTGTTCCCTCTCCCCTTTTATTTTATTACTTTTATTTATTTGTTTATTTATTTATTTTTGGCTGTGTTGGGTCTTCATTGCTGCACGCAGGCTTTCTCTAGTTGTGGCGAGTGTGGGCTACTCTTCATTGTGGTGCACGGCCTTCTCATTGCGGTGGTTTCTCTTGTTGCAGAGCATGGGCTCCAGGTGTGCAGGCTTCAGTAGTTGTGGCTCGCGGGCTCTAGAGTACGGGCTCCGTAGTTATGGTGCATGGGCTTAGTCGCTCCACAGCATGTGGGATCTTCCCGGACCAGGGCTCGAACCCGTGTCCCCTGCATTGGCAGGCAGATTCTTAACCATGACGCCACCAGGGAAATCCCTCAGCATTCATTTTTTTAAAACTTCAAATTTGGTGAATTATTGTGTAGCCATTTTAATATTGATGATGGAAGAAAATATCAACATTTTCAGCATATTATGTTTTATTATTTCAAGAAAGGTAAAAACAGAACTGAAATGCAAAAAAAGATTTGTGCAGTGTATGGAGAAGGTGCTGTGACTGATCGAACGTGTCAAAAGTGGTTTGTGAAGTTTCGTGCTGGAGATTTCTCGCTGGACAATGTTCCACGGTCAGGTGGACCAGTTGAAATTCATAGCGATCAAATCGAGACATTAATTTAGAAAATCAACGTTATACCACGAGGGAGATCGCCAACATACTCAAAATATCCAAATTAATCACTGAAAATCATTTGCACCAGCTTGGTTATGTTCATCACTTTGATGTTTGGGTTCCACATAAGTGAGACAAAAAAAACCTTCTTGACCGTATTTCCACATGCCATTCTCTACCTAAATGTAGTGAAAACATTTCATTTATAAAACAAATTGTGACAGGCGATGAAAAGTGGATACTGTACGATAATGTGTAACAGAAGAGAGATCGTGGGGCAAGCGAAATGAACAACCACCAACCACACTAAGGGCCAGCCTTCATCCAAAGAAGGTGATGTTGTGTATATGGTGGGATTGGAAAGGAGTTCTCTATTATGAGCTCCTTCTGGAAAACCAAACAATTAATTCCAACAAGTACTGCTCCCAATTAGACCAACTGAAAGCAACACTAAATGAAAAGTGTCCAGAATTAGTCAACAGAAAACGCATAATCTTCCATCAGGATAATGCAATACCGCATGTTTCTTTGATGACAAGGCAAAAAATGTTACAGCTTGGCTGGGAAGTTCTGATTCATCCTCCGTATTCACCAGACATTGCACCTTCGGATTTTCATTTATTTCAGTCTTTACAAAATTCTCTTAATGGAAAAAAATTCCATTCCCTGGAAGACTGTAAAAGGCACCTGGAACAGTTCTTTGCTCAAAAAGATGAAAAGTTTGGGGAAGATGGAATTAGGAAGTTGCCTGAAAAATGGCAGAAGGCAGTAGGACAAAATGGTGAATACGTTGTTCAATAAAGTTCTGGGTGAAAATGAAAAATGTGTCTTTTACTTATAAACTGAAGGAACGAACTTGGGCTTCCCTGGTGGCGCAGTGGTTGAGAGTCCGCCTGCCAATGCAGGGGACATGGGTTTGAGCCCTGGTCCGGGAAGATCCCACATGCCGCAGAGCAACTAAGCCCGTGTACCACAACTACTGAAGCCTGTGCGCCTAGAGCCCGTGCTCAGCAACAAGAGAAGCCACTGCAATGAGAAGCCCGCGCACTGCTACTAAGGGTAGATCCCGCTCACCAGAACTAGAGAAAACCTGCGTGCGACAACAAAAACCCAATGCAGCCAAGAATAAATAATTAATTTTTTTAAGTGGGCAAATGATCTTCACAGATATTTCTCTGAAGAAGATATAGAAATGGCCAAGAAGCACATGAAAAGATTTGCAACATCATTAGTCATCAGGGAAATTTAAATCAAAGCCAGAATGAGACACTACTGCACACCCACGGGATGGCCGTAATAAAGAAGGTCAGTGTGGTAACGACGTGGAAGAATTGGACCCTCCATATACTGCTGCTGGGAATGTAACTGGACCAGAACAATCCGGCTGTTCCTTGAAGAGCTGAACATCAGGTCATCATATGGCCCAGGAATTCTTCTCCTGGGTTTATAACTAAGAGAAATGAAAACATATGTCCACACAAAAGCTTGTACACAAATGCTCACAGCAGAAAAGAAAATGGATATAGACACAGAACTTACAGCTTTCCCAAAAATTAACTCAAAATGGATCATGGACCTAAATAGAAACCACAAAACTATAAAACTCCTAAAAGATAAGCGGAGAAAATCTGGTGACCTTGGGTTGAGTGAGGACTTCTTAGACACAACATCAGAAATATGATCTGTAAAGAAATAAGCTGTACTTTGTTAAAATTAAAAACATCTGCTCTGCAAAAACACTATTAAGAGAATGAAAAGACAAGCCACAGCCTGGGGGGATAATTAAAAACCTTTCCGAAACACATCTCAGATACAGGACTGGTGTCCAAAATATACAAAGAGGGACTTGCCTGCTAGCACAGTGGATAAGAATCCGCCTGCCACTCTCTCACTTTGTCCCAGCGTGAGAGAGCGGCATGGACATATATACACTACCAAATATAAAATAGATAGCTAGTGGGAAGCAGCCGCATAGCACAGGGAGATCAGCTCGGTGCTTTGTGACCACCTAGAGGGATGGGTAGGGAGGGTGGGAGGGAGGGAGACGCAAAAGGGAAGAGATATGGGGATATATGTATATGTATGGCTGATTCACTTTGTTATAAAGCAGAAACTAAGACACCATTGTAAAGCAATTATACTCCAATAAAGATGTTTTAAAAAAAAGAATCCCCCTGCCAATGCAGGGGACAAAGTTCCGATCCCTGATCTGGGAAGATCCCACATGCCACGGAGCAACTAAGCCTGTGTGCCACAACTACTGAGCCCACGTGCCACAACTACTGAAGCCCACGCACCTAGAGCCTGTGCTCCGTAACAAGAGAAGCCACCACAGTGAGAAGCCAGCACACCGCAACGAAGACGAGCCCTTGCTCGCTGCAACTAGAGAAAGCCCTCGCGCAGCAACGAGGACCCAACGCAACCAATAAATAAATAAATAACAAAATATACAAAGAATTCTTAAAACTCAACAATAGAAAACAAACAACTCAATTTAAAAGGGGGCAAAAGATCTGAAAGTACACATCACCAAAGAGGATGTTCAGAAAATAATCACATGAAAAGATGCCCCATGTCATAGAGCACTCAGGAGTTGCAAATTTAAATGACAATGAGATACCTCTCTATACACCCTGGTGGGAATACACAGTAGTGCAGCCCCTTTGGAAACTAAACATGCTCTTTCCATACTATTCAGCAATCACATTCCTTGGTATTTACCCAAAGGAGCGGAAAACGTATGTCTACACAAAAACCTGCACATGGTTGTTCATGGCAGCATTATTTATAATGACCAAAAATTGGAAGCCACCATGATACCCTTCAGTCGGTGAGTGGATAAATAAACTGTGGTCCATCCAGACAAGGAAATGTTATTCAGTGCTAAAAAGAAATGATCAAATAACTAAAAAGGACCTACTGTACAGCACAGGGAACTCTACTCAATACTCTGTAATGGCCTATACGGGAAAAGAATCTAAAAAAGAGTGGATCTATGTATATGTATAACTGATTCACTTCACTGTACACCTGAAACTAACACAACATCGTAAATCAACTATGCTCCAATAAAAATGTTTTAAAAAAGAAAGAAAGAAATGAACTATCAAGCCATGAAAAGACAGAGAGGAGCCTTAAAAGCATGTCACTAAGTGAAAGAAGCCAATCTGAAAAGTTGACGTACTGTATGATACCAACCACGTGACATTCTGGAAAAGACAAAGCTGTGGAGACAGTAAAAAGATCAGGGTTTTGCAGGCGGGGGGTGAGGCAGTAAGGAGGTGAGATGAATAAACGGAGCACAGGGAATATTTAGGGCAGTGAAGCTATTATTCTGTATGATACCGTAACGATGGATACGTGTCACTACACTTTTCTCAAAACCCACAGAGTGTACAACACAAAGAGTGAACTCTAAAGTTCAGGGGACTTCCCTGGTGGTCCAGTGGGTAAGACTCTGCGCTTCCAATGCAGGGGACACGGGTTCGATCCCTGGTCAGGGAACTAAGATCCCACATGCTGCAGGGCAACAAAGCCTGCGCGCCACAACTACTGAGCCCTCGTGCCTCAACTGAGACCCAACGCAGCCCAAAATAAATTAATTGATTTTTTGAATACATTAAAAAATAAATTTAAAAAATAAACTATGGACTTTAGTTAAATGATAATACATCAGTATTGGCTCACCAACTGTAACAAATGTACCACACTAATGCAAAATGCTAAAACTATGGGAAATTGGGTAAGTAAAGGGTGTGTATGGGAATCCTCTGTACTTTTCACTCCATTTCTTCTGTAAACCTAAAACTGTTCCAAAAAAATAAAGCTTATTAAATGTTTTTAAATCTGTGTGTGTGGGGCTTCCCTGGTGGCGCAGTGGTTGAGAGTCCGCCTGCCGATGCAGGGGACACGGGTTGGTGCCCCGGTCTGGGAAGATCCCACATGCGGAGCGGCTGAGCCCATGAGCCATGGCCGCTGAGCCTGCGCGTCCGGAGCCTGTGCTCCGCAACGGGAGAGGCCACAACAGTGGTACAGTGAGAGGCCCGCGTACCAAAAAAAAAAAAAAAAAAAAAAAAATCTGTGTGTGTGTGTGTGTGAGCACATCTGACTCACCTAAGCTACTCTTCATTCTGTTTTGTTTACTTGTCATTCAACTCCACCAGAAACTCCATTCTAGTAGGAGCTGGTGCCCAATCTCCTCATTCCTCCAACTCCGTCGCCCCTTAAGTGTGATGTAAGACTTCTTGCTGCCCCGTGGTGCCCACTCCACCTGCTAGGGCATCTGTGCTGGCTGCACCCTCCCAAGATGGGGGAGGCAACCTGGGCTCTGGCACCGTGGACCATCATGCAGCACAAGGCAAGGGTCAGACGCCGTCAGGCCGTCAGGTGGAATCCACTCTGCTTCCCAGTGTGTCCACTGCTCTTCCAGGAGAAGAGAGGACCCATCCCTCCTTTTTCTTACCTCCTTGGGGACTAAGAGTGCGGACACTTGACTTGACTCCCCCTCTACTCTGTGGTTCTCTGTGGTCCAAGTCCTTCTCCAGACCCACTACACACCAATCCTTCCCCAGGCCAGGGTTTCTGACTCTTTCCCAAGTTCTCATTAAGCCCAGAGTTTCAAGGAAAGCCTGAAGCTTCATCTGAAACCCCATGCATGAGATCCCTCCCCGCCAACCCTCACATGGCTTGGAATCAAAGTTGGCAGTCGAGGAAAGGCACTACAACTCAAGCTGCCATCTTCCTAGAATCCCCTCCAAATTTTACTTCTGAAGAGAGATGCAAATTTTCTAAATATTAATCAACAGGATCCAACAGTGTATCAAAATAAAACACACACTGTGACCAACCTGGGTTTATTCCAGGCATGCAAGGATGGTTCGATATCAGGAAATCTAGTCAAACCAGATGGATGTAGAGATCACCACCTGACCATTTACCAGGAAGCCCTGAGATAAGGGCACAACCAAACACGGTGCTGCAGACTGGTTAGTGACCTTCACTGTGTAATCGAGTAAAAGGCTAATTTCATGAGGAGAAAGGTGCAGTTCTACCAAGATCATCATGTAATTTGCAGGATCCCTTGTCAGGGCCAGAATCAGAGATAGAGACTGAAAAGAAAGGGAAGGAAAGGAGGGGAATTCCCATGCAAAAGGGAAGATGTCCAGCCAAGGGCAGCTGGGTTGGCGGCCCGAGGAGGAAGGTGGCCAGCAGGAGCGGGGGCCCGAGAGGATTCAGGAGCTGTGACATCTGGGACTCAGGCTTAAGTCTTCCTTTTCAGTAAAGTAATCCTCTTATGCCCTCTTCAGGGCTTAGAACCATCCCTTCAACAAAGTAGCCTTGTATCAGCAACAACTTGGTGTTTAAAGCTTTTTTTTTTAATTTTTATTTATTGATTGATTTTTGGCTGCATTGGGTCTTCGTTGCTGCGCGCAAGCTTTCTCTAGTTGTGGCGAGCGGAGGCTACTCTTCATTGTGGTGCGCAGGCTTCTCATTGTGGTGGCTTCTCTTGTTGTGGAGCATGGCTCTAGGCATGTGGGCTTCAGTAGTTGTGGCACGTGGTTTCAGTAGTCGCAGTGTGCGGGCTCAGTAGTTGTGGTGCATGGGCTTAGTTGCTCTGCGGCACGTGGACCTTCCCGGACCAGGGCTCGAACCCGTGTCCCCTGCATTGGCAGGCAGATTCTCAACCACTGCGCCACCAGGGAAGCCCCCAGCTTGGTGTTTAGAGAGGAACCTTCTTTCTCTCACGGAGCAAGGCTGAGGAGGGAGACAGACCAGCAGCTGAAAGAAGTACCCTCAGGAGGAATTGGCGTGAGTGGAGAAAGGAAAGAACAGGAACCAGAGGCGCCTGTGAGGTTCAGAAATACTCAAGGAGGGGAAGGGATTTTCTTCTAAATACGAGGATGGGAACTAGACCATTCTTATTTGGATATTAAAGGAAAGGGTACCCCCAGAAAGCTGACAAAGTCTCGGGTAAAATGAGGCAAAAATACCGACATACTTATTCATGCCTAGAAATCAACCAAAAAGTCATCTTCAGGCGACTGGATGATGGGCAATCTGTTTTCTTCTCTAGCTCTTATTGTTTCCAGGAAAGATCATGCATGACCTTTAAACTCCACCCATGTAAGATTAACACTGTCAGGGAGAAGCGAGCGCAGCAAAGGTAAGAGCCCCTGGGCGGACCATGTCATCCTTAGGTCACCTGAGGTCAGCAGAGAGACCAGGTGACCAGCGTCCTGGGGCTCCTGCGGAGCCCTGGCAGCTTAGAGCTGAGGTCCTAATTACGGGGGCCAAAACAAAGGGGAAGAGAAAGGACAGACAGGAAACAAAGAAAGTGGATGATCACCTTCCTCCTGGACGAGCCACGAGGAAGGCAAGAGCAAAGGGGAAAACAGGGCTTAGAGTCACAAGGAAGTGCACCTTGTGCACTCGGCATCTGGCCCTGGCAGGTATATAAGGGCTCCTGACCCAGGAGGCTCCACACCTGAGCACCTGCCCTCTCTCTCCACCTGCTCCTCTGACCTACTCCACCCTCCACCCACCACCCACCAGAACATGGGCTGCTGTGGCTCCAGCTGCTGTGTGCCCATCGTGTGCTGCTGCGTGCCAGCCTGTTCCTGCTCCAGCTGTGGCAAAGGGGGCTGTGGCTCCTGTGGCTCCTTCCAGTCCAGCTGCTGTGTCCCCATTTGCTGCCAGTGCCAGATCTAAAGCTCGGGATCCAGACGTTGGGTGTCTCACCGTTTGGTGAAACCCGTATTCTTGTGGTTTCCCTGAATCAGCTCCTTTGCACACACCCTCCCTGATATACCCACAACCTTCTACTTCTCACTTGTGTACATATCTCGCTCCATGGCTCAGCTCTCCCTCTGGGACCTGTCTTTACCTTCCTCACTCAGGAGATGTGTATTTTCTAGTCACTGGAGATGCATCTCCTTAGAATCAGGTACCGCTGACCACTACGATTGGCCTTTCTGACTCATGTGCGCGTCAGTTTCTGCTCTTCCCGGGCCGGCTGAGATCTGCAGGGCCAGGTCCGTGTTTGGAGTGATGGCCGAGGACCCTGTGTCCCGCTGGGCCGCGTCCTCTTTCCCTGGAACCCTCCTCTCCCTACAAGAGCTTCCTTCCTTCCTCTGCCTCCAACTTCATCTGTTTATAAAAATAACAACCAACTTTCCCTTCAATAAAACTTCTGTCTCTTACGCCAACTGTATACTTGGTTTGACTCCTTCCTCGTAGCCTCTTTCACGTGCGGTGATGGTTAGCATCTTCCTAGTAAATATGCTTTGGATCCGTCAGCTGTGCTGGGAGATCCAAGCCGGAATGCCCAGCGTGTTCACAAACCGTCCACGGGCTTCTGTCTTTCCAGAAGCCACCAAATATCCTCACCCTCTCTGCTTCCAGGACAAGAGGCTCGGCCCCAGGGGGGTGGCAGTGGGTGCCCGCACAGGAGGTCCCGATGGGCAGACGGTCGTGAGTGCTGGCAGCCATCGGAGCAGGGACTTGGTGTGTGCACCCAGTTGAGTAAGAGATGCCTGGCCTCCCCCCTCCCTGTCCTCCCAGGTCCCAGTACAGGAATGGTGGTCCTTGGAAGGACCCCAGAGCCAGCCACATTCAGGAGGGGAGGTGTAAAACACCAGGATCCCCTGCCCATCAAGCCACAGTCCACCTTTTTTTTTTTTATCGAATGAAAGATTCTTTGAATTCTATAGAGTGCTTTACAATTTTCAAAAGTTTCATGCATAGGTCAACGTAACAGGATAGAGAGCCCAGAAATAAACCCATGCACCTATGGTCAATAAATCTATGACAAAGGAGGCAAGAATGGAGTGGAGAAAAGACACAGTGGAGAAAAGACAGTCCCTTCAATAAGTGGTCTGGGAAAACTGGACAGCTACATGTAGAAGAATGAAATTAGAACATCCTTTAACATCATATACAAAAATAAACTCAAAATGGATTAAAGACCTACATGAGACTTGATACTATAGAACTCCTAGAAGAAAACATAGGCAGAACACTCTGACATAAATCGCAGCCATATTTTTTGGATCCATCCCCCAAAGTAAAGGAAATAAAAGCAAAAATAAACAAATGGGATCTAATTAAACTTAAACGCTTTTGCATAGCAAAGGAAACCATTGACAAAATGAAAAGACAACCTACTGAATGGGAGAAAATATTTGCAAGTGATATGACTGATAAGGGGTTCCAACATATATAAACATATCCAACATATATAACATATATATCCAACATATATAAGCAGCTCACACAACTCAACATCAAAAAAACCAAACAACCCAATTAAAAAATGGGCAGCAGAACTGAACAGACATTTTTCCTTTCCAAAGAGGAAATGCAGATGGCCAACAGGCATATGAAAAGACACACAACATCGCTAATCCTCAGGGAAATGCAAATAAGAACCACAATGAGATGTCACCTCACACCTGTCAGAACGGCCGTCGTCAGAAAGAACACAAATAACAGATGCTGGCGAGGCTGTGGAGACAAGGGAAGCCTTGTGCACTGTTGGCGGGGATGTAAATTGGTGCAGCCGCTATGGAAAACAGTATAGAGGTTCCTCCAAAAACTAAAAATAGAGCTACCATAAGATCCAGCAATTCTACGCTTGGCATATAATCTGAAAGATACAAAAACACTAATTCAAATAGATACATGGCATCCCAATATTCATAGCAGCATTATTGACAATTGCCAAGGTATGGAAGCAACCTAAGTGTCCATCAACAGATGAATGGACAAATAAGATGATATATTGGGCTGGCCAAAAAGTTTGTTCGGGTTTTTCTGTAAGAAAAACCCAGTATACACAATGGAATACTACTCCCACCCTGGGAAGAGGGGGCAATATAGGGGTGCAGGAGTGGGAGGTACAAAATATTGGTTGCAAGATGGGCTCAAGGGTGTACTGTACAATGTGGGGAAAATAGTCAATATTTTGTAATAACTGTATATGGAAAGTAACCTTTAAAATTGTATAAAAAATAATATTTAATTTAATTTTTTAAAAAAGAAAAAAAGTTTCACACAGATGATTTCATATAATCCCTTAATAACCCTTTTTTTCTCCTACCCCTATCTTGCCTCTCCCCCCTCCCTCTCCCCACTGGTAACCACTAGTTTGTTCTCTATATCTGTGAGTCTGCTTTTTTTGTTTTAGCTACTAGTTTGTTATATTTTTTAGATTCCACATATAAGTGATGTCATACGGTATTTGTCTTTCTCTGACCTATTTCACTGAGCATAATGCCCTCCAAGTCCATCCATGTTGCTGCAAATGGCAAAATTTTGTTCTTTTTTATAACTAACATTCCATTGTACATATACACCATATCCTCTTTATCCATCCATCTGTTGATGGACATGGGTTGTCTCCATACCTTGGCAAGTGTAAATAATGTTGCTCTGGGGGATTTCCCTGGTGGTCCAGTGGATAAGACTCCGAGCTCCCAATGCAGGGGGCCCAGGTTCAATCCCTGGTTGGGGAACTGGATCCCATATGCTGTAACTAAGAGTTCGCATGCCACAACTAAAGATCCCGCATGCCACAACTAAAAGACCCCCATGCCTCAACTAAAGATCCCGCGTGCTGCAACCAAGACCCAGCGCAGCCAAATAATTAAGTAAATATTTTTAAAAAACCAAACACAATTGTACACAGTAAACTTATGCAATGTCATATGTCAATTGCATTCAATAAAAATAATTTAAAAATAACAATAACGCTGCTGTGAACATTGGGGTGCATGCATCTTTTTGAATTAGTGTTTTTGTTTCTTTCGGATATACGTCCAGTAGTGGAATTGCTGGGTCGTGTGGTAGCTCTAGTCTTAGTTCTTAGAGGAGCCTCCACACTATTCTCTCAGCGGCAGAGCCTTTGACTGCACAGCCCACCTTTGATTCAAATACAAAATTAAAATTTTAGAATTTAAACTGAAGAGTGACCAGAAAGTTACAGCACTGCTCACAGCACCACAAGAGACCCATCTCCCCACAGGAAAGGCAAGTTCAGTGTGGCACATTTGGGGGAAAATCTGAAGAAAGTAAAATTGTCTTGTGTTGGCATGCCATTCTCAGAACAGTTTACATGTTCAAGGTTTTAGAAATTACGTCATTTCTGGGGAGGAGGGGACATGAGTTACTCAAGAAAGTTCTCCAACGAAATGAACACTGAATGAAAAGAGAGAGGAAAATACAACAGCCAGAAACATTGGCGAGCAATGAGTTCCAATAAAACATGCAGTAAGATCGAAATAACTGTTGATAATTAGGGGGAGAAATCTAATGTAATTTTGAAGAAAGGAATTCTGAGATAAAGGAGAGGTGATGTGAGGGAGAAAAATAATCTAGAAATAAAATCTTAGAATTTTCAACATCATTGAGGAGGTGAGGGGAGGGAATAAAAGAATGCCAAAGATCTCATCTCACTAGGGAACATGGTCGTTGTTTATCCGATGATGTTTAAAGAAAATGCTGTTTAACATATTTTGGTCAAGAATTCAAATTTGGGGAAAAATAGAATTCAAATAGGGGAATTCTAGAAAGGTGCCATCAGTAGTGGACACATAGTTTTTGTATATCCCTATATCCCCACGTAAAAAAACAGACAAAGCAACTAGACAGGAAAACAAAAATTCATAGCTGAAATTTATAACACAGTGAGGTGAACCCCAAAGTACAAAATTCCAAGAGCCACAGGTCCTCACGGTATCAGTAGCCATGCAGGAGAAACAAAGGGACAGCTGACAGACCCAAAGACAGGAAACCATCAAAACAACCAACAGGTATTCATCAGAAAAGCACAGCACTGAGCATGTGAAACCACAAGGGTTTTCCTCACTCCAGCAGAGAATGGGAGCAAGGGCCCTCAGCAAGTCCTGACGGGCAAGGGACACAGAGCAGAGAGGCCATAAAACAGACAGAAATGCAGCCTGCTCATGAACAGTGGAAAGAAAGTACACAAGACACGGATGGACAACGTAAATCAGAAATAGAACATTTGAGAAATGAGGTGACGGCACTCAAGGGAAAATTAGAGCCCAAAGGAAAAGCATTTTAGAAATAACGACTAAGGGACTTCCCTGGTGGAGCAGTGGTTAAGAATCTGTCTGCTAATGCAGGGGACATGGGTTCAATTCCTGGTCGGGGAACTAAGATCCCACATGCTGTGGGGCAACTAAGTCCGCGTGCCACAACTACTGAGCCCACGCACCACAACTATGGAGACCACACACTCTGGAGCCCACATGCCACAACTAGAGAGAAGCCTGTGCACTGCAATGAAGAGCCTGCACGCTGCAACTAAGACCCAACACAGCCAAAAATAAATAAATAAACATTGGGGGAAAAAAAAGAAATAAAGGCTAAAATGAAAGGGACACAAGAGCAAACAAGCACAACAAACTTTAAAAGCCAAAAGGCAATGAAGAAAGATAAAAAAAGGATTCAAGAGAGAGGGATCGAAAAGAGGAAAAGAAGATCCAACACATAAATAGTAGGGGTCGTTGGAGACGAAAACCAAAGCTGAGCATAACAGTACCTACTACGGGGAGAAAAGAGAATAAGGGAAAAGCATTAATCAACCCAAGGAATGTAAGAGAAGTGAGAAGAATATAGATCAATTGACGCAATATTAAATACAAGATAAGAGGGTGGATTTAAGCCCAAATGTGACAGAAATTACTTTAAAAGGAAATGAACAAAATGCACTAGTTTGAATACAAAGATTGCTAGACTTGATTTTTAAAAATCCAACTACATGCAATTTCAAAAGCGACATTTAACCATAAGGATATAGAAAGGTTAAAAATAAAAGGATTGAAAAAGAGATGACAGGCAAAGAAAGCTATATTGATACCCAGTAAAAATGAAATAAAAGCCAAAATGAATTACTAGGGAAAGAGAATCACTTCAATAAACTAAGAGTTCTAACCATTTAAAATCTATGTGTACATAATGACATAGTCTTTTTTTAAAAAGTAAAGCAAAATTTGACAAACTACAGGGTGAAAAAAGATAAAACCATAATCATAGTGGAAGATTTTAGCATTCCTATCTTAGTAATTTATACACAATCAGACAAAAAAATATCAGGGCAGATCTGGAGTATCTGAACCTCAAAATTAACAACCTGACCCACCGACTTAGAACACACATGCTTTTTAAGCACACATAGAACATTTTCAAAATTTAACAGGGCTGGCCATAAAGTAAGTCCACAAATCGCAAAGGGCTGAAGCCGTATAGGGCCCCATCTCCACCGTGGAAATAAACCAGAAGCCAGTGACAGAAAGGCAACTGTGAGTTTTCCTAATGGTTAGAAATGAAGAAACAAGCACTTTGACTGATTCAGCATCTCACTGTAGGAAGAGAATGAAAATGGGGCGAAAGCGTCACGAAAATAGGCTAGTTACATGAGATATGCAGTGTGGTCCCATTTCGGGGCAGGGCAGAGAAATATATACATCTTCAAACCGTGAACCATGGTTACCTCTTCCATTTGGACAAGGTGAGGAGGGAGAAAGCAAGACGTTCGCTCTTTTCTCTGTATGGTTTTCACATTTTACACTAAGTACATAGTTTATCTCTGTAGTTGTAAAGGGCTTGTATCTTTTTTTTGTATGACCCAATTAAAATATGCATCTATAGAACATCCAAATGCACACATTTATGCATCGTATATGTGCCGAGAATCGTATGGAACCTAATGATAACTTAATGAATCTCCCTGTTTCCTTATTTAACTTTTTTCTCCTTCCTCATCATCCCATCACCCCCAATCCCATCACCCTCTCCACCAACAGGCACCCAAAGTGTGCACATCTTTCTAATCTGTCTTCCGTAAGTTTATATATGTGCATACAGTCATGACAAGTACATAGTATTTTTTCAGCATGTATCTTTATAAAGCTTGTCCTGTTTCTCACTTTTTAAAAGCAAATCTGGGGAATTCCCTGGGGGTCCAGTGGTTAGGACTCTGCCCTCTCACTGCTGGAGCCCGGGTTCAATCCTGGTCAGGGAACTAAGATCTCACAACTGAGTGGCGCAGCAAAAAAAAAAAAAAAAGGCAAACCTGGTGTTTTTGAGATTTATTTGTATTGGCACATGAAAACACAGGGTGTGGGGACTTCCCCAGTGGCGCAGTGGTTAAGAATCCGCCTGCCAATGCGGGCCAATGGTTCAATCCCTGGTCTGGGAAGATCCCACATGCCGCAGAGCAACTAAGCCCGTGAGACACAACTACTGAGCCCACACGCCACAACTACTGAAGCCTGAGCACCTAGAGCCCTTGCTTCACAACAAGAGAAGCCACCGCAATGAGAAGCCTGCGCACCACAACAAAGACCCAACGCAGCCGGAAGGAAGGAAGGAAGGAAGAAAGAAAAAAGAAAACACAGGGTGTGATTTCTGGCCACTCAAGAGTGTTCCCCGTTGCATTGGTACCCACATTGCAGGCATCCACCACCCTTTGGCGGGGCTCTTTGCAACCACAGAAAACACCACGATTAACACTCTTGACCTTAGCGTCTGCCTGAGGGCTTCTCGGGGTGTGTACCCGGGAGGAACCCACCTGTCAAGGGTACGTGAATACTCAGTCTCACTAAATACCTGCAGGGTGCCCTTGATCGGGGCTGTGAGAGTGTTCCCTCTCTCCAACACTCAAGTGGGGTTTTGTTTCAATTTGCTTTACTCTAATTAAAAATGAGGGCAGGGCTGCCCTGGTGGCGCAGTGGTTGAGAGTCCGCCTGCCGTTGCAGGGGACACGGGTTCGAGCCCTGGTCCGGGAAGATCCCACATGCCGCGGAGCGGCTGGGCCCGTGAGCCACGGCCGCTGAGCCTGTGCGTCCGGAGCCTGTGCTCCGCAACGGGAGAGGCCA
This sequence comes from Delphinapterus leucas, assembly GCF_059928025.1. NCBI lineage: Eukaryota > Metazoa > Chordata > Mammalia > Artiodactyla > Monodontidae > Delphinapterus > Delphinapterus leucas. The sequence continues at coordinate 1,170,401 of NC_143135.1, read as the reverse complement.
CAGCAGTGAGAGGCCCGCGTACGGAAAAAAAAAAAAGATGAGGGCAAAGATCTCCTCATGTCCTTGAGAGCCACATGTGGGTAGCCCTCCTGTTGATTTGCAGGGGTTACCACTACAGTCTAGACATTAACCCTTTAGTGGTTATAAACAGCAAATATCTTCGCCCAGATATCTAACCATCCTTGGATGCTGTGCTGCGGTGACCTCCACTGAGCTGACATACATCTGTGGTTTTGATGTGGTTAGATCCAGCATTTTCCCAACTATTACTTATGCTCTGGGATCATGTTTAAGAATTCCTTTCCTACCCCGAAGAGGATAGACATGACCTCCGACTTTATCCTCTACTCTTTTTTACGTTTTCCCTTTCACTTTTACATATGCTTTTAGATCTTCAATCCATCTGGATTTAGGGGGTGTGAAGTAAGTATCTAATTTTAACTTCCTGTATGGAGTGAACCATCGTCCATGTTCAATTTATTAAAAATTAAGTTTCCCAACGCACAGTCTTTTCTGGGTTCCTATTCTGTCCCTTCATCTACTTATCTGTTCCAGTGCCAGAAGCAAACTATTAGTAACTGAGAGTTTACTGAGTGGCCTAATACCTGCAGAGGGTCCCCTGCTGCCTGTTATTCATAATTGCCTCAGTTATTCATGAACTTTACACGTAAGTTTTACATCTATGGAGAAATTCCAAAATTAAATCCTTCTGGGATTTCTATTGGAATTGAACTGAATATATAGAGTAATGTGGGGAAATTAACATTTTATAATGTTAACTCTTTCTACCCAAGAACATGGTCTATTTCTCCATTTATTCAGTTCTTCTAGGTTCTTTAAAAAAAAAAAAAAGATTTTTACAATTTCTCCTTGGAGGTCTCAGGCATTCTTTATAGATTATTTCTTAGATACATAAGATGTATTGGTATTTTAAATAATGGCTTACTTTCCATTAGATTCTCTAGTTATTTATGGTGAAAAGGAATGATTTGTTTTTGTTTCTTGATCTGGAAACCTTGAAAACATGAATTTGACTTTGCTACCTGTTGGTTCTTTGAGGTTTTGATGTAAATTATCACATTCTCTTCAAGAATATAACGATTTTCTCTCCTCCCTATCGTACCTCGACAGCAGCCAGCCCCTTCTTGCTACCAGGCTTCGGTAGACGGTTTCCAGTTTCTGCCCTGAGTGTTACGTTTGCTGCCAGCTTTCGGTGGACAGGCTTTATCTGGTAACGGACTCTTCTATTTTCTTAGTTTTCTAAGAGCAGTTATCACAGATATTCGCCTCTGGTCTTTCCAGCCCCCCACAGGGACCAGAATTGCCTTGAGGATCCGGACTCCGGGTTCCCAGCCCTGGTCCAGGCCTGGCAGGTGCCCAGAGTCCCCCGTCCCTTCCCTTACCTCATTTCTGAGAATCCACCGCTCGACCATGGTCCCCAACAGCCTGATCTGCGTGGCTGCTCCAAGCATCAATGTCTTCAAAATATGCTCCGGACACCAGGCAACCAGCCTCCTGCTGGGGCGGGAGGGCCCCCAGGCCACTGCGTGGCGGGCAATTAGTAACAAGTGCCCCTCCCCTGCCCCCGCCAGGGAGCATCCTTCTCTTCCGGTCCCCACTCTGCTCAGCTCCACTGGAGTAAGAGCCATTCTCCAAGATCAAAATCAAGGAGGAAGTGAAAGCAGACAGGTGACTGAGGGGTCAGCTTCCGATGAGAGAAGGGCGGTGGGTGGGGGAGCATGCCAAGGTGGCGGTAGCTTGGCCAAACTCAGACCCACCCCAGACGGGGCTGTGCGGGAATAGGGACTGCTCCCCTGCACAAACCCGGACCTTCACTCGCGGGTGTTACAAACAAGGCAACAGGCCAAAAATCAAGTTGCTGATGTTACCCCCACGTCACCAAACCGAGACAAGACTTAATTACAGTTTCAGCTTCTCCCAGAAATGGAATCTTAAACCAGTCCATCAGGAATGGGCTGGTCACTCTGGTGAGGTCATCTGCCTGACTGACCCCTGCCAGCCCCTAAAGGAAAGTGACCTTGACACACCCAGACACTCTTGGCTACTATAACTGCCTTGTCCCACAGCCTTCGGCCTAGAAAAGCCTTTCATTTTGTGCATCTCCTTGGAGCCCCTTTCCATCTGCTGGAGGGGATGCTGCCTGATTTATGAATTGCTGAATAAAGCGAATAAGATCGCTAAAATGTAGCAGAATTTTGTTTTTAATACAAGGAAAAGGTGGGCCAGAAAAAACCCAAACACCAGCAAAGGCGGCTGACAAAGAAACCTATGTAACTCAGTCTGGCACCTGGGGGGAACACGGGCCTGCCCTCATGTGGAGTGCACAGCAGTACCCCCTGTGGAGCCACAGGGCCCCCGGAAGTGGTCCCATGTCGGGAAGTAAGAGAAGGTCTCTCGAGGAATCCACCCCCAGCTCCGGCTTCACAGGACAATTCCCACGGGTTCAGCACAGATGAACGTGCAGTCACAACCCAAAATTAGACACCATAGGAAAACCCAAACCACCTGGGACAGGTGTTGTATCGGCCAAAACAACAAGCGGCAGATTTAGAACCCTGGAACCTCTGAGATAGGCGTTCTCAGTTGAAGGATAGAATGTGCCTGAAATATTTCAGCATTAAAAATTGGAAAGGTATCAGAATAGTTTCAAAAAGACCTGGCATCTTTGGGAAAAGAAAAAGTCGAACTTCTGACATTTAAAACTCAAAGTAGCCTTCCGTTAGCTACAGCTGAAGGGGAAGCTGAATCCAGAGAAAATACCCAGAATGTTGCCCAGGAGGCGAAAGACAGTGACTGAGAAAGTCACCTCGGACACACAGGGACAGGTTGGCAGGTCCTTAAAGGTTCAACCATACGACCAACAATTCTCCTCCCGGCACCTATCCAAGAGACATGAAAACACACGTCCACACAAAACCTTTAACGCACATGTGTAGCGGTATTACCCAAAATAGCCAAAAGATGGAAACAACCCAAGTATCCATCGACGGATGGATTCGTAAATATAAGGTGGTCTATCCACATGATGGAATAACATTCAGTGATAAGGAGTGAAGTATTGATGAAGTACTGAAACACCGACAGCATGGAGGATCCCTAGATACGACGTGCTGAGGGAAAGAAGCCAGTCACAAAAGACCTCATGGTATGCGGTTTCATTTCTGTGAAATATCCGGAACAGGCAAATCTAGAGACAGAAAGTAGCCTAGGATGGGGGGCTGGGGGTGTAGGGTTGGGGAGTAACAGGGAGTGACTATAATGGGCATGGGACTCTTTTGGGGGAAGATGAAAATGTTCTCAAATTGATTGTGGTGATGGTTGCACGCCATCACCATCGAATTGTGTGATTTTTTTTTTTTTTTTTTTGCCACGCAGCTGGCGGGATCTTAGTTTCCCGACCAGGGATCGAACCCGCACCCTCGGCAGTGAAAGCACAGAATCGTAACCACTAGGCCACCAGGGAATTCCCTGAATTGTGTGTTTTAAACAGATGAACTGTATGATATGTGAATTTTATGTCCGTAAAGCTGGGTTTTTTTTTTAAGTCACGTGGGAACAGAACAGCAGGTTTGATATTTGTCCAATTAGAGATTAGAGAGTCCAAGGGAGGCCATTTCCAAAGAGAATCTCCCAAAATGGTGAAAAGCAAGAATCCTCAGATTCGTGAAGCACACTGCACATAAAGCAGGTTAAACAATCAAACCCTCAGCAAAGCTCTTAGCAAAAGCGAACACAGAATGGCAGGTGCCTAGAGAGGAGGGGCCACCAGATGGACCCCAGCAACAGCAGCAGAAACAGTAGGTTGGCCTCTTTAAAGCACTGAGAAAAATAACAGCCAACCTGGAAGCTTGTCCCCAGTGAAAACAGTACCAAGAGTGAAGGGGAAAATCCAGCCACTCTCATGGAAAATGGAGTCTGCTAAGAGATGCTCAGTGAGGGAGCTTGCCGAGGATGGGCTTCGGGAAGGAGGAAGGACTCAGGTGCAGGAAAGAATGGGGAACAGAGCTACTGGCAAACACGCCGGTGAGTTTAATCAAACACTGACTGTAAAAATAAACAAAAATGAGCCCAGAGGCAACAGGAAAACAGATGGCGCTCAGACACTGGACGCACCCCCACGCAGGACGGGAAAGGGAGCAGGGGCGAAGTTTCCTGAGTTCCTGCACTGCTCTTGGAGGCTGGTAGAAGGCCAATCGCATTTAGACAATGTGTTGTTTAAAAATACGTAGGGAGGGGCCTCCCTGGCCATCCAGTGGTTAGGACTCCGCCTTCCAGTGCAGGGGGTATGGGTTCGAGCCCTGGTCGGGGAGCTTAGATCCCACGGGCCTCGAGCCCCCCAAAACCAAAACATAAAACAGAAGCAATATCGTAACAAATTCAATACAGACTTTTTAAATGGTCCACATCAAAAAAAAAAATCTTTAAAAACCAAGTAGGTATGAAATGAATAGGGTTGTCAGTAACACAGGGAATACGGTAAACAACTTCTAAATCAATCAACGCAAAAAAAAAAAAAATCTTTAAAACCCCATACACACAAGGAGAAGTGAAAGAAAGCATAAAAATAGGACAGTTAAGTGCAAAGAATGTAGGAACAAATGTAAATATGTCAGAAATCACACCAATCCACATGGATTCGGTTCATGGGTTAAAGGACACAAGCCCCTGAATACGGGAGCTTTCCAAGTAGCTTTACACTAGTCAGAAGAGACACGCTTAAAACGTAAGCACACAGAAAGGTGGAAAGAAACTGGATGGGAGAAGGCACACCTGCCACAATCAGCACAACTCTACCTCCGTGGGTACCTGCTAACGGGGCCTCCAGTTCTACTGGGGGGAAACCGGAAGCATCACAAGAAGAAATTTAAAACTCCAGAATCAAGTGGGAGGCTTTCAACACACTTTTTTAGTCATTGATAATCAAGCAAGCAAAGAGTTAGCTAAGGATGCAGAATATTTACAGCACCGTAGGTTGATGTAAAGGATTTATTGAGCCTGGAGAACACAGTGGATTCTTCAACACGTTTGGGCCTTTTAGGAAACATTCCCACGTGCCCGCCGAGGGCGTCCCCACAAAGACCAGATGGCCGGGACCCTGTGCCCTGGCCGCCTCACGTATACAGCAGAAATCAGTCTGTGGCATCAGCCACAAAACCCTGGTCATTAGGAACATTTCGACCATTTCTAGATAATGCATGGGCCAAAAAGAAAATCAAAAGAGAAATTAAAAAATAGTTAGAACTGACTAATAATGAAAATAGTATGTATCAAAACTCGGGTTATGGGCTTCCCTGGTGGCGCAGTGGTTGAGAGTCCGCCTGCCGATGCAGGGGACACGGGTTCGTGCCCCGGTCCGGGAAGGTCCCACGTGCCACGGAGCGGCTGGGCCCGTGAGCCATGGCCGCTGAGCCTGCGTGTCCGGAACCTGTGCTCCGCAACGGGAGAGGCCACAACAGTGAGAGGCCCGCGTACCACAAAAAAAAAAAAAAAAAAATGAATCCAAAAGAAGGCAAGAAAGAAGGAATAAAGGAACAGAGAAGAAATGAAAGAAATAAGAAATAAAAACAGCAATTTAGGGCTTCCCTGATGGCGCAGTGGTTAAGAATGTGCCTGCCAGTGCAGGGGACACTGGTTCGAGCCCTTGTCCGGGAAGATCCCACATGCCGCGGGGCAACTAAGCCCATGTGCCACAACTACTGAAGCCTGCATACCTAGAGCCCGTGCTCCGCAACAAGAGAGGCCACCACAATGAGAAGCTTGCACACCGCAGTGAAGAGTAGCCCCTGCTCGCCGCATCTAGGGGAAGCCCACTCACAGCAACAAAGACCCAACACAGCCAAAAATAAATAAAATTTTTAAAAAACAGCAACTTAAGCCCAACAATATCAGCAATTACAGCAAAAACACAAATAATCTAAACACTCAAAGAAACGTCAAATGTCAGATAGGAAAAGTAAAAGTAAACTCAACTACATGCTATTTACAAAAGGCACACTTTACATATTGGGACCCAGAAAGGTAGAAGGTGAAAAGGTGGGAAAAGCATATACCATGTAAACACTAATTTTATAGAAAACTAATGTAGCTATATTAATACCAAACAAGGTAGACCTTAAGATAAAACTATCACCAGAGATAACAAAGAGCATTTCATGATGCTGAAGGAGTCAATGAGGCCAAAAAGAAAACAACCCTAAATGTCTATGAACCAAATAACAGCTTCAAAATATATGAAGCAAATGCTGACGAAACTAAAAGAAGAAATATACAAATCCACAAATAGGATTGAGAATTTTAATTTTTATATCTCAGTAAAATTAAAAATTTTAATTTTTATATCTCAGATACAACAAGGAGATAAAACAAATCAGTAAGGATATAGGCGATCTGAACAATGTGATTAGCCAATTTGACCTAATTGACATCTACTGAAATGTTACAGAGTATGTTCTTTGACAGAGAGGGATCAAACATGTACTCAATAGGAGAAAGATATCTTTTTTCAATCCCCAAATGTTTGAAAATTAAATCACAGACTTCAAAATAACCCATAAGCATAAGAAATCACAGTGGAAATTAGAAGATATTTTGGACAGCAGTGCTTAAGCAGTGCTTAAGGAAAGATCTATAGCTCAAAACACATGTTTTAGAAAAGAAGAGTAGGTGAAAATCAAATAAATTTCCATCTCAAGAAGCTGGAAAAAGAAAAGCAGACTGAATGTGAAATAAAGTAGAAGAAAAGAAATAGTAAAAGTAGGAGCATAAATCAATGAAATTTAAATCAGATGTAAAATAGAGAAACTTAACATAGTCAAATGTTTGCTCTTCATAAAGACGAACAAAATTTACAGGGAATTCCCTGGCGGTCCAGTGATTAGGACTCCATGCTTTCACTGCTGAGGGCCTGGGTGCAATCCCTTCTCAGGGAACTAAGATCCCACAAGCCATGGGGCACAGCCAAAACAAAACAAAAACAAACAAACAAAAAAACCAACAACAACAAAAAACAAAATTTACACACCACCAGCAATACTGATCAAAAAAATAGAGAAAAAGATAAATTACAAATAACAGACATAAAAAGGTGACGTCACTACATATCCTACACCCGATAAAAACATAATAACTAGGTATGAGAACAAATTTACATGAATAATTTCAAAATTTAGATGAAATAGGCAAATTCCTTGAAAAACACAGTTTTATCACAACTGACATGAGAAGAGATAGAAAGTGTGAATAGTCCTGTATCTGTTAAAGAAAATGAATCTGTAACTGAAAATCTTCCCATGAAGAAAGCGGAAGACCAACGTCTTCAACAATGAATACTTCCAGATACTTAAGGAAGATATCATGCCAACTGTGGGAGACAGAACGATGGACACCCAAAGATGTTCACATTCTACTCCTCAGAGCCAGTGAATATATTACCTTACATGGCAAAAGAAACTTTGCAGATATGACTTAGTTCAGAACCTTGATATGAGGAGATTGTCCTGGGTTATCAAGGTGGGCCCACTGTGGTTATCAGGATCCTTGTGAGCACAAGGGAGAGTCTTAGGAGAACTGGTCTGTATCCTGACTATGATGATGGTACATGAACCTACACATGTGTTAAAAGTCACAGAACTACACGTGTTAAAATTCGAGTCAATTTTGTCGAGGATGTTGAGAAATTGGAACCCTCATGAACTGCTGTTGGGAATATAAAATGGTGCACCGGGCCTTCCCTGGTGGTCCAGTGGTAAAGAATCTGCTTTACAATGCGGGAGATGGAGTTTCGATTCCTGGTCCAGGGAGCTAAGATCCCACATGCCACGGGGCAACTAAGCCCTCGCACCACAACACTGAGCCCACATGCCTCAACTAGAGAGCCCACGTGCCACAAACTATAGAGACCACACACCCTGGAGCCTGCGTGCCACAACTAGAGAGAAGCCCACATGCCACAATGAAAGATCCTGCATGCTGCAACGAAGATCCCGCAAGCCACAACTAAGATCTAACGTAGCCAAAAATAACATTAAATAAAGCAAAACGGTGCACCTGCTGTGAAAAACAATTTATTGGTTCCTCAAAAGTTAAACACAAAATTGTCATATGATCCAGCAATCCCACTTCTGGGTATATCCCCCAAATAATTCAAAGCAGGATCTCAAATAAATACTTACACACCCATGTCGATAGAAGCACTATGCACAGTAGCCAAAAGGTAGAAACAACCCAAGTGTCCATCGACGGATGAATGGATACACAATGTGGTCCATCCATACAATGGAATATTAGTCAGTTATAAGAAGGAAAGAGGGACATCCCTGGTGGTCCAGTGGTAAAGAATCCGCCATCCAATGCAGGGGACTCGGGTTCGATCCCTGGTCTGGAACTAAGATCCCACATGCTGCGGAACAACTAAGCCCACGTGCCACAACTAGAGAGCCCGCGTGCCGCAAAGTACAGAGCCCATGCACCCTGGAGCCCACACACCACAACTAGAGAGAAGCCCACACACCGCAACAAAAGATCCCGCAATGCTGTAACGAAGATCCCGTGAGCCACAGCTAAGACCCAACAGAGCCAAAAATAAAAATTAATTAATTAATTAGATTAAATTAAAAAAATAAGGAATGAAATTCTGACACATGTTACCACAGGGTAATCTTGAAAACATTATGTTAAGGGAAATAAGCCAGTCATAAAAGGACAAATCTGTGGTATAGCACAGGGGACTACATTCAATACCTTGTAATAACCTATAATGGAAAATAATCTGAAGAATTATATATATATAAATATATATATATACACATATATATAACCGAATCCCTTTGCTGTACACCTGAAACTAACACAATATTGTAAATCAACTATAGTTCACTTTAAAAATAAATAGTTTTTTAAAGGACAAATCCGTATAATCCCACTTACATGAGGTCCCTAGAGGACTCAAATCCATAGAGACAGAAAGTAGGCCGGGGGTGGGGGGCAGGGGTTGGGGGAGGGCAGGGAAGTGAGGGTTTAATCGGGACAGAGTGTCGGTTTGGGAGGATGAACAAGTTCTGGGGACGATGGTGGTGATGGTTGCACAACAATGTGAACGTGCTTCATGCCATCAAATTGTGCACTTAGACATGGTCAAGATGGTAAGTTTTACGTTACGTATATTTTACCACAATAAAATGTCAACAAAAAAGTCAATTTTATGGCACAATGATTGTAACCATTAACTAAAATGGTGCAAAAAAGAAAAGCAAAAAGTCAAATGTGGGGGCTTCCCTGGTGGCGCAGTGGTTAAGAATCTGCCTGCCAATGCAGGGGGCACAGGTTCAAGCCCTGGTCCTGGAAGATCCCACATGCTGTGGAGCAACTAAGCCCGTGCGCCACAACTACGGAGCCTGCGCTCTAGAGCCCACGAGCCACAACTACTGAGCCCGCGTGCCTAGAGCCCACGAGCCACAACTACTGAGCCTGCCTGCCACAACTACTGAGGCTGCGCGCCTATAGCCTGTGCTCCGCAACAAGAGAAGCCACCGCAATGAGAAGCCCATGCATCGCAACGAAGAGCTGCCCCCGCTTGCCACAACTAAAGCAAGCCTGCGCGCAGCAACAAAGACCTAACGCAGCCAAAAATAAATAAATAAATTTTTTAAAAAATCGAATGTGCCTATGAATCTCCCAGGGTTGTTAAAACACAGATTCTGGCTCAGCAGGCTTGGGGTGGGCTCTGAGAGTCTGCGTTTCAACAGGCTCACAGGTGAGGCTGACACAGCTGCTCCGGGATGACTATGAGTTACGAGTTAGGTGGCGCTAGGAGATATCTACTAGACTGTTCCTCGCAGCACTGCTTCATGTAGGAAAACAAGCCAAACGTCGACAGAGGGAATCTATTCATCAACGGAAACCTGCACAACAGCTACAATGGATGGACGAGCCTCAACTGCGTCAACAAAGATGAACAGACTGCAACGTGAAAAAAAGCAAACTGAAAGAGAACAGTTACTATGATTCTTATATGTAAATATCTTAAAGCGTGCAAGATAATACCATGTGGTGTGCATGGGACTTAAACATGCAGCAAAATGATAAAGACAGAGCCAGGAAGACACTTGCCATCACGAGTGGAGGCCATCTCTGGACAGAGGGGCAGGAGAGGTCCAGGGAGCCCGCGGGGGTCTGCACTGTTGCTTTCTAACCTGAAGCAAAATGGGAAAATGCTGACATGTTTGGGTCTCGGAGTTATAGGTGTTTGTTATATCATTCTCTGTATTTACTTGTACATTCTAAAAATGTCATAAGATACTAGGAAAGAAAATAATCTGAAATGTGTTAGTAAAAGCATAAGAAGGAGGACTTCCCCGGTGGTCCAGTGGTTAAGACTCCTCGCTTCCGCTGCAGGGTCACTGGTTGGATCCCTGGTCAGGGAACTGAGATCCTGCAGGCCCTGAGGAGTGGCAAAAAAAAAAAAAAAAAAGCATATAGAAGGATGCTGCTTCACTGCACTGCTTTTAATAGCCAAGGTATGGAAAGAATCTAACGCATAAAAATGGAGAATTGGTTCAAGTATCACCGCACACCCACAAAATACAATACCACAGACATTTACAATCAGGTTGTGGGACACGGGAACGTGGATGAGCCTCAAAAGTATTGCCCTGAGTGAAAAAAGCCAGACACGAAAGAATACACACCTCCTGTCTCCGTGTCTATGAAGTTCAAGAACAGGCAACATTAACTGATGGGGATCTTCAGGAGGGCAGGGGAGAACGGGCTGGGAAGGGTCGCGAGGGAACTTTCTATAACTTGTTACGCCACGGATACAGGTATACTTATTTGTTGAAACACTGAGTTGGGAGTCAGCAGGAAAAAAGGAGCCCCGCTTTTCCTTTGCCCGGAAAGAAACTTTAAGAAATGCCCGGGAGGGCGCGGTCCCGCGGCGAGGCGGACGCAGGCGGCCGGCAGGGGGCGCGCACGGACCGCGCGGATGACCGCGCTCGCACCTGCCGGCTGGGGGCACGGGTCCCTCGGGGGCTGCGGGCTGCGAGCGCGCAGGGCAGGCCTGGCCGGACCTGAGCCCTCGCGGCCGCGGCTCCTCCCCGGCCCCGTGCAGGGCCCTGCTCCACCCTGGGGACCCTGAGGCGGCGGCCGCGATCACCTGCCCGGCTTGGACTTTGACCCGCCTGGCGCGGCTGCCCCAGCCGGAGGCTGGGCCCCGCTGGGGAGACGTAACCCCCGCGAGGCGTTCCTGCCCCTCCACAGCCGCGCCCCGCGGAGATGCTGGCTCCCCGCGCTGACCTGGGCGGGTCTGGGGGCGTGAGCGGCAGGGACCACCGCCCAGGCAAGGCGCCTAGACCGCTGGCCCTCCGCCTGGGCGGAGTAGGGTGGAGTGTCGAAGGGGGAAGGGATAGAGTCTAGCCCCGGGCTGCAGAGAACCCAGGGCCAGAGCTGGTGGCCTTGGAAGTCACTGTCCTCTCCAGAGTGGGTACCACTGCCCCATCGTTTTGCACGAGAAATGACCCTTAGGATTATAAAATAATCCTGGCCTGGGAATTCCCTGGGGGTCCAGTGGTTACGACTCCGCGCTTTCACTGCCGAGGGTGAGGGTTCAATCCCTGGTCGGCGGAACTAAGATCCCGCAAGACGCGAGGTGAAGCCAAAAAACTGAAATGAAATGAAATAAAATAATCCTGGCCCAAACACACTCCCCTGGCCAAGCACAGGAGGGGGAAGCTGCAGGCCACCGCCACCCCCCAGAAGGGGCACTAGGACACCATCCCCTTCCCTCAGTTTACTGCTGCCTGCTCAGGCCTAGAGCCAGAAGCTGCCCCTGGGGCCACATGCAGGTGCTAACCACATCTGGGCCGGGAAAAGAGCAGCCCACCTGGACAGCCCTCCCTTCTCCTCTCCACTGTGCTCACCCTGGGCCTGGCCCCGGGAGCAAGCCGAGCTGGGCATCCTCCCACCCCAGGCAACAGCTCCTCTATCCTCCCACTCCTGCGGGTCCCAGGGCCTTTGGGGGTCTGTCCATGCTTCCCCACGGGCCTCAGTTACCGGCTCAGGCCACCAGGCCAGCTGGGGTGCTGAGCCTGAATCCTCCTACCCCCTCCCAGGACCCAGCCTCCTCCACTTTTTAGACATGGAGTGAGCCCAAAGGTAGCAAGGCCACTGCCACACCCCACACTCCATCGCGGACCTGACCTGGCCATGCATGGGGGCTGGGCATCTCCCTGAGCTCAGGTTCCACCTCCAGCCAGGGCTTCTCCCCTAGGCAGGACCTTCCTCCTTTGGGGCCCACCTGGGGCAGGGAAAGAGGAAGGACCTGATCCCAGCTGCAGCCCCACCCCCCCTCCACCCCCCACGGATGTTTGTTATTCCTACGTGCTGGCTCTGAGCCAGGAACACACTCTTTCCCCCCACACACACACACACCCCATATACTCAAAGTTACCTGGGCACTCCTCAGGCTTGCAAGGGAGGGGCCCTAAGCACTTACTAAGCACCTACTGTGTGCAAAGCTCTGAGGCCAGAGATCCGGAGAACTGAGCATGGGAAAGCTGAGAGGCCCTCCAGAGCCCTACCCATGCCCCTCCTGCTGCCCTCTCCCAGTCCCACTCAGAGCTCTGGGGTCCTGAGTGCCCACCTGTCCCAGGACGGTGCAGGAAGCAGTCCCCTGCAACGTTTTTTGTGAACCTTCATTCAAACAGCCTCTCAGATCCCTCCCTCCATGGGAAGGGGCTGCACTCCCCGGGGGCCAAAGCCTCTCTCGGAGCCCTAGGGTGGCCCCCCCGGGGACCTGCCATGGCTGGGGGTTCCAGGCTGGAGGAGGAACTGCCCTCGCTCTCCACCTGGTAGCCCTGGGGGAGGAGTTTTAGGAATGCTTAGGCCGTCTGGTCACATCTCCCCCCAAAAATAATTACCTTCAAAGACTCCCAGGGCTCCTTGGCTCCCTGGGCAGGGGTCTTTTCCCCTTTCCCAGAGCTAAGCCCCCAGTGTCCGACACAGGAGCTCAGTACACATTTGGCCCATCGTAGATGCATGATAGCATGTCCCCTTCCGCCTCACCCCCTCCCCCTCAGCTGCTCTGGCACGCGGCGGAGAGAAAAGGCCTTTCCAGCCTGGGGCGGTCCCTGCTGCACCAGGGCGCTTACTTGGCCTCCAGTCACTGCTTGCATGTCCCATCTTGGGGTGACCTCCCGGACGCCCACCGGCTCCAGGGTGTTTCCGCTCGACACTTGCCCAAGGTGTAATTACCTATGTTTGTTCCCGCTCTGGACAACCAGCGTCCAAGCGCCCAGTGGTTGTGTTCCAACCGCGGTCGGCTAGGGGCGGACCCTCAACTGCCTTTACGGAGCGGTGGGGGTCACACTGTCAGGGCGGGTCCCCTAGAGCGCTGCTTAGGGGCCACTTTTCACCGTAAGCGACAAAGTCTGGAGGTCATCGGTGGGGCTGGGGGAACAGCGCTGCACTGGGGACCGCCCCCCACGCACACCACAGTTCATGAGACATGTGACCTGAGGCAAACTTTCTCGCCTCTGAGCTTCTCATTTCCTCCCAAGTAAGATGCAGACCCAGGTTCCCACCTCCAGGGGTCGTGGAGAGGGGAAGCGCGGATGCCGCAGGTAAAGCGCCGCGCAGGGCCGGGCTCGCAGTGCGCGCTCGTGCCGGGCCCCGGGCTAAGCAAGGCTCTCCCCGCGGCAGGCCCCGCACGAACAAAGGCTGCGGGGAGAGGAGGGGGCGCCAGCTCCGGCCAGGCCGGCGGGGAGAGGACCCTCGTGCTCGGAACCCGGACAACTGGACCCACCGTGGGTGTGTGTGCGACGAGTCTTAGGGTCTCCGGGTGGGGCCGAGGGCTGGGACTGAGAGGTCTTCCAGGAGGTGGGGTCCCGGTCGGACACCGCGCGGCCCCTTTAAGAGCCGGTGCCGGGGTGAGGGGTGAGGGCAGAGGGCGCAGGGCGGCGGCGGTGAGCCTGGCCCCCCGCCCCCTGCCGCCGCCGCCTTTAATCTGCACCCGAAGCCCGGGCTCCGGCTGACGTCACCTGCCCCCGAGCCGTGCACGCTGATTGGCTGCAGGTGACGTCAGGGGCTTTTTTCGCTCGGCATGACCTCATCCCCTCCGGCGGCCCCGCCCTCCGCCCCGGGCCTGTCACTCGCATCTGAGCGCGGCGGCCGAGCCGGCTCCGCGGCCCCCCCGCCGGACGCCGGAGCCCGAGCCCGAGCCGGAGCCTCACCCGCCGCGCCCGCCGAGCCGCGGGGTGGGATGCGCGCCGCGAGCGCGCGTGCCCGCCCGCAGTGCGCGCGCCCGGGCCCGTGCGAGCGCTCCCCGCGGCGGCGGCGACGGCGGCGGCGGCGACGCGGCCCGCGCGCTCCCCCGGCCCCTGCCCCGGCTGCGCGGGCCCCCGCCGGGCCCATGGGCTGCGCGGCCGAGCGGGCGCTCTGAGCGCGGCGCGGGTCCCCGGGGCGGCCCGGAGGCGAGCGTGAACGAGGTGAGCGGGGGCGCCGGGCGGGGGGGCGCGGGGACGCACGGGGCGCCGGCGGGGTGGGGGTTAACCGGCGCGCGGCCGGAGCGCCCTGCCCGGCCGGGGGGGCGCCGCGTAGGGAGCGCTCGGGGGGCTGCGCCGGGCGGGCACCCGGGTGGAGGAGACCGCCTGGAGGTGAGCGGCGCCGGCCCGCGGGGCGCTGGCCCCCAACCCGGCTTGCGGGGACACCGCTGACCGGGCCGATAAGTCCTTCCCCCGCCTACCGCGGCGCCCAGTGGACCCCGGCCCGGCCCACACCCGGCCACCGCTTCGCCACCTTTCTCCGCGCAATTCCTTCTTTTTCTGGTGGGGGAGGGGCATGAATTAAGGACGAGGAGGACCATTTCGATCCAGCGTGGATCTGTACGAGCCTCTGCGCAAGCCCCAAACGCCCCCGGACGGCCCCCTGCTGGGGCCAGAATTGGAGAAGATCGTCCTTTCCCGGGCCGGGCTGGAAGATGCGGAGGCCTGGGCCATAGGAGCAGAGGGTCTTTGGCCGGTGGGAGCCTCAGGACAGAGCTCGTTCCGCGTCCGGCGGGGAAGGACTAAAGATCCATCTCCCCGGTCTGGCCAAGCTACCATGGGCTCCCCCACCTCGGGGTGCTCAGCTGGCCTCTGCGGAATAAAGGCCATCCGCCAGCCTGCTGCAGACGCGGCGGGTGCTGGGGGAGGGGCTGGCACTGCCAGGCTGAGTGCAACCATTCTCGTTCAGCCTATGCGCCCACCTTGGGGTGGGGGGTATGTAATAGTCTGGCCTGGAGGGGAGGGAGGGGGCAACAGTGGGCCCAGCCCCCACCAGGTCATCCCTTCTGGGAGAATTTGCCTTCTAATTTCCTGCTGCAAAAATGCACTGGCTTCTGCAAAGTGGAGCGCTGGGGCCTGGGCTCCGCAGTAATGAGGGGGCGGGGGTAGGCGGTTCCATAGGATGCAGGAGAGAGGTGACAGGATCTAGTGTGGCATCTGCAGTTTTCTTGTGCAGCTTGCGGGGGGGATGCTGGAGGCCAGGGGAGCGGTGTTCTTCCTGCCCTGTGCCCCTGCTCCTGGGGGTCTGCGGAGGTCTGAGGGTCTGTGCACTCCCCATCATCTCCCTGAGACCTTCTTGCTCCCAGGGCAGCCCCGGGAATGAGTGTAGCATCCAGCGCCCCGTCCTGCTCAAGGAGGACAGATGTCCCATGTGTTCGCTCCTCAGATGGTTGATAAGCACCTGCCAAAGATGGCCAGATCATGTGACCAGGAGCTGGGAGTTCATCTTGAAGTCTGACTGGAACACCTCCTGCTGTAGTCAGCCTAGGGCCCCAGAAGAGTTGCTGGGCAGGTTCTGGTCCCCTGCTGCCCACAGCCCTTGGGAAGGCTCCTGGGCCCCAGAGGCTGCCTCTGGGAAAAGCAGGTTCCATGCACAAAGATGCAGAAAGATGCCTAAAGTCACCTTCTGCTCCAGGACCCTTCCCAGCATCACCTCTCTTCTCAGGCTGAGACTGACCTTGGGGCCCAGAAGCTTCAACCAGGCAGAGAGCTCAGGGGACCATGGGCTGGAGGTGGAGGAAGCCAGAGAGTGTCTGCACATGTCCTAGATGTGCAGCTCATAGGGAAAGGATAGGAAGGGGCCAAACCCACAGCAAGAGTGATGTGGGTCAGACTCTGACCATCGGGGCTGTATAGGCTGAGGCCGCCTCTGCCTGAACCCCTCGGGACAATGACGGGTAGATGCTGGCGCAGGTATTTAACATGGCGGGGGGTGTGGGGGGGAATGGTGACCAGCAGAAGTTTTACAGATCAGTGGGGCTAAAACAAGCCAGGCAGGAACAGAGGAAACCTAGATTCGTAGGGTCCCGAGCCTGCCTTTCCAAGGACCCACATGCCATGCCAAGCCCTCCTATCCCAGTTCAGCCCCAATCCCCGGGGAACTGAGCGGGTAGGGCCTCCTCCCCACTGTCACCCAAGTCCATAGCCTCCCCAGGACAGGCTGGCTCTGCTTGGCCTTGCCAAGCCCAACCGGGACAGATGAAGGCCAGCTTGGGTCCTGTGCCACTCACCCCAGAGAGCTGAGGGGGAGCAGAGAGCGGGGGCGAGAACATCTGGTAACATAAAGGGTCAAGCGAGCTGACCTGGTCTGTGCACGTGGGCCCCCTGCCGCTGGGAGGTCACCCCCTACCAGTCTCTCTCCTGGCCTTCTGAGTGTAGCAGTTTCTGCCTCCAAACCTTCCCCTGGGTCAGGGTGAGCTGACACCCAGCATCTCGGGTCCGTCCACTGTCGCTCTTCCTGAGGCCCGCCTCTGTGACCAGGCTCCGCAAGGGCTGGAGACGCACTGTGAGTGACAGCTGCGGTCTGTTCGCCCGTCTCTGGGGGTCATGGATCCCTAGACGCTGAGCGCGAAGTACTCTGGTGAAGATGCCCTTGATTGGGAGTTTCCTGGTCATGCATGTGCTCAGGGACACGGATGCGCCGCGTGGAGGATGTGGGAGCCCGTGTGAGGAGATGCTCTAGCTGCACCTGGGGTTCAGGCACCCTGGGATCTTGGGGCATTCAGCATACAGAATGTGAGAACGCACGCGTCCAGTGACCACATGAATGTGCACACGCGCTGTCATGGGAGTAATTGCACACAGAGCTGGGCGGGACTCGGGGAATGGGGTAAGTACCAGGCCCTGAGCTCAGCCAGTGTGCCGAGGGGCGTGTCCAGCCTGCATGCAGCACAGGGGCCAGGCAGCGCTGTGTCTATGTACCTGGCCTCAGGGAGCCCGGGTACTGCCTGTGGCCTCCTAGGCCATGCCCAGCCAAGGCAGGGAGGGGGAGGGGCCTCCTTCTGCTGTTGGACTAGGAACTGCTGTCTCCTTGGCCCTGGGCCCTCTGATAGGGATGTGTGGGGCTGTGCCTCCCTCACACCTGACCCAGGCTCTGGGTACTCTCTCTCCAGGGAAGCGGTCTCGGCTGAGCCTGGGGTGGGTCTTAAAAGCGGGGAGGCCCAAGCCCCTACCATGTCTGTTGCCTCTGTGCCCACCTGGCCTATTCTAGCCCCACTGCTCTGCTCACGGCTGCCCTGAGCATCTCCACCCCTCCCACCCTGCTGCCCAGCTCCAGGCCCTGATCCGTGTGTTGCACCTCAGGAGGTGAAGGGTCTACACCGCAGGAGCTCCATGTCCAAGGAGGCCCTGTGGGTGCGAGTGCCCACCCAGGAGGCCAGCTCGGTGTAGGTCTCTCAAAGGAGGGGTGCTCTGGCCAGACCTTGGTCTTTCAGAGAAGGCCTCCCAGGGGTGGGAGGGAGGGAGCCTGTGCACGTGGCTGCTGGAAGGTGAGGAAGGTTAGGACCCAGTGGAGCAGGATGGAGAGGGGCTGGCCTGGCTGGGGGTGGTCCAGGCCCAGCTACTGGGCACCTGCTGGGTGGAGCGGGGGTGGGAGCCAGCGAACGAGGAGGGGACCTGGCTCTGCAGAGCGAGCTGCTCCATGCTGCTGCCGCAGGAGCAGCGGTTGCCTGGCACCTCTGCTGTTGCCATGGAGACGACGGAGGTGCCAACTTGCTAATGAGTCCCCCTCGGCTGCAAATAACAATACTACACTGGTTAATAGGGCTGAGCCGGAGGGTTCCTTGGGAGGCGGCGGCCGGGCAGGGACCAGGTACCGGGCCTGGGATCAAGCTGCCCACCCCTCCAGCCCTGCCCCCACTCTCCTCCCTGGGTCTCCAACCTCACCTCCCTGCCCCTCCTCTAGCCTCCTTTCCCATCTGTGGAGTGGGCAACTCTCCACGTCACTCCAGTCATTTAAGGACTAGAGGGCGGGAGGCGCACAGGCTGGCCACGGGGAGAGCGAAGGCCTCTCCCCTCCCTCACCCTCCCTTGTCCCCGCACCAAAGTTCCATTTGGCTTCTGTTGTTTTCAGTGGGAGGTAGCGCACCCCCACCTAACCCATGAGGATAGGACCCTCTGGCCCACGGTGTCCCCAGCCCACTGCATCCCTGTCAGGGTCCTGGGCCTCTGAACTGGGCTGTGGTCCACATCAAAGGGTGGGAAGCTCTGCCCAGGCCTGCAGGAGCAGTGTGTAAAAGGGGACCTGGTGGCCACGGCCTGCCACAGCCTTGACAAGATTCAGGTTAGAACTCAGGAAAAGCGTCTCAGAACAGCTCAGACAGGAATCGAATTGGGGACCCCTTGGCACACAGGCAGGGACCCCCTTAGTAGGCAGGCCCTGTGGCTGTTGAACTTGCTTGGCGTGGCCTTCAGGAGGGCAGCAGCCCCAGCTGCACCCCCAGGCCTTGCCCCGCAGTTGAGCTGGAGCGCCTGAGGAGTGGGGTGTCTGTGAACGGGACCCCAAGGCCCCAGCACTGTCCAGGGCCATCCTGGCAACCCCCTTGTCAGCAGCTCCGGTGGCCCAGCCTGGGGCTGCCCACACCACACGGGCCCGGTCCCCACCTGCCTTGCACCTCTGTGACCTCCGCCATCCCCTCCCCAGCCTAGGAGCTCGCCCAAGGGGGTGGTCCAGAGATGGTGGCAGCTGTCCCCAGTGTCATCATTGCTGTTTGAAAGGTGACGAGTGTCCTCAGGTGCCGCACCCCAACGCTCTCTGCAGCTACAGGCTGGGGGCTTGCCGAGGGGGTTCCCTCTCTGTGGTCCCTGGAGGGAGCATCTGTCTCCCAGCCTCCCCCACCCCCAAGCTGGCTGGGGATGTGGCGGAGGGAAGACCCTGAGTGAATGGCAGCCGTGGACGCCCCGGGTTCTGTCCAGTCTCATTAATCGGGTTGATCCCACCCCTTCCCTGAGCCTCAGTTTCCACAGTTTTAAAGCAAACTCATCGTCCTGATGCTGCATGCCTCCGGGGGGCGCTCTGAGGCTTGGGGGTGCCTAGAGAAAGGCCAGGCCTGGCAGGTGACAGGGAAGATGGGTCTGGCAGGTAGGACGGGGGTGGCAGAGGCTTGGCACAAATTGTGGGAGGGGCCTTCCGCCCAGGCTCTGGAGCCCCCGTGTGCCCACCCACCTCCTGCTCCCTCTGGGCACCCCTGAGCAGGGGGTCCTACATGCGGGTCACCCACACTGACCTTTGTCCTCGGGTGCCCCCCACACACCCCATCCTTGGACCTACTGGTCCCCAAAAGGGGCCCCCTAGACCCCCGGCCATTGCTGTGCCTGGGGTGTCCCGCTGCACTGTCACCCCTGCAGGAGGAGGACGCTGGCCCATGGCATGCCTAAACCTTGGCCTGCAGAACTCCACTCCTGAACCCCCTCCAGCGCCCCGCCCTGGCCTCTGCCTCCATCACCTTGTGGAGGCAGCCCTTCCCCCCCACCACCCATCTGGATTATCAGCTTATGCAGCGATTGGGCTGCGGGGGCTGGAGACACGGAGGGTGTGCCAGGGACAGACGGGAGGGCTTGGCAGTGGGGGAGGGTGGGGGCATGTTCCGGACCCTGCCTTGCCCTGGGTGCGGGGAATTGGGAAGATGTGGAGGCCGGATTGGGGAGAGGTCTGCATCCCAGGGGTGGGATGACAGGAGATGCAGGGGCAGAATGAGGTGTTCTGGAATGAGTGAGGGTCCGTGGACCCAAGGGCCCAGGAGAGGGACCCTCAGGCCTCGTCCTGCCTTTCCAGCCCAGCCTGAGCCCCGAGGCCCTTCCCTCCGTGAGCCCCCACTTGCCTTGCCGTGTCCTGCTGAGAGGCTGGTGCCGTGAACGGGAGGGTGCAGCAGTGGACGGGCCACTCCCGAGCACCCTTCCATGGGTCGCAGACTCCCGAGTCGAGACCAGAGGGGTCAGGGAGCTCAACCCGCACAGAGGAGCCAGAGGGAGGGAGGGCCCCACGGGCATACGTCAGGCCCAAACGCTCCGGTGCCCCTGGATCCGTTTCCACCGCCAGCCCCTCTGAGGCCGGCCCTGCCGATGCCCCCCCACCCCCACCCCGGGGCCTGCAGCGCCTCTCACAGTCTGCCTGTCCTTACAGGTCTGGCGCCATGCCCAGGCACTCGGAGCCCTAGGCCACACCCGGGCAGTGGGAGCGGCCCCCGCTCACTGCCGGGCTCACCCCCTGCCCCCTGCCCCCTGCCCCCTGCCGCGCCATGGCCGGGGACCGGCTCCCTCGGAAGGTGATGGACGCCAAGAAGCTGGCCAGCCTGCTGCGGGGCGGGCCCGGGGGCCCACTGGTCATTGACAGCCGCTCCTTCGTGGAGTACAACAGCTGGCACGTGCTCAGCTCCGTCAACATCTGCTGCTCCAAGCTGGTGAAGCGGCGACTGCAGCAGGGCAAGGTGACCATCGCGGAGCTGGTGCAGCCCGCCTGTCGCAGCCAGGTACCTCCTCGCGCCCGCCTATCCCCTCCAGGGTCCTCCGGGCGCCTGGGCTGGGGCCGCTCCCCTTCCTCTGCCTTCGAACCTAGACTGGGCTCCTAAGGGTTGGAATCTGAGCCGTCATAGAGCACTTCCCCGCTCCCTCTTAGGGCTACGAGAAGGCCCCTGCCCCCAGGGAGGCCCTCCGCTGACAGGTTCAACACCCGTCCCCCCTTCCTTCCCTCCCAGAGCCACGGACCCCGTCTAGGTCCCCACTCGGCCCGCACTCTGATGGCTGTGCGGACTTGGAAGAGGACGGGCCTGGTGGCCGAGGGTCTCACGCAGAGAGCTCATGTCCCCAGCCCCCCGTTCTTTCCCCTCCGGAGTCTTGAGGACCCGGAATTCTCTCTGTGGCCCCCAAGAACGTCTCAGGTCACCTGCAGAGAACAATCCTGTCTCTATTCCCAAGGAGTGTTGAGTCCGCACTAGGGAGGGACCGGGACTGCTGGGCCGTGACCTGGGAAGGCAGTGGCACCTCCAGTGGGGGAGGGGTGGCCCGCCAGGCAGCCCAGAGCCTGAGGGAGGGGTCTTGGTCTCAGACCCTAACCCCGTGCAGAGCTGGGATGTGAGAGGACCCAGATGGGAGTCCCCCCACCCCAAGGGCAGAACCGGCTCCCTATGGCTCCCGTGAGGGGAATCCAGTGATTAATAACCCCTAGCGAGGACTCCCGGCCGGGCGCTCTCCCATTGGCTGCCGGTGACATCATCTGGCCCAGGGTTGGCAGCTCAGCTGGCTTAAGGGCTGAGTGTGCCTGGGGGGCGGGGCATCAGCTGCCATCTGAGCGGGAGCTGCTCCACATCTGGGCCCCGGTGGCATCCGAGGGGCGGGGGCAGCTGGAACCCCCGCTTCCTGCTGCTGCTGCCTGGATCACTGGGGGGAGGGGTCTTGCTGCAGCCCTCAGTTTCCCCATCACTGGCTGGGGAGGAAAGGAGAGCCCAGACCCAAAGGCCCCCCCCCACTTAAGAACCCCCGAAGTGTGCCTCCCGGGTCCCTGAGGAAGAGTTGACTTCCCTCAGCCTCCCTGGGAGCCAGCAGCCCCGTCCTCCCTGTGCGCCTGCCACCTGGCCCCTGTGTGCACCTGCCGGGAGCCCCACTGCCTTCCCCATGTCTCCTCCACGCGGGCCTGGCCCACAGTGTCTGTCACCTTCACTCGTGTGAGTGCGCACACCGGGCTTGGCCGCGTCGGGGATGCGTGTCCCCCTGGCCCTCCCCGCTCCGAGGGTCTGCCCGTGTGGCTGTGGGCATTTACACCTGTCCAGGTGTGAACTGTGGCTGGGTGCCTGCCCCCACTCCCCTTGGGGCACCCAAGCGGCAGCCCCTCCCTTCCATCGCCCGACCAGGGGCAGCAGGGTGTGGGGCAGCTGGCAGGTGCCCGGCCACCCTGACCTCTGCCCTCTTGGCCCCCAGGTGGAGGCCACGGAGCCGCAGGACGTGGTGGTCTATGACCAGAGCACAAGGGATGCCAGCGTGCTGGCCGCAGACAGCTTCCTCTCCATCCTGCTCAGCAAGCTGGACGGCTGCTTCGACAGCGTGGCCATCCTCACAGGTGCGTCTGGAGGCCTCTCTCCCTGCCGCCGGCAGCTTGGCGGGGGCCGGGGGGGGGTCTCTGTCTCAGGAGTCATGTTCTGGCTCTGCCTCTGCTCTCCTCTCTGAGCCCGGAGACCAGTGTGTGCTGGGGCAGTGGGGGCCTGGTGGGGATGAACCTCCGTAGCTCTGGAGTTCTCAGGGGCTCCAGGGACCCCTCTTCTGGGCCACCACACTTCAGAGCCTCCTCCAGCACAGGCCCATCCCCACCACCAGCAGGTGAAGAGGGGGACAGGAGGGAACCCCCGACACAGGCCTGGGGCAGGGGAGATGGGGGAGGAATCTAGGCCAAGACCCGGTCTGCCTTGGAAACCACCCCCACCCCGCCACATACACACACACACACACGCACACATGGCAGTGAGCCAGAACTTGTTCCACACGGGGGGGTCCCCTGAACACTCCAGCTGGCACAGGTGGCCTCGCAACAGCCTGCTTGATCATGACTGCTGTCTGGTGGGCGAGTGGAAGTCCCCACAGGGCTTCCCATTCCCCAGAAGCAGCCTGGCCAGCCCCCCATACACACACGCACGCATGCAGGCTGCACTGTGGTTCTTACCCGCTCCTTCCTCCTGCAGGCAGTGGCTAACATACTTCTGCAGAATCCACCCCCTGCCCAGGTGGCCCAGGGCCTGTCCCAGGGGCATGTGGCCTCCCTGCCTGGGTGCCCCTGGCCTCTGGTTGCCCAGGGCCATAGCAGGCAGGGTGGGGGGGCACACTGGCGTCACCCCCACCACCACACAGCTGGTGGGATGCTTCGGTTCATTCAGCACACCTGCCCTGAGCATCTACTGAGCACAGACGGGGGTGCTGGTCGGTGGGCACCAGGCTGGCCTTCATGTGCGGGGAGAGGGGCGGCTGCAGGCGGGCTCCATCAGCTGCAGGAGCCAGGCAGCTCTGGGCAGACCTCTCGGAGGAGGGGCTGCACGAGCGCGTGCTGCCCCTACACGTGCGTCGTGTCCGGGACGGAGGGCTCTGCATGCCCGGCTCTGCGAGGTCAGAGGGTGTCTGCATCTGGCTGTGTGTGTGTGTGTGTGAACTCTGGGAACCAGAAGCCACAGAAATGCAGATCCTCTGATTTAGCCACTGCCGCTGGGCTCACCAAGCAGGGGGGCAGTTTTACAGGGGTCCTGGGCAGAACGGGAACCCTCCCAGGGCCCAGATGGGAGCCCCTGTGTATGTATGTGTGTGTGTGGACGCACGTGTGCCTCAGCCAGAAGTGACAACCAGAGGCCCTTCTGGGAGTCTGAGAAGAGGGTACTGGAGCAGCGCCCTCCCTTACCCCTGGGCTGTCCAGGGAAAGCCCAGAGCCTCTCATGGTCTGTCTCCCTGGACGGCTGAGGGGGGGTCACCTGGGACCCGGCCGTGCCCCACCTGGCTCACTCAGCCTTAGCAAGCACTGCCTTACCCTGCAGGGTTAGAGTATCACTCCCATTTCTCTGAGGGCCAAGCCAGGGAGAAGCCATGACCCCCCACAATATGAGGAAGGCTCACAGTGACACCAAATCAGGACCCGGACTTGGGGACGGCCTCCTGGCCTGGCCCACGGTGCCCACCTGAACCAGTGAGAGCGGCAGGGCAAGGCTGAGGGGGTTAGAGGGATGCTGCCCGCCCACAAAGGGGAAGTGAGTCTCTTCTCGGGGATCACCAGCACTGCAGAAGCCAGAAGGGAGGACCAGGCCCCCTCCGTGGGTGGGGCACAGCCAGAGAGAAGGCAGCTCCAGGACATCGAGGTTTGCTGGAGAGGGCCGTGGGGGCGGGCCGTGCCGGGGTCCAGAACCGGCTGCCGTGACCGCTGCCGCGCCCCTCCCCCCACAGCTGCTCCGCTGGTGACGTCCGGTGGGGGCGGGCATGGGAAAGGGAGCCTAGCCCTTTAAGCGGCGGGCGGTCCTGCCCAAGCCGGCTGCGCCCCGGTGCGCGTCCCTGCGGAATGGGGGCTGGTGATGTCGCCGCAGGCGGCTCAGCCCGCGCGCGCCGCCCTCGGACCCTGGTCGGAGACGGCGGAGGGAGCAGCCCCTGCGCGGAGGGTGGGTGCGGCCCCAGCCTGGGACCGCGGCGGGGCGGTGGGGGCTCCCGGGCGCGCCGCCCCGGCCCGAGCAGGAGCGCGTGGTGGGAGAGGCGGGTGGGGCTGGGAGTCCTCCCAGGACGTGCGCTTTTGTGCGGGTTCGGGGTTTCATTGTGAAGCCTGGGAGCTGCGTGTGGCTTCCCCTGACCTGCAAGGCAGAGAGAGCAGGGGGTTGGGGGTGGGTCCCTCCGGAAGGAAGGTGCCCTGGAGAGCCCTCGGCGAGGCCCTGAGAGTCCGGGCTGGGGGACCTGCAGAGGGTCCAGGGCTGCTGGCACCCTCCCTTGTCATCCATCCCCAGAACCTGGGGTGGCCCTGAAATCGCGGAAGGACTGGAGTCTCAGGCCCTACCAGACCTGGTGTCTACAGGGGGTTTGTAGGGGCACCCCAAGCTGCCTGGCTCTTCCTGGAGGGGGTTCCTGGGGGTTCCAGGAATTGCAGCAAAGGTTGGCAGGTCTCTGCACCTGCCCTGAGACTCTCTTTAGGTGGGAGGCTCCTGATGGAATTCCCCCACCTCCATACTTGTCTGTGTTCGACGCTGAGCGAGCAGAGAGTAGGGGAACCGGGACAGAGGAGTCTTGGGAGAGACGGTGCAGACCCTGCCCGTCCCCAGCGGGCGCTGTCCTCCAGCAGGAGTATCCAAGGGGCCCCTGGCTCTGGACTGTGAGTTGGGGCCCACCCTGGCACCCAGCTAAGCCCACCTCCCCTCCTGGGGACCTGAGAACCACGGCATTGTCAGTCACCTGCCTCTCCCTGTCCAGCCAGCAGGTTTCTGAGGAAGGGACCCCTTTCCCTCCAAGGCTTATACCTCCACACCCCTAGCCTGGAGGTCCCCCACCTCTGTGGCCCCCCCCAAGGTCAAGCCTTTGTTGGGGGCACAGGGAGTGCACACGTCAGGCATTCTAGTTGGGCACCGAGCTGGACCGGGGCGAAGGCTGAGGCCGCCAGGCATCTCTGTCCTCCGGAATCAGCCAGGTCTCTGGTACCAGCTGTGTCTGTGGGGCAGGGCAGGAAAGCACAGGGCACCTGCCTGGCTCCCCTGCCTGGGCCTCCTCCGCGGGATGGGGTAGGCCTTGGCCCAGTGGTTTCTTGGTCCTCTTCCCTGAGCCTCACAACAATGCCTGGGGCGCACAGGGCCAGGACACTGAGGCCCGCGGTCACTCGCAGAGTCACACGTGTGCCCGTGGGCCCCCCTCAGCCCTTTCTGGCCAGCGGAGGGTCTCCCTCCACCAATCTGGCCCAGCGCACACGTGCGGGAAAGGCGGCAGGACACATGCCAGCCACGTGTATAGCGCGTGGCCTGCGCGCTGCCGGTCCCCAGCGTTCCCAGCTCTCAGCCCAGCCTCTGCTCCTCCGTAGTCCCCTGCTGGGTGGAATGGAGCCGTAACCTGAGCGCAAATGCCCCTGCTGGCTGTGCCAGCTCCAGTGGGTGATGTCATGCCCAGTGTGGGGGGGCGGGCTGGCCCTCAGAAGCCCTTGCCTCCCGGTCCTGGCATCCAAGCCTGGCCTGGGGCTCCCGGCCAATTGGAGGCAGGGAGGGATTGCATCAGCCCAGGGGGAGAGGCAGGAAGGCCCAGCCTGGCCCAGGCCACAGTGTGAAGGGGCTGGTGATA
Source organism: Delphinapterus leucas (assembly GCF_059928025.1). Classification (NCBI taxonomy): domain Eukaryota; kingdom Metazoa; phylum Chordata; class Mammalia; order Artiodactyla; family Monodontidae; genus Delphinapterus; species Delphinapterus leucas. Next base: position 1,144,305 of record NC_143135.1, on the reverse strand, counting down.
CCCCCGCAGGAAGACCCCCGTGGCCTCTGAGCCCGCCCCTCTGTGGGCCCTGCGCGTGCAGGGCCCATCATTTTCATGGGCCCTGACTTTTATGGGCATCACGGCGGCGTCCTCAGCGAGGCCAGCCCCTGATTGGTGTGAGGAGGAATTAGCGCAGGGGCAGGGGATGTAAGTGTGCCGGCCCACGCCCCCGCTGCGATGAGAATGGCCTTCCAGTACCAGCACGGAGACCAGGTGCTCAGGCCAGAGGCTCACCGATTGGGCTGGGCGTCCGGGTGGGTGTGGCTGAGCCGCGGTGGTGGGTGGGTGGCCTGGCTCCCCTGCCCCAGCCGGCCCACCCCGTGACGCACGTCTCTCCGCTTCTCCTCCTGCAGGGGGCTTTGCCACCTTCTCCTCCTGCTTCCCCGGCCTCTGTGAGGGCAAGCCTGCTGCCCTGCTGCCCATGAGCCTCTCCCAGCCCTGCCTGCCCGTGCCCAGCGTGGGCCTGACCCGCATCCTGCCTCACCTCTACCTGGGCTCCCAGAAGGATGTCCTGAACAAGGTGCGTGCACCGCCGGAGCCCGAAGCAGCTCCTAGGCTGGTCTGGGGGAATGACGGATGCACACAGGTGTGGGAGAAGCACAGGTTGGGGGCGCGGGAGGACCCAAGGGGGCCTGGCAGGACCAGAGCAGGGCTCGGGCAGGGCCTGGCCAGGCTGGGTGGAGAGGCAACTCCCTGCCCCTTTGGCAGTGCAGCCCACGTGCCAAACTGCTGATGTCACTGGGCCCCTGGCCAGCCCTGAAAGAACCCCGTGTTTTAAAAATGGTGACGAGGGAAGAGGGTAAAGCCACCGCCCAGGCAGCCCAGCCGTAAAATTCCTGGGAGCCTACAGCAGGCCAGGCCACAGGTGGGGCTCTCAGGGCCCGCCAGCCTCCTCACCACCCCCTCCCCAACTCTCCCCATCTCCCCGCATGGGGCCTGCCGGCTCCCGAGCCCAAGGCTCCAGAAGCCATGCTCCCACCACAAGAGCATCCCAGCTTTCGGGCCTCCTGCCCAGCTGCACCCCCTTGCAACCTGTTCTCCCACCCTCCCAGGACCTGATGACCCAAAACGGAATAAGCTACGTCCTCAACGCCAGCAACTCCTGCCCCAAGCCTGACTTCATCTGTGAGAGCCGCTTCCTGCGCATTCCCATCAATGACAACTACTGTGAAAAGCTGCTGCCCTGGCTGGACAAGTCCATCGAGTTCATCGGTGAGGTGGACAGCACCCTCCTGCCCAGTCCCGGGGGAGGGCTGGAAGCAGGGGGCCAGGAGGGCAGAAGTGCTGTGTCCCAGGGGTCCTGAACCTGGGGTCAGGGAAGGACTGCAGCCCCAGCCCTCACCTGGTCTCCCTGCCCTCAGATAAAGCCAAGCTGTCCAGCTGCCAAGTCATTGTCCACTGTCTGGCCGGCATCTCCCGCTCTGCTACCATCGCCATCGCTTACATCATGAAGACCATGGGCATGTCCTCCGATGATGCCTACAGGTAGCCCCTCCTTCCCTCCTGGGCCTGGTCCCTCCCCTCTCGACCACTAGCCGCTGGATGGGCCCAGCAGTGAAGGGCACCCACCTTTGGCTGCCCCAGCTGCGGATGGGGGCCTGAGCCTAGCCCCGGCACACTTGGGTCTGCACATCAGCTCTGTGCCCCGGAGTGGGCAGTGGGGGCAGGGGAGAGTCAGGTGGGCAGCCTGGCCTGGCGGGAGCCCCGCCCCCACTGAGCGGCTCTCGCCCCAGGTTCGTGAAGGACCGTCGCCCGTCCATTTCGCCCAACTTCAATTTCCTGGGCCAGCTGCTGGAGTACGAACGCAGCCTGAAGCTGCTGGCCGCCCTGCAGGGCGACGGGGCGTCCCACCCTGGGACCCCGGAGCCCCTCCCGGGCCCTGCCGCCCCGCTGCCGCCGCTGCCACCACCTACCTCAGATAGTGCTGCCACCGGGAGCACAGCGGCCGCCGCCACCAGGGAGGGCGCACAGGTGGGGGGTGCGGAGACCCCCGCCCCCGCCCCCGCCCCCGCCACCAGCGCGCTGCAGCAGGGCCTGCGTGGCCTGCACCTCTCCTCTGACCGCCTCCAGGACACCAACCGCCTCAAGCGCTCCTTCTCGCTGGACATCAAGTCGGCCTACGCGCCGAGCCGGCAGCCCGAAGACCCCGGGCCCCCCGACCCCGGGGAGGCCTCCAAACTCTGCAAACTGGACAGCCCATCGGGGGGCGTGCTGAGCCTGCCCTCCCCCAGCCCCGACAGCCCGGACGCGCCGCCTGAGCCACGCCCCAGGCTCCGCCGGCGGCCCCGGCCCCTAGCCGGCTCCCCGGCGCCCGGCCTCGGCCTGAACTTCAGTGACGCCGCCCGGCAGACTCCGCGGCTCGGCCTCTCGGCCCTGTCGGCGCCCGGGCTGCCCGGCCCTAGCCAGCCGGCCGGCCCTGGCGGCTGGGCGCCACCGCTCGACTCCCCGGGCACACCGTCCCCGGACGGGCCCTGGTGCTGCAGCCCCGAGGGCGCGCAGGGCGCGGGCGGTGCGCGGTTCGCACCGTTCGGCCGGGCCAGCGGGCCGGGCGCGGGAGGCGGCGACCTGCGGCGGCGGGAGACGGCGAGGCCCGAGGCCCGGGACGCGAGGACCGGCTGGCCCGATGAGCCGGCCCCGGAGACACAGTTCAAGCGCCGCAGCTGCCAGATGGAGTTTGAGGAGGGCATGGTGGAGGGGCGCGCGCGCGGCGAGGAACGGGCCGCCCTGGGCAAGCAGGCCAGCTTCTCGGGCAGTGCGGAGGTCATCGAGGTGTCCTGACCGCGGCCGGGAGCGGCCCCTCCGCGGGGACCCGGCGCCCCCAGCCCTTCCGCTGCCCTCCCTCGGCTGGGCCCGCTATAAATACATATTATATATAATGCAATGAAAGGTAAATGGTTTTACTGCGATTTTTATCGAGAAGTAAATATTTCCATTTTTTATTTATTTAAGCTGTTCATTCTGGCAATGACTTGGCAACAGTGCGGGCGGTCCTCGGAGCTCTATTTTTACTGTCTGGTATTTAAACTGAAGCCCACGTTTCTAAGCAATATGAGGCCACCTTCAGTTGCAAGCTGGGGTGCCAGGCCTGGGGTTCCCCCCTCCCCCCTCCCCCAGGAAACACTGCTGACCGTTGCAAAGAGGCTGCTGAGCTTTCGTGCACTTTTTACATAAGGGGAAAAAAAGATGAAAAAACCTTTGCCACAAACTGAGCCGCAGACCCTCCCCGCCCCTCCCCCGCCCCACGACCTCCTCTCCTCCCTCTTCCTTCTCTGCTCCTTTCTGGGCACTTCACCAAAGCCATGGGTGGGAGGAGGTGTCCCGGGAGCGGAGGAGGCACCGCCAGCCCCCCGGCCAGCTCCAGGCGCCACGTCTCAGTGCCCTAGAGGGCACCCCCACCGCCCATGCCCCCGGGCCCGTTGCCTGGCAGGTGTTGGGGGCCCAGGGTGTTCAGAGGACTGAGGTCTGGAAGAGGGGAGGAGCGCGGTGAAGGGGGCTCCCGAGTGTCAGATGACGTGGGTCCACAGGGCAGGGACTGCAAGTGGAATGCCCCCACCCCTGCCCGAGGGGAGGCCGCTGCCCTCTCCTCTGCTTTGGGGGTGCCCCCTAGCGCCAGCTGCCAGTGGGAGAGCCAGCAGGAGGGGGAGCTTGGCCCCAGGGGGTGGCAGGCTGGAGGGGCTGGGCCGCCAGTGCTGGCTCGGCTGGTCAGAGGGGCCAGATAGATTTAGGGGCTTTTTCTGCAGGTGGAGGTCCCTCCAGGAGGAGTGGCTGCCTTGCAGAGGGAGGGGGCAGTCAGCGCCTGGCAGACCCTTATGCCTCCGGGGGTGGGGGCCTTAGCTTGGGAGGGCCGCCTCCACGTAAATATCCCTGATGTGAGCAGATGCAGGAGGTGTCCCCCACGTCTGCCCAACCTCCATAGGGACCTCGGAGGAGAGAGACCCCTGTACACCCCTCTGCTCTCCTCTGAAGCCTCCCCGGTATCTTCAAGGTGACATGCCAGTCCCTACTCCCAGGTGGCTTTTTGGCCCAGGTGGGCCAGCCTGGGGGTGAGGGCAGGAGAAAAGCCCCAGCTACCCCTCCTCGGTCAGTGGGACCCAAGGCTTTGGGAGGCAGGAGTGGGTGTCCCCCAACCTTCAGATGTCCTAGAGTGTCCAGGAGTGGGGGCTGGTCACCTTGGGGAGAGGCCAGGGGCTTGGCAGAAGGGGTGGCCTGGGCAGGACTGAGTCCTCAGGCAGGCGTTGTGGGGCGGGGGGGGGGGGGGGCGTGCCTGCCCCCAGCTGCCCTCTAGCTGTTTCTTCTACTTGTTCTTCTTTTGACCCCCGCCTTATGTCCCGTCATCCCCCCTTTGAACAAAATTTCTGTTCCTGTTCCCTCTGTCCCCACCCCGTCCCCCAAGAACATAAGCTATCATTGTTGTATTTGCAATCTATGGACTAGAGGTTTAACTATTTATTACTATTGGTTAATTATTATTATTATTATTGATTATGTAAATTTGCCTCCTGTCTGTCTATCGCGTTGTGTTTCTGAGGTGACCCCGGGTGTGGAGGATGCACTGGTCCCCACTCCGCGCCCTACCCCTAAGCTGTCCAGGAGACAGTGCTCAGGGCCACTGGTTGGGCCCCACCACCCTGGGGGCAGGTCCCACGGCCCGTTCTCCCCTCCCTCCGTCCTTGTCCAGGGCTGAAGCCCCTGTGGCTTCTGTCCTGGGGCGCGTGGAGGCTGTTGCTCTTGAGATGCTGGTCGAAGTGAGCAGCTGTGATGAGAGAAGGTCCTGTCTCGGCCGCCGCCCCCTGCCCCCCGTGCTGGTGGCACTGGGCACCGGGCAAGAGCCCCTCCCTGGTCACTTCCACCCACTGTCCCAGGCAGGGAGGGGAGGGGGCAGGGCCCCAGCTCTCTCCAAGTCTCTCTTGGCCCTCCCACCCCTCCTGCCGGCCCAGTGCCCCGGCATCAGGGGTCCCCCAGAATGGACCCGGCCCCCTCCTATTATTTGCTGGAAAGTCCAGCGGAGGAGAGGTGGCAGGTCCCCCCGCATGGCTCCCGGTCCCTCTGGACGGGGCCGCCCCACCTCAGAACCCCTTCCCAGCGCGGCCGCTCTCTCATCCCTGTCCTGTCCCCTTCTTTTGTATTTGGAAACAACGTGTTGTAATAAATCCTGAGATGGATGTTTTCTCCACGCCTCCGGCTGCCTCCTTCTTTGGGCTGGTGGGCGGTGGTGTAGAGGGGCTTCCTGGGGCCAGGAGGCTGGGGTGTGGGGCCTGGAGAGTCAGACTGCCCCCGACTCACTGCTCAGAGCCCCGAACCCAGAACCCAGTGGGCCTGCTGTGGCGGAGGGGCAGGTGTACGATGTAGCACAGCCCTTTTTTGCTGTTTCAGGCTACTGACAATTTAAATAACTTAGAACTGTATAAAATGGAGACTCAGTTTTGCCCCTCAGCTGCCCCCACCCCACTCTCCAGAAATAACCACGGGGAATAGTTCCACAGCTCCCTGCACACCTCCGTGTGTGTGCATGCGTGAGCAGCGTGTGGGTACACGCACGTACGTACCACACCACAGCTTGCCTTCCCAACAGAAATGGGGGTCTAGCTATACAGAGTGTCTACAACTGGCTTTTACGCTATTGTTTAAATTACTTATTGAAGGTTCAAGGCCCAAAGGCACACAAGGGTACCTGGTGGGAAGTACTGATGTGTGTCCCCAGCCACCGGCTTCCTCTCCCTGGCACCAGCGCCCCCCTGCAGGCCTCCCTCCCTCACTGCCAGGGCTGTAGAGACTGCAGTGTCAGTGCGGCGGGGCTGAGGCTCCCCGGCCCACGTGTGTTTACAGCGGCAGCTCTGAGCATCCGTGCAGTGCTCTCATGGGACACATTTTAGACCTGACTCCTCTGGGCCATTCCAAAGTTTGCCTGGCCGTTACTATAACAACGGCTCTGACATGCTGAGCGCTTGCTCTGTGCCAGGCGCCACTCTGAGCATTTCCGGGGACCCTCACCTCCCAAGTCCCTGGGCAGCCTCCCCAGCAGGTCTGTGCCCTCAGCCCCAGCGTCCTCTGGCTAATGCAGTGCAACCTCCCCGCAGGGGGTCTGACCCTAACGGAGGTTTGGCCTGCTTATCCTGGGGACCCTCCCCCTCTGCAAGCAGGCAGGTAGCCCAAACCAGTGACACCGGCCAGACCTGTGTCTGTGCATGTGTGTGTGACCACACACACGTGTTATATGAGCACACACACGCGTGTGTAGTAAATGTGTGGTTTCAAGAAGCAAGAGAATGTGAAAGGGCCAGGCCGGGAGGGCCAGGGCTGCCGAGGAGGTAGGGTCCTTGAAGCCTGCATCCGCAGGAGTCCTCAAAGAGGCCGAAAGCTAGAAACACTGACTGCCTCTCTGGCAAGGCTATTTTTAGCTCGAGAACATCTATTTATAACTCTGGCAGCCCCCTGGAGTCAATGAAAGGAGGATTGGAAAAAGCTGAAGGCCATTTGGAGCAGCACCTAACCCTGAGGGAGGTGGGGTACCCAGCAGGGGCCCTGGGGCCAGCGGAAGACTCCGAATCCCCCAGGCTCCCAGGGGTCAACTTGCCCAAGCGCTGAACAAGCCAGGTAGTGAGGCTAGATCTGAACCCTGGGGGCTGGCCTCCCCCCTGCTCTCGACCACCACAGTCTGGTCCCCACCACACCAGGTCTCCTAGATGCTAGGCACCCCTGCTTCTGCCTCTGTGTCTCCCCCCTAGGCCAAGGGCTTTAGGCACTTGATGGCTTTGGGATGCGGGGGTGGGGGTAGATGGGTGGCATGGGATTGTCTGCGGTTGGTCTCAGCTTATAGACAGTGATGCCATGGGCTAGGGATGCCCACGGCCCCTGCCTGGGCCTGTCTTACTTGTGGACGCCCCCATAAGTAGGACACACATTTGGTGGCACACATCTCGGCAACGACCATCAGGGAACTTTGAAAAAACAAGGTTAACTACCGGGCCTGAAGGTACACAGTACGCCTGGGGTCACACAGAGAGGTCACCGGTAGAGAGAGACAGAGTGTGGGCCTGGGGTTCTGCTTGTATTGGGTTCGAGTGGGGGGTGCCTAGGGTTTCGCGGGTTCACTCTTTCTTGGTAAATTAAGACATAAGAGTGGGAATAAGGGAAGGGAAACACGGGGTCACACAAGGGGTCAGTTATCTAGGTCACCCAGGGCTTTCTTCATGGGGACCCTCACGGGTGGGGCGGCCTGGCTCTTTGGCTGTGTAGTTGGCATTGTGTTTATTCCAGATAGATGCCTTTTTTTTTTTTTTTTTTTTTTTTTTTTTGCGGCACGCAGGCCACTGTTGTGGCCTCTCCCGTTGCGGAGCACGGCTCCGGACGCGCAGGGTCAGCGGCCATGGCTCACGGGCCCAGCCGCTCCGCAGCATGTGGGATCCTCCCGGACCAGGGCGCAAACCCGCGTCCCCTGCATCGGCAGGCGGACTCCCAACCACTGCGCCACCAGGGAAGCCCCAGATAGATGTCGTTGAAATGAATGCCTCAGCAATCAAAAGCTTAGTGTCAGGCACTAACTTTACAATCAAAAAAGCTAATTATCAGGCATTTACACTACAGGGGTGGGTGGATGGGTGAGTGGGTAGATAAATGAGTGGTGAGTGGATGGGAGGGAGAGTGGATGGACGGATGGATGGATGGATGGGTGACTGGTTGCATGGATGGGTGATTAAGGAGTGGATGGGTGAATAGGGGTATATGGATGGCTGGGTAGGGGGTAGAGGGATGGGTAAGTGGGAGGAAGGCAGGGAGGGAGGGGAAGAAGGTGGGTGAGTAGTAACCTTCCATCACACCTAGTGCACCTCTATTAGTCGGCCGTATATTAAAGCTGTGTGCTTACCTCCATCCTCCCACTGGACCATAGGCATCCTGTCCTTGCTAAAGAAGGTGCCCAGTGGGGCTTCTCTGGTGGCGCAGTGGTTGAGAGTCTGCCTGCCGATGCAGGGGACACGGGTTCGTGCCCCGGTCTGGGAAGATCCCACGTGCCGCGGAGCGGCTGGGCCCGTGAGCCATGGCCGCTGAGCCTGCGTGTCTGGAGCCTGTGCTCCGCAACGGGAGAGGCCACAGCAGTGAGAGGCCCGCGTACTGAAAAAAAAAAAAAAAAAAAAAGAAGGTGCCCAGTGAACGTTCAATGAATAAACCATAAACTACCAGTGTCGGAGCTGCACACCACTGTAGAGACCCAGTCAACCCTCTTCAAGGCCCAACTTCTCCAATGTCCCCCAGAGGGTCAGGGTCAGCCTCAGTGGCCCCTGAGGCCCCGTCTAGCTCAGACCCTGCTTCTGTGGATGGATCTGTCGAGGCACTCCGGAGGCTCAGAACTGCTGGGGCTCAGAGCAGGGCAGGAGTGAAGAGGGTCGGTTCTCAGTAAGGCTGTGGGTGGTGGTTTGGCCTCCGGAGGCCACGCTGCATGTGGAGAGGCTGGGGCATGTGTAGGGAGAGGGCAGAGGTGGGACTGTGCCCTGCTGGGAAGCTGACCACCTCTGGCCAAGGGATGGGAAGGAAAGCATGGCTCTGCGTGGCTCTGGACGGCAGGTAGGCTGGGGGTGGGGTTCACCTCTTCTGCAGAAAAGTGGTCCATCCTGAGCAGGGGAGAGGCCCTCTGCCATCCAGGAGAAGCCATGGAGACTTCGAGGTCTGAAGAATGGAAATGGGGAGTTGGTGTCCCATTCTCCCAGAAAGGGAGGGGGCTGGGTGCTGGGCAGACAATTGGGGGTGGGGCTGACTCCCAGCAGGGCTTCTTGTGGGTGCCTAGCCCACCCAGTCAGTGGGGGCTCATGAGGCTGAGCCCCCAGAGAAACCTCATCGTTTTTGGCAGGGGCAGGGGTGTCGAGACTAGTAAAAGGCAGTCCCAGGACCTGCTTCTGGCCCAGGGGTTGGGGGTCTCCAGACATGGGGTCTTTTTGAAAGAGTGGTGGGGCCCTGATTATGTGATGATGGTTTTAGAAAGGGAGAAGGGGTTGAGGGCAAGAAAGAAGTGGCTCCCCCTGAGGACGGGACCAAAGTTGGTCTTGGGCAGAAGGGAGGGAAAGAGGCTGCCATAGGCGACCAGTTCCCAGAGCAAGAGCTGGGGAGGGGGACGGGGAGGACAAGTGAAACCCCCCCCCGCCCCCGCCAAAGACAGAAAAGCTAAGGGTCAGGGTAATGCCAGGGCCAGGCTTGGCCAATTCTAGGCAGGTCCCTGGGGGAGCTCCCTCCAGGCTTTCAAACTTCCAGGCCTGGGGAACTGCGGGGGGGGGGGGGCGGGGAGGGGCTGGGGAGGGGGAGGCCTCCGGGAGGCTGCGGCAGGCGGACCTCGGTTTCTCAGTCTCTGTGCAAACACCACATGTGAGACCAGAGATGCGAAGGCCTTTCCTCAGGGCAGCCCAGCCGGGCAACTCTGGGAACAGAAGGAAAGCTGCCCCTTTCGCCGTCAATTAAGCGGGGTACCCCGCCCACCCGCCGCAGCACGTGCGCTCCCGGGACTCCTCGCCGGCGCCTCAACCCCAACCAGGGCGCTCTCCCCGCTTGCACACCTGGGGCCTCCGCGGGGGCCCAGCAGGGCAGGTGACTGTCCGGGATGGCGGTGTTGGCACCATGGGCATCCGGGCGGGCGGAAGCCAGACTCAGCCTGACGCAATTGGCGGACGTAGCTATAAATAGCCAAGGAGAGCTTGAAATAGACGTGGGGGGAAGGGAGAGGGTGGGTGGTGAGGGGCCGGAGTCCTGGAGAGCAGCGGGAGGAGAAAGGGTCTGAGCGCCAGACACCAAGGGAGGAAACAAAGCCCCACTTTAGAGCGCGCCCGTCCGGTGGGTGTTCACACCCGGAAACATTTGCGGAAGCAGGGTGAAGTCCAGCCAGCCCAGTGCCCACATTGGCGGCGGAGGGCGGAGTGGGGGGTGGGGGTCTGGGACAGGATGGTGACCAGTGCCGGCCACAGCTCACGGCCTGGCTCTCAGCCTTCGGCTCCCAGGTGACCTGAGGGCAGAGCGGCCCCTCCTGCCAATGCCTCCCAGGACCGGCAGAAATGAGATTTCGTTCCTCTGCCCCTTCCCCAGTCAAGCCCCTGGCGCTGGAGACCCCTCCAACACCCCCCCCCCCCCCCCCCCCGCCCCACACACACTCCGCAGGGACCCGGCATCAAGGGAAACTAGGCCTGGCAGGAAGGAGGCTCCGCCCCCTGCACCTTTACCTGAACCGTCTACCAGAACCTCCCTGGCTCAGCGGCATTGCCCACCTGCCCCAGGACACGCTGCAGCTTATGGGGGTCCCACGTATCTCGGGCTCTGGACATCTAGGCCAATACTGGGCAACCACAGGCCTGCAGGACTAAGACCCCACGTGGGCCCAGAGGTGGAAGAGAGAACCCCAGGCTCCCTCCCCGAGTATCTCCCCCCCACCCCCGCCCCTACAAGTGATTTCACACCTAGTTTCAGACCGCACTCTCTCTGAGGTTCCCCCACCCAGGCGCCAGTCCCTCCGCTCCTGGCCTCTGCTGGAGGTCTGCCATGGGGAGCTGGGCGGCAGGCGTTAGGGCAGATCAGGAACAAGAGGGTGGCGCGGGAGCTGCTGATAACGCCCTTCCCCGTGAGGCAACCCTAACAGGAAACTCCAGGAAGGGCAGGATTTGGGGTCGAAGGACGGGCTGGGGGAGGGTACGGTCAGGGGCCTCACCTCACCCAGCCGGTGGCTGGCTGCCCTGCTCCTCCCCGAGGGGAAGGATGCGGCTGCACCGCCAGTGGGGGGACCGTGGGCGCGGCCCCACCGGCCAGTGCTGGGCTGTCCCGCTGGGCGGCGACGTCAGCCCAGGTGTAGGGGCGCCCAGAGCCTCTTGGCTGGGGCGGGAGCAGCCGGCCTCTGGGCCCTCCGGAAGCGCCCCCATCACACTCCGGCCCCTGGGGTCCCCCTCCTGGGAGCCCAGACCGCACCCTACCGGCGCGCACAGCCGGGCCAGCCCCGGGCTCCCGGGACCGGGAGGCTGGGTGTGGTGGGTGCTCCGCGCGCTCGCACTGAGCTCACGCCGGGAAGGCCGCGCCCACCCCCGGACGCCGCCAGCCGGGCCCGCCGCGGCGTCCTTCATCCTCAAAGCGCCGCTGCCCCTGGGCTCCCGCCCCTCCGCGCGCCCCGGGCCGCGAGTGAAGGGGGGCGCCGTGAGCACCTGCTTCGCGCCAAGCCCGAGGGCATCGCGCCCCAGCCCCCGGTCCGGCCCCAGGTGGGCAAACACCTGCCGGGCGGGGACGAGGCGAGCGCCCTTCCCTGCGTCCCGGGCCGAGCCACACGAGAGTAGGCCTGCCCACTCAGGGGGCGCACGGTGAGCTCCTCTCCGGCCTCGGGCTCCCACCCCGCGCTCCTGGAGCCGGGCGAGCAGCCCGGCAGCGCCACCTGCTGCCCGCGCTCGGGGAGGGGCGGCCGGTTCGCGGGCCGGGACCCCCAGCCTCCACACATCCCGGGGGCCCTGCTGGCTGGGAGGAAAGCGTGGCTTGGGAGTTCGGGTCTTCAGCGGTCTCCAGCACCACGGCTCCCTGCCCCCACCCTCCTTCTGAGGCCTCGCCTTTGGCCCATCTGCAGCCTCACCTGCTCCGGGCCTCCCAGCCCCACCGCCACACCCTCAGAGACACCTCTGCAGTCAACAGCCACAGCTGTGTCTCCAGCCAGATTTCATCCTTGGCCTTCAGACCCGGAAAGGCCCAGGTGCTGGGTGCCACCTACAGTCTAGCTGGCATCTCGTCTCCCTCCCCTGCCCCTTGCCCACACCCCCTCCCCTCCCTTCCCCGCCCTCACCCCACGGCCCTCCAGTAAGCAGCACAGGCTATGGCTCTTGACTGTTACTTCAGTTCCACTCCCTGCACCCCTCATCTGGATGGTGACGCCCACGTCCAGGCCTCCAGTCTCTGGTCTCCTTCAGCGGCCCCCACCCGCACTCACCTCCACTGAGCGGCCTACCAAGCACCCTCCTTCTGCAAGTCCTTCTCTCTCCCTGGAAGGTGCCCCTGCCCTGGTCTGCAAGTGTGTCCATGGCTCCCCCAGTCTTAGGTGCATGGCCTCACTCAAATCCCCCCCATTGCTGAGCAGATATACACACTTGTCCCCCTCCATTGGGGGTCTGCCTCTGCCCCCACTGCCCAGCAGGGCGTGGCACTGAGAGTCCCTGATCTCTGCCTTCATGTTCGCGTGACATTCTCCTGTGTGTGTGTCTGTGTCCAAATATCCCGCTTATAAGGACACCAGTCATATTGGACTAGGGCCCACCCTCATGACCTTATCTTAACTAATTTCATTTGGAAAGACCCTATTGCCAAGTAAGGTCACCTTCTGGGGCACTGGGGGTCAGGACTTTGGCATATCATTTTGGGCGGGACACAGTGCAGCCCATGGCGGGTGTCAGCAGGTAGACGCGCACACTTCAGGATGACCAGGAAGCCCCTCAGACCTTGCTCACGGCACTGCTCAGCAACCTGCTCTGGGAACAAGGCTTTATGGCCGCAGAGCCGGCCTCCCCCGCTGACTAAATGGGGTCTTCACAGATCAGAGCAGGCACCAGGTTGATCAGTAAAAGCCACTAGGTGGGGCTTCCCTGGTGGCGCAGTGGTTGAGAGTCTGCCTGCCGATGCAGGGGACACGGGTTCGTGCCCCAGTCCGGGAAGATCCCACATGCCGCGGAGCAGCTGGGCCCGTGAGCCATGGCCACTGAGCCTGCGCGTCCGGAGCCTGTGCTCTGCAACAGGAGAGGCCACAGCAGTGAGAGGCCCGCGTACCGCAAAAAAAAAAAAAAAAAAAGAAAAGCCACTAGGCGCCTGCAGACTAGGAGATCTAGCATTTGGAGACCCCCGATCTCGTAGCCCCCTCCCATTGGATGGAGAAGGGTGAGCCAAAGCAGGCTCACGGCAGGGCTGGGAGGACGGCCCAGTCTCCTGGCTCTTTCCTGGGCCTGCTCGTTTCACGGCTACCAGCCAGGGGCCATGGGTTAGGGGTGCTTAGCCTGTCCTGCCCCAGCCAATCCAGGGACTCGAGCTGGGGAAGGCTGGATGGAACAGGGCAGAGGCTGGGGGGGAGGGGAGAGGCCAGGGGCCACCGGCATTAAGCATTAGCATGGCCCCTAGCCAGTGGTAAGTGCCCCAGAAGTAATCCCAGGTGACAGTGATTTTTGTTGTCTCTATGGATACCTGGCCCTGAGCAGCAGTGCCCACCCCCTCAGGGCCTAAGCCAAATGCCCCACAGAGGGGGCAGGGGGAGGGGCACTGGAGCCTGAAGCTCTCCCAAGGCAGCTCAGCCCTCCTGCCACCGCCAGACAGAAGGGCCGCTGAGCGGGCTGCTCCCACGGGTGACGTCCTCCACCGTTCTCAAGTCCCAGGGAGGAGAGCCCCTCTGTGAGGTAGAATGTAGTGGGAAGACGGTGGGCTTAGGAACAGAGGGTTCTGGAATCCCAGCTCTCCACTTGCTCACTGGGGGACCTTGGACAAGTTCCCATCCCTCTAGGAGCCCTGGTCTCCTTCCTGCAACCACTGCCCAGAAGGGCGTGAGGCTGAAGTGAAGAAGCGTGTGTAGGGCAGCCAGCCCGGCAGCGCGGGTCTGCAGCATTGGCTGAAGGCTTGGAAGGACCGATGCCTTGGGAGGACCTTGCAGCTCCCAGGGGATTGGCTTTCTGAGGTGCCTTCCCCAAAGCAGACCCCCAGGCTTGTCTGAGACAAGCAATGCTGACCCTCTACACCATGAGGCCAGCCCTCTCTGCTGCCCTCGTGCTGCTGTCACTCACCCTCAGCCTCACTGGGGACTGTCCCACACATGAGAACCAGCTCAGGAGGCAAGAGGGAGCCACTGTTCTCCAGCCTCCGAGGTGTAGGAGAAAGTGTATCCTTCTGGCCAGGCAGCCCGGCACTGGGAAGGATGCTCTGGACCTCCGACTGGCCACGTCCCCCATCGGCTGTCGGACACAAGGGAAGGCAGCCAGAGGCGGGCCCTCTGCCCACAGCATGGGCAGTGAGTGGGCCCATGGGATGGACAGACAGGGTCAGGCCAGAGACAGTGAAAGCGAAGGAGGACCCAGCAGGGCGCGGCTTGCGCCCGGGGTCACTGTTGAGAGTCAGCTTTCTCCGCGAAGACTTGCCATGTGGTCACTGTTAGCCTGGAAGCCTCATCCTCCACCCCACAATGGAAGACAGCTCCTTCTGGAGGATTCCTGCAGGCCCCCAGCCTACAGCAAAGCATAACTGGGAAAACCACGCCCCTCATTTCCCTGCCCAGGAACTCCCTGCTGGCACACACTCCAGGCGCCCCTCTGGGCAGAATCTGGGCAGAAGGCGGGTGGCTGGTGGAAAGGACAAGGTTGAGGGTTGGCGTCTGCATCAGTGTCCTGTGGCTGCTGTAACAAAGGACCACAAACTGAGTGGCCTACGGCAACAGAAATTTGTTGTCTCACCGTTCTGGAGGCCGGAAACCAAAATCTTTGGTGTCAGCGGGGCTGGTTCCTTCTGAGGGCTTTGAGGGAAGGCTCTGGCCCACGCCTCTCCTTGGCCTGTGTCTCTTCACACCATCTTCCCTCTGTGATCAAATCGCCCCTTTTTATAAGGACACTGTTGGACTAGGTGCCCATGCTATTTCCATTACGACCTTATCTTAACTAATTCAATCTGCAATTTCTCCGTTTCCAAGTAAGGTCCCATTCTGAGGTACTGGGGGGTTATGACTTCAACATACCTCTTTTGAGGGGTTGGGGGGGCACAATTCAACCTGTAACAGCCAGAACGCCTTGTCCCCGTCGTTGGCGTCATCATTCTCCAGAGCGCTTAGCACTGCCTAAAGTATTATATGCCTTGATTTTTTTCATTGACTGTGTACTCCCATTAGTCCGTAAGCTCTATGGGGGTTACTTCTTGTCCGTCTTGTCTGCCGTTGCATTCCGAGCACCTACGGAGGGCCTGTCACATGGTTGGCACACAATACTTATTTGCCAAGTAGATGGATGAATGGAAAGAGGGCTGAGTGGAAAACCTTGCAGTTCCACCTCCCTGCCAAAGTAGTAAGACCACAAGCAGAACTGAACCTCCAGGAAAGTCACAGAGGTTGGTGCTACCACCAGAGAACTGCAAGGCGCAGAGGTCCTGTCACGTTCTAGTTTCACTCATACATGTTGTCTGTGCAGGAGATGGAGGCCTGTCAGTGACTAACAGTGGGTTATTGCAAGTTTAAGGCCCTGATTATGTGGACAGCGACAGCTGTCCTTCCAGATGTGGTATCCTTCCTGGAGCCAGTCAGTACAACAGTCCCCACCCTACCCCCACACCAAGAGCACCAGGAATGGTGAGCTGTCCTTTGCCAGGGTTAGGGGTGCACCACCACCATCTCACTGCAGGGTCACATCAGTGCTTACGCCCTCCACCATGGTTTAGTCCACGCAGAGTCTGATTATGTCAGGATGCCACACCGTTCCATCATATGGACGATGTCCCGTTGATAGGCTGCAGAACCCAGGACTTAGTGATATTCTAGACACTAAAATAACATACGTGGTTGCCAAAGGGATAGATCCCATGAAAATTTAGGAACTTGCCACACCTAAGTGAAATTTTAGAGGTTCAGTAATCTGGACATCCCCTCCAAAGTGAAGGACACCTTGAGCACCTCAACACTGGGAAGAACACACACATTTTGATGGATATATCAATCAGGCAATTGTCTTTAACTTCAAGTAACAGAGACTGGAAAGAACAGCGACTTGAGATTTTTTCAATTAAAGAAGTCCAGAGGTAAGAAGTTCAGGATTGCTGTGGAGGTTCCAGAGTTTCAGCAAGAACTCAAATTCTTTCCATCTTTCTGCTCTGCCGTCATTAGCATGCCTCATGGTCCCAGATGGCTGCAGAAGCTCTAGCTGTCATTTTCCTATTATTGGCAGGAGCTAGGAGACTGGGCCAGGTTGGGGTGGGGAGGAAAGACAAAAAGGATTTCCTGGAAGCCACCCAACAACTTCCACTTCCATCTCATTGGCCACCCTGTCTACATGGGAAGCTGGGAAAAAGAAGGAGGAGGGGGAGGAGGAAGGGAGAAGAAAAGCTATGAACATTGGGCAGCTAACGTATCATCTCTGACCAGTGCTCACTGAGGGTGCTAGTCTCATCTAGTTCGCAAGAGACCTGAGGGTTTGCCAGCTTTGAATATGCTCCAGACTGAGGAGAAGATTTAGCTGAGGCTGCAGTACATGCAGTTCTACCAGTTGGCACTTATGACTCAATGGATCCAGTGGTGCTTGGTGGAGATTGTGGAGCTCTATCGGGTGAACAAGATAGAAGGGCCCCAGGGTCTTGGAGCAAAGCCACATCCTCTTACAAAATAAACCATGATTCTTTGAGATGTGAGTTTTGACTTGCCACTGGGCTCCACTTCAGACCGTACATAAGACCACGGGACGTCTCATGACTATGTGATCTGAATGGCCCATTATGGACTGGGTGACACAAAGCCATAAAGTGGGGTGTACCCAGCGGTAAACCACCATCGGGGGAAGGGGGATGGACCTTCAGTACAGGTAAGCAGCCTGCGCAGGGGGATCACACTCCCGATACTCTGAGTCATAGCTCCCTGCTTCCCCATCTTCAGCCTACACCTGTGACCTTATGAAGTTTCTTAGGGCACTATTATTCCCATTCCACTAATAAAGAAGTTGAGTCACAGGGACATTAAACAATTTCTCCAAGTCAACCAGCCAGTAAGTGGAAGAGCAGGGACCCGAGGCCCAGGCTACCGCGGCGACGTGGGATGGGGGACTGGGGGGGGGGGCGGGTCGCGGGGCAGGAAGATGGATGCAACCTGGGGGGTGGCCCGAAGCTCGGGTAACAGTTTAGGGAAGATTACAGCAGCCGGATGCAGGCAGGGTCCCCAGGGGCTCATACTCCTCGGGGAAGAATGGTCTGGGTCACTGTCCTAGGTAGAGATGCAACCTGCAGATGGCCGGCCACAGGCAAAGTCCTAACTACCCTGGCCACTTGTCCAGCTGTGGAGACGAAGGCCCTGGCCCATATCTGCGTGCTTTTCCTCCCTGAGATGGGACATGCGACAGGACTTCCCCTCGTCCCTCTGTCTTTCCTCATTATTTCTTCTCAGGTGGCTGGTGGTCAAGTGCGCAATTTTCCCCCACAAGCTTCATGATCAGCAAGGCACCAGAGGGAGAGAGGCAACCTCCGCACAGCTGGCGGCAGCTGAGGAGACTCGGGTGGGGCCGTAGGGTGGGGCGGGACCAGGGCCAAGGGCAGCGGCCCTGGGCGGGGGGCGGGGGTGGGGTGGGGTGGGGACGCAGCGTGTCATCCGTCCCAAGCGTCCCATGTGTCCCAAGCACCGTCTCCTCCATTCTTGATCTCAGCCAGCGGCTTCCACCACCGATGTGGTCCCTGGACAGGCACCCGTCCCTCCAGGCATCTGCCCTGTAGGGCAGCCAAAGCCCAGCGCCTGCCCCAGGCTCTCTCCTTCCTTGGGGAAGGAGCCGCCCCACAGACCTCTGTTTGTCTCGTTGACTGTCCCCGCGTCCAGGGCCCCATGGCTGCCAGGAGGCTGGATGGAGGGGTGTCGCGGGCTGGTCTCCGCCGCCGGGACGGGCAGAGAGTGGGGCTCAGGTCACGGGAAAGGCCGCCGGGATGCGAGGGCGCGGGGCTCAGAGGGTCTCGCTCCCTTGGCCGAGCCGGGAGCATCCAACACCGTGCCGATCCTGTCCCCGAAAACTTCCCCTGCTCCCAGCTGACGGCTCAGCCTGACATGCGAAGCTTACTGAGCCTGGAGAGAAGCCAGTGGCCGAGGGGACCCGAGGAGGGGGGGAGGGGCTGCGGCGTTCTGGCGACATGGGGCGGCCAGGGCGTAGGGGGCAGTATGGGGAGCAGGGGGACAGCGAGATGGGAGGGGACATCCCGGACGTGGGGAGACATCCAGGGTGTGAGGGGATAGTGGGGTGTGAGGGGACATCCCGGGGTGTGAGGGGACAGCGGCTTGTGTGGGGACATCCTGGGGTGTGAGGGGACATACCGGGGTGTCAGGGGACGTCCCCGCGCAGGCTCCAGTAGGTGGGTGGGGGACAGGGCTGTAGGGGCGGCAGGGGCGGCCCGGACTACGTTTCCCAGCAGGTAGCGCGCTCACGTCACTTCCGGAGGCGCCCGCGGCGCGCGTGTGGGAGTGAGCGAGCGAGTGTTTACTTCCGGCCGCCGCCGCCGCGAGCTGAGGGCCGAGAGAGTCGGGCGGCGGGCGCGGCGGTCCCCGCGCAGCCATGGACTGGCTCATGGGGTGAGTCGGGCGGCGGGGCGGCGGGGTGGCGAGGCTGGCGGGCCGGGCCGCGGGAGGGGCCGCGGGGCGCGCCGCGGGCGGCACCGGTCAAGGGCGGCGGGCCGGGCGGCGCGGGCCGGGCCGGCGAGGGGCGTCCCCGGGTTGGGCGCGGGGCCGGGGCTCCCCGGAGCGGGGTCGGGGCCGGACCGGGAGCGGGGCCGCGTCCGGCCTGCAGTCGGCGCCCGCGCGGCGCGTCGCGTCCCGGGAGCCGACCCCGGGCAGGCGGCCACACCTCGCCTCTGGGTGTCGGGCGGCGGGGGGAGGTCGGACGGAGGCTGCTCTCGCCGGTCGCCGCGGCGAACTTGCTTCGGGAAGAGATAACTTTGACGCCGGCAGAGAACAGCCCCTTGAAAAACGAGGGAAAAGAAGCAAACAACCCAACTCTGCCAGCGTCCGCCGGGGCGAGGTCGGCGGGGCCGGGGTGCGATCGGCGTCTCCGCGGGCGGCTGCCGCAGGGCGGGGTAGGAAGCAAGCATCAGCACCGGAGCTTGGGCTGGGCTCTCCCTCTCGTCGGCGTGTGTGTTGGGCTTGCTGGAAGTTAGATAAACGTATAGAACGTCACGTCGTCTTCAATAAGTTATTCTCCCTAAAAACATCATTTTTTTCCCTGTTCTTTCTCTTTTTTTTTTTTACTTTTTGAGGATCGAGAAGGGCTGGCACTTTTCACCCAGTAACGTGGTCCTCCATCCGATCTGTGCCCAGCTCTGGTTTGTATAGCACCCCTCTGGAGTTAGGTTAGTTACTCCGGGAGCTTGGGGTGGGAGTGAGGGAGCGGTTGCTGTGTCCTTGCCCTCGACCGGTGGAAGGGCTTGTCTAGACACTGAAGTCCGGGAAGGGAGTTGAAAGGTCCGATGTACGTTTCGTGTCAGTGTCTGTCAGGCCCTAACGGGGTGTAGGCAGAGTGGAGGGTGCTGTCGGCGTAGTCAGGGACATGAATGAGACCCACCCTTCCTGGCAGGTTGGGTGGAGTTTAGTGAAGGGGGAGACCAGACAGCGTGAAGGGTGAATAAAGAGGCCAAAGGGTTGCTGAGTGCGACGGGGTAGACCTGGAGCCAGAGTGCAGGGCTGAGGGTGGCATGTGGGTGATGCAGGCGGCTAGCCGCGGGGCAGGGCCGCTCACCTGGCTTCTTGCAGAGGCAGCACTGCCGTCCCAGCCCCACTGCTTGTTAGCTGTGTGACTCTAGGTGGTTACTAATTCTCCAGACCTGCTTTTAAAAAGTCATCTGTGAGGTGGAAATCATGGTCCTTGCAGCATGGTGTTGTGGAAGGGTTCACTAAAGCGTTTACCACAGTGCCTGGCATTGGTGGATGCTGGTTACTGTTAGTAAGGAGAGATGCTTGTAGGAGGCCTTCGTAACCCACGGGCACCGAGAGTTGAGGGCAGACAGCTGTGTTTGCTTTATTTTGAACCATAGATGCTTGCTTTCTGTGTTTATCAGGAGGGACTGCTTTGGAGGCTGCCTGGCCCCCCGCGAGTCGGTTTCAGGGGAGTAGGCTGTCGACTGGCTGAGTTGAGTTAACAGGGCTTAGGGTCGGAGGGAGCAGCCCGATCAGCTGGGCTGCGGAGGGGGCAGCTGATTGCATTTTGTCTGTGTGTGGTTATTATGTGCTCATGTCCATAAGAAGCGGGTACTCTGTGCCTGCAAACTGACCAGCAGTCCGTTTTTTTTAACTGCCTGAGGTCTGTGCTTTATGGACTGTATTGTCATCATTGTGAACAACCAGAAATTTACCACAGCTAGGCTTAGAAGGGTCTGGTTCTCCAGGCGCTTGTCAGGACTGTCTGGGTAAGATCAGCGGAGCACTTACCTCCCTGTGGGGGGGAGGCCGGGCCCAGTGTTGGAGGAAGACAGCTTTGAAAGGGACAGGCTTGGAGCTGCTGCCTGTGGTTTCTGGGGAGGGAAGGAGCCGACTGGATGTAAAGCAGGCAGTTGGCAGTTCTGAAAGGGAACTAGAGATCTACAGAAAGGGGTTAGGATGGAGTTTGCTTATCTTCGTGCATGTGTTTTTAAACTTGGTGGATTGCATATCAGACTTGGTGAATCATGAATTCTTTAACATTTCCTTAACTATGAACCACCCCCCTTAAAAAAAAAAAAAAGTGGAACAACCTCAGTAGTCAAGTTCTGATCTTCTCGAGAGCATGTTTCCAGGGTGGTGTCTGAGTATGCTAGAGCTGCGAGGCCCGGTGGCCCTCTGTCCCTCCCACAAGCTTACTGAGCGTCTGCTGTGAAGCATGAGGATGCAGAGGCCTGGGCTTCACAGCTGCAGAGGGAGTGAGCGGCAGAGACCCCAGCTCTCCCACCCTGGCCCACCTGCCACTCCACCTGGCCCCTCCTGTGAGGAGAGCCAGCCGGCGGCGCGTGAAGGGCCTGGCTCCTGCCCGACGCCCTTTACATGCTTAATGCTAGGACTTCAGTTAATCCTTTAGCCAGGTTTCAGCCTGGAAGAATTGGGGAAATGTGTGATTTTTTTTTTTTTTTTACTGTTTCTTGATATTTTTATTAATTCACATCATTCCGCGTCAACCGGTTTGTTTGGAATAGAGTTCTCATGTTTTTAATGTTTTTTGTTCTTTTGAGAAGCAGTTTCTCTGCATTTGTCCATCACGGGGACAAAGTATGGACTCAGCTGTAGGCAAGCGGTGCGCCCTCCTCCTCGTCTTCTGATCGCTGTTACGACCAGAAGAGCGGGTTACAGATGTTCGAGTGAGACCGCACCGTCCCTGTCGCTGAAAGGGCCTTGCTGAGTAATGCCGGCAGCCTCATCTTCAGCTCTCCCTGCCGTGTGTGAGGGAAGGGAGGCCTGCAGGAAACCTGCTCAGGGAAGCTAGAAAGAAAGCCAGCATGTCACAACTTGCTGCTGGACTTTGCTGGGGCTCCCTTGCAGGAGAGTTTTGCGACGAGCAGCTCGCATCCGTCGTCTTACTGTATGTTTCCTCTGCTTGGCATTGAGCGCCGAGGTGTGTGGTAATTTTTTTCCTCTTTTTTTACAAAAGTAATTTCTAACTTGAAAAGGGTTGCGCTTCTTGTGTAGGTCACCTCTGGGGTCCTTGGCTCTACCCGTTCTGGACAGCAGCTGACAGGGTGGCACCCTTGCCCGGAGCAGAAGCTGCATGAGCTGGGGCAGCGAGGGAGCCACCCCGCAAGTGTGGTAGTTTGGAGAGAACTTTTGTCCTGTCCTCAGCTGGCAGTGGCAGCCATCTGTGAGTGGACGATAGGCGTGTGGTTTACATTTTACCCGACAAAGCTGGGTCCAGAAGCTTCCCAGCCGGCATCTGGGAATATAGAAGAGGAAACACACTTCCTCTGCTCCTGACTGGTGGGGGCCTACGGGGTGAAGTTTGCAGGGACCTGCCCACCCGCGCCCTCTAGCCCAGCCCGCACCCTGCGAGCCCCTTGCTGGGGCCGCTCGGGCCTTGACGTCAGCACCTCCTTTCCTCCCTGGCGGCAGATTGAGGTGGGGTGAGGCGCAGGGTAGGGCTTCCTGGCTCTGGCCAGAGGAGACAGGCCTCCCGGCCTGGCGATTCACTCCACAGGGCGGTGGAGTTGGCGCTCTCGGGCAGCGCCCAGGGTGTGCTACGCGGTCGGGGGCTTTCGGGCCTGATGGGTCTGCCGGCAGGAATCCTGCACTCAGGTGAAGGGGATCCAACCCCGTGGATGCCGCCTCTGCGGGCATTTGAACCGGATGTTGATGACTTTCCCTTGGCACTTGGCCTCTGGGGAGGGTGTCGCGGTGGCTGGCAGTCAAATCCCATATGAGGGCACCCAGGCTGAGCTTGCTCGATTCTCTAGGGTTTGGGGTTTTTTTTTAACAGTCTCCTTGAGGTATAATTTACCTACCATAAAGTTTACTTGCTTTAAGCGTACAATTAAGTAATTTTTAGTAAAATTACAGAGTTGACCATCACCACAGTTTAGTTTGAGAATGTTCACCTCACCCTCGAAAGAAATCTCGTGTTCAGGGTGCCCCGTTCCCTCCCTGACCCTAGGCAATCACTGATTTACTTTCCATCTCTACAGATTTGCCTACTCTGGGCATTTCGTGTGGAAATGGAATGGAATCACAACACGTGGTCTTCTGTGACAGTTCACTTAGCTTAATGTTGCGAAAGTTCATCGGTGGTGTGTCGGCTGTCCTTTTTGTGGCCAAATGATATTCCATGGTGTGGAGACACGCACGTGTTGCCTCTCCACGGACACCTGGATTGTTCCTGCTTTTTGCTGATCCTGAAAGATGCTGCTGTGACCCAGCCTCTTCCAGCCGTGAGCCGGACCACTTCCTGCCACGAGACCTCCAGTCCCGACTGCGTTCACCGTCTGTCCTGGGCCAGACCCCGAGCTCAGGATCAGTGTCGCCGATGGAGAAGACAGTCCGCGCTCTGTCAGGCTGGGCAGCAGGAGCAAATGATGTGGCGGCAGAGGGCGGGCCGGGAGGGCGGCTCGGGAGGGTGCACAGGAGTTTTCCAAGCAGAAAGGAGGAAAGGTCACGGCCCAGGAAGGAGGAACGGCACGTGCAAAGGCATAGACGCACGAGGAGAAAAACTGCGGCCAGTGGGCCCCGGAACCTGTGGTTGCAGGGCACACGCAGGAGCAGCTGCTTTCCAGGCAGGCAGTCACTGTGGCCTGGGTGTGTGGCAGTGCTCGCCTGGGGCTACGGTGCATTCAGATTCCTCTAAAGAGGGCCACGGTCACACAGAGCCCTTGCAGAATGAGCCCCACGTGCCTGGACACTCTTGGGAACGCGTCATTTCTCATTTGTCCTCCTGCTTGGGGTGTCTGCAGGGAACCCTGCACAAGTGTCCCCGGGGACCCACCTGAGCACCCCAGGGAGGCTCTGCGGGTGGGCAGGGCCCGGGGCAGCCGCAGTGCCCTGTTCCAGCCTCCGTCCTGGCTTCTCACCCCCAGGCGTCACTGTCTGCTGGGCTCACCGAGGCCTCTTCTCAGGATGCTGGGGAAGCCGGGTGGCACTGGGGCGCTGGCTGCTGGACTTGTTGTCCAGAGCTCATGGTGGCCTGGGAGGGGTTCGCTCGAGTGGGTGCTGGAGGCTGCCTCTGTGGGGATGCCTGTGTCGATGTTCTCACTGTCCCAGCCTGTCCCACATTGTCCTTGCTGTGGTCCTGGAAACTTAGACGCACCCAAGCACACGTTCTTGATTTTGTCAGGGACGGGCCTACGTGGCCTGGGAGGGAGGCCGAGCCCAGGCATAGGTGTGCTCGGCGGGGCACCCTCCGTGCCTGTGTTGGGCGCGTCGGCCCCGCAGGCTGGTCTGGGAGCTGGTCTCAGTGCCCAGCGGTGACTTCTGTGCGTGTCCCCCGCCAGCAGTGGCCGTGTCCGGAAGAGGCGGTGGCGCGGGCTGTTCCCAGCTGACTTGGCTGGAGGGCCTGCCGTTCTTTGTCTTCCTCGTGTTTGTTTTTCTTTCTGCACAGGATTTCTCCCGGCCCCGGGTACCCCCGGTGGTGTGCAGGGCTGTTCTATGGGACAGAGCCTGGGGACATGGGACTAGGAACAGTTGGAACCGGAGGATAGAATGCGGATACTTAAGGAGAAGACAAGGAGGTCGTTGGTGGGTGACTGGGCCACGTGTGACCCGTGGTCCTGTTTGAGCGGAGCCGTGTGGCTTTGGGCCGTGGCCACGTTCTCCTCGTCACCTGGTTTTCTTCTCTTTGAAGAAGTTTCCTTTGCCGGTGGGAAAGAGGTGCTGTGCACGGTCACCTGCGGTGGAATATGCATGCGTCCTCCCTGCAGTGGTTGGCATGTGTGTCCCGGGGATGATGCCGCACGGAGGCGCAGAGCTCCCACGGAGGGATCCTGGCCATGCTGGGAAGCAGGGTGGAATCTGGTGGGTGCGTGCTCGAGAGCCATTTTAGTAGGGCTTCTGGAGTGTCTTTGAAAAGGTGCCATTTGAGCTAAGACCTGGGGAGGTGAGAGATGGGAACAGGGCTCAGGGGCTGGATGGTTTGGGTTTGAACCCCGATTGCAGCTTCACGAGTCATGCTGTTTTACCTCCCCAAGCCTCAGTTTCATTGTCTGTGAAATGGGCGTAGTAGTAACCTTCCCAGCGGGTGGTGGTGGGATTTTATGAGGTGTCCACCGTGGAGAAGGCCCTCTGTCCCCTCAGAGTGAGGTGGGGCTTACCTGGCAAGGCGGCGCCTGCATGAAAAGTGAGTGCAAGGGCTCCGCACCCTGCGACCCCCAGGCCGCCTTCTCACTGTCACCTCTGCCCTGCCCTTGGGAGTGCTGCTGTGGCAAGGACCCAGCCCTGTGTCCCGACGCACGGCTGCCCTTAGCCCCGCAGCCCAGGTTTATGCAGTAGGTCTGGCTCTCGGGGTGACTTGTGCGGAAGGCGAGGGGTCGAGGGGTCAGGGGCTTGGCGCCCTGGAGGCCGCTTGACCCCATTCCCTGCCGATGGCGCCTTCCATCTGTAACCTGCCCGCTCCCGGTCCCCTGGTCGTGCCACACCCCCCTTCCCCCGCCAGGTGCCAGTGCTGAGTGTCGCTCTGGGGCTGATCCCGGGGTGGCGGGAATGGCGCGGCCTGAACTGGCTCACCCGGTCCGCTCTCCCGCCCCCGGGGTGCTGCGGGAGCTTCCCGGCCACCCCTCGCGTCTCCCCTCCCGCCGAGATGGCGAAGCTCGGTATGGAAGGTGGAAGGTGCTGTGGCGGCCTGCTGTCGGTCCACGCCTTCTGCACTGAGAGTCTGTCCTGGGCTGCTAGAGGGCCATGTGCAGAGGGCGCAGGCCTGGGCTGGGCTGCCAGGCTGGCTCTCCAGCAGCTCTGTCCTCCTCAGATCCCGCACTCGTATCCCCTTGTTGGTGCGGTCCAGCTCTGGTCGCGACAGGCCCCTTTGGCCTGTTCCCCGGGTTCCTCAGGACTGAGGGTTGCAGAGGGGCATAGAGGAAGCGGTTATCACCTGTCCCAGCTGCTCATTAGTGAGACGCTTCCAAAACAAATAGGCCTCTGGGCTGTGGCAGTTTTTATTCCACGGGGTGGGGCTGCCTCCCTCTTCCTGCCAGCCTGCAGGCTGATGGGAGCCGCAGACCCCCGGGCAGAGACTCTTCCTGCAGGCTTCTCAGAAGTGATGCTGGGGGCTTCTCCCACGGGGAGTGATGTCTCCCACGGGGAGGGCGTTCTCGAGGCGCGCCGGGGGCTGCAGAGGAGGCCTCCACGCTGGGTTCTCCAGCTGAGTGTGGACTCCTTCCCTACTTCCAGGCTGGCTCAGCAGGTGTCACGGCCCGAGCAGGTCCTCAGCGTGGCCCGGGGGACACCCTCGGGGAGGAAAAGTGTCTGGAGGCGTGGGGCTGCACCCACTCTGGCCCTCACCGCCTCAGCCAAGGCTTCTGAGTGGAAGGAAAACAGGGGCTTTTTACGACAGGGGCTTCGGAGTGGCCGGCCTGCTCCCGCAGGCTGGGGCTCGCTGCGCCTCCAGAGCGCTCACCGCCCGCTCAGAGACCTTCGTGCTTTTCGGTGGTTTGGGTCAGGCCTCTCGTCGGGGCAGCTCTCCCTGTCGGGCCCTTTCTCTGCACCCTTATGGGCTCCTTAACCCGGCTTGGCTTCCTTGGCTGCTCATCAAAACAGCCCCGTGACTTGTTTACAAGGACTCTTCTGATTCAACGGATGGAGACGCCGGCCCAGTGGCCCCCGGGCAGGGAGGGGGACGGAGGTGATGTTTACTGAGTGGGGTCCCCCCAGCCCAGCAGGCGGACGGGAGACAGCCGGGCGCCCCCACCGCCGCAGCTTTATCTCGGCGGGGCCTTCCTAACAGCTGCAGGGGCCTGGGAGCGGAGGCGTGTTGAGTGGGGTGGACAGGAAGACCCAGCTCGTGGCCTTCACAAGGTCCCTCACCCTGCCACCCATGCCCCGTAGGAGTGGGAAGGAGCCAGTTTCCTTGCCGCGGCGGGTGGAGGGCATGGTCCCACACGATCCAGAGGCCACTGACACAGGCTGGGGGGGCCGCCAGTGAGGACAGGTGAGGTTGGCGTTCTTCGTATGTCCCCGTGTGCATTAGTGCTGGTTGGGACCGGAGGAGAGGTGGGCGTAGCGGGCACTCGGCCCCTGCACTCTGCTGGCCTCGGCGGGCAGGGGGAAGACGGCGCTCTCGGGGTGTCGTCAGCCCGCTGGAAACTGAGTCTCTGGCTGCTCAGAGAGGGGGACCTGAGGCGTTGAGTTCTCTTCTCAGACTGTTTCCTGTGGCCCCGCGTTGATGCCGCGAAGGGACCCAGAGACACTGAGCCTGGCGGCACTGAGTTGCTTTCCTCGCCTACCGGGCTGTGCCCGTGAAGGGCCAGTGCTGACTCGTGCCCACTTTTGGCTCCAGGGCCTGGTGCATTGGCAGCTCGGGACCTGGTCCCTACGTCAGGTGAGGGACCCTCCCGTTGCCCTCCCCACGAGCGGGCTGCCTGCCAGTGGGTCTCCACCTGGAGTGGTCTCACCTTCCAGGGACGCTGGGCAGGGCCTGGAGGTGTGGTGGGGCATTGCTGCTGGCCCCTCGTGGGTGGGGGCCAGGGATGCTGCCCGGCATCCTGCAGTGCAGTGGAGGAAGGCTGCCGGTCAGTCTGCGTCTCCTCGCGGGAGGGCTGGGGCGGGAGCTGCTCGTGTGCGCGGGCCGTGCGTGCTTCCGTAGAGCGTCGTCGGCCTGCTCTTGGCTCAGTGGTCTAGCTTCTTATGACTGGGGTGAGTTCTTTCTACTTTAACGGTATTAAATGCCAAGTATTAAGAGGATAGAACTTGTTCTTAAAGAGACAGCTAAGAGCAGAGAGAGGAACTGGGAGTTGCTAGAACCCAGTCAGGGGGGGCTGTCTCACCGGCCCCTCCCGGCTAGCTGTGCTTCCCTTGGGCATGCGTTCTGCTGGCAGATGAGGGGACGGTAGGTGCAGCTGTGCTGGGAACCTGACCAGGGAACCCAGACGGGTCGGTGCTGTCTGCGCAGCAGGAGGCCCGAGTGAGCAGTGGGACAGCGAGTTGCATGTGTGTGTGTCTGGGCCAGGAGAGCCCCGGGACCTGTGTGTGCGCCTCTGGGCTGCGGCCTGGGCAGGGCCATAGGGACAGACCAGAGCTTGTGCGCCCTGCCCTTTTCCTTCCTGGCCGCGTGTGAGCCCACACATGTG
This sequence comes from Delphinapterus leucas, assembly GCF_059928025.1. Classification (NCBI taxonomy): domain Eukaryota; kingdom Metazoa; phylum Chordata; class Mammalia; order Artiodactyla; family Monodontidae; genus Delphinapterus; species Delphinapterus leucas. Next base: position 1,116,879 of record NC_143135.1, on the reverse strand, counting down.
CACACACACACACAAGCATGGGGACTGTGCGCGCCATTTAGTTGATTCTGTCGGGAAAGACATTCCATCTATGCTGCCATCACGACGTGTTCAGGAGGCCCTTGCTGGTCGGGGCCGTGTGTGGTTCCCGAGGCCGTGGAGAAGATGGCAGGCGGTGGGCGCAGGGGTGACATGGAGAGCTTGGAGCAGTGTCGTCCTCCAAGGAGCCCAGGTGAGCTTGGGATGCCCCCAGGCCCCTCTCGGGAGCTCTGCGCGGCAGGAGTTCAGGGCTGAGCCGTCCCGAGTGAGCGAGCAGCTGTAGCCTGGCGTCCGCCGACCCTGCAGGACACTCACTCGCACCACCCTCTTTCCAGTCCCACTGCCCTTGTTCTCTCTTAGCTGTTGAAGGTGATGAATGAACAGAAAAGGAGTCACAAGAAGAAAATCCAGGCCTTGGATCACCCCCTGGGCTGCCCTGCCTTTCACTCCTCCCCGCAGGGCTGGCGTCCTCTCAGAGGAACTTCTTGCTGAGAGTGTGGGGCGGGTCATGCTTGGTGACTTTCCTTCTGTGTCCTGGATGAGCTGCGTGGCATCCAGGGGCCGGAGGGGCTTCAGCGGGCGTGCAGGGCTGAGCCTACCCATCTTCCTGAGAATCACCGACACGGGGTGTGCACTGGGGACCACTGGGGCCGCGGCTTTTTCACAGGACAGGGCTCACTCCCTGCCACGAGAGGAGTGTTTTCTGTTGGCCGAGGGTCCTGTGCCCTGCTCGCCCGACGAAACATGTGGCAGGTGCTTCCCTTTTGGGGTGTTCGTCTTCTCTCCCAGACCCACAGGTAGCTTCGCTCCCTCGCCACGGGAGCAGGCAGGCAGGCACCAGGGCACCCCGAGCCAGGCTGTGGGCAGCTGGCCGCGGGGCATCAGCCCTGCAGGGTACCGGTCCCAGGAGGGGGTGCCGGCGAGGAGGGCTGAGCACCCACTCCGTGTGCCGTCTGCAGGTCAGGTGATCTTGGGGTCACGATTGCTTTCCGAGCCCGGGCACCCGGATCAGGGGAGGGGGCTCCCAGCCCCTGCCCTGCAGACTGGTTTTGGCTGGGATGTGTTTTCTGGGAGATGCCTGCTGTGTGGCAGGTGTTCCTGTGACCGCGGTCAGGTTTACTAGCTTCAGGGACGCAGACGTGCTCATGCCCCACAGAGCGTTAAAAGCACCGAGGGCATGCGTTGGTGGTCTCGCGGGTCGCACCCGTTATCACGCAGGCTGTCCTTGCTGCCTCCCTGCCCGGCCTGCTCCCTGCCTCCGAAGCAGGGCGTCGGATTGGGTCTGGGTTGCCACCTGCAGCGGGCCCTGGGTCTCGGGGTGCTGTTTGCAGAGCGCTGCACCGCCCCACATCCGCTCTGCGCTGTCCGAGTGAGACCCCGGCGCTTCTCTGGACGTGGGCACTGCAGCAGAGACTGAGAAATGCCTTGTGATAAAAACCCTTGTTTTCTAGTACATTCTCGTGTTCCTGCTGGAAGGCCTCCTACCTTTTTGGCTGAAGAAGTGCAGGGCTCAGCTGAGTTCTGTCAGGAGCTCCCGGCATTTATAATTCATGTGAAAATAACTGTGTCCTCTTGTCATGACCTTGCTGGCTTTCATGCCCTTCCTCCCAGGCCAACCTAGTGCAGCTGAGTTTTAAGGATGCGTGATTGTCAGCCCCACGAGGCAGGAACGGTCCGTACATCCTTGCTCGTGTGAAGCCGTGGCGGGGTTGGGGGGGAGCTGTGCTTCCTCTTGGGGTGCTTTGTTTTTTTCTTGTGTGTCACCTCCTCATGGGACTTGTGGTTGTAGGTGGGAGCGTTGGTGGTTTGCCGGCCCCGAAGTCTGAACTGTCACCAGGACAGCAGTGGGGCCTGTTGTTCACGGCAGATGTCCCCTCTCTCCTGAGATGGCTCCACGCCAGGGCGCAGCGCCGCCACCCTGATGGTGGAGCCTGTGCCCCTGGGGGCGTCAGTGGAGCTCATGTCCCATTCACGCAAGATCCAGGGCCTGCCCAGACACCAAGCTGGAGTCCCTCCCTGCCTCGCCCCACCGGGGCCCCGCGTGGCCGTCCACACAGCACGGGGTTGGGGGGACGTGCACAGCGCCGACCTGGAAGCAGGTCTGTGCCCCCCGGAAGCCCTCCCTTCTCTGCTCTGCTCGGGGACTGGGGCGATTCCAGTTTACCTCCCAGCTGGAGACCTCCCTGGGCTGCACGTGTGCTCCGTGGGACCTGCATGGTCGTTTTCTGGATGGAGCAGCTCTGCTGTGTGCCGGGGGCGTGGGGTTGCAGTGGCAGGGGCCCGAGGGGTCTGCTGTCGGTATCCGCCCTGCCTCGGGTCCACCTCCTCCTGCGTGCGGGTCCTCCCTGCTCCCATCAGCACAGGCAGGACCTGTGGGGACAGGGCTGGCCGAGGGCCGGTGTTGGTGGCAGTGCATGTGGTGGTCAGAGACACTGCCTCTGCCATCTCACAGACTGGCCTCCGGTCCCCCGTCCACCACCAGCTGTGTGACCTTGGCTGCTGTGTCAGGTCTCCAAGCCTCAGGCGATCCCCTTGTGTGGGGGCCTTGGCACCTCGCTGGCGGGCGGCGGTGTCCTGGTGTCTGTTCCTGTCGTGCCTGCCGCGGTGACTGTGTGCTGGGAACAGGCACTGCTGTGAGGGACATGGTGGCTGCGTCTCCATGGTTCCCTCGCCCTGCGTTTACCCGTGGTGGGGGGATGTCAGGGCTGGGCACACAGCTGTGCTTCCACAGCATACATGGACCTTCAGGAATCAGCGCCTGTGGCGCTACAGGGGGACGATGACGGTGCTGGGCTTGGGCTGGCTGTCCCCAGGGGAGGGAGGCCACGGGACTGGAAGGTGGGGTGGGGGTGTAGTGAGGGAGCTGCCCCACCCTGTGACTCTTCCCAGAGCCGGGGAACTATGGGACCACAGGCCACCGGTCTTTGAGTCGGCTCTGGTAGCTCAGGTGTAGGACCAGGACTCTGCACCTGCACGTGTGCCCGGCTTTCTGCTGATTCGCAGTAGCTGGGGTCACAGGATCCTCCTGGTCACACAGCAGATGGGAGAGCAGTGGTAATCACGGGCCCCTGCCGGCCTCCGGGAGCTGGGTGTACCTGCCAGGAGCAGTTCACAGGCACCACTGCACTGCGCTTTTCCGTCTCTCATCTCTTTCCCAGAAGTCCGGGTCACTTGACTTCTAACAAAAACAATAAAATGTCCCCTAAAATGACGTTTGGAGGGTCTGGGGTGGAGACTGCACTGTTTGGCCTGTGCGCCTGGTCCTAGAGCCTGACTGCTCACACACCCCACGGCCCTGGCTGCAGGGCCTGATTCAGAAGCCAGTTGTGGGTGGTGTGACCACATGAGGGTCACAACTTCACTGGGCTCCCTCCAGGCGGGCCCATGGTTCCCTGGGCTGACCCAGCTCCAGGGCCACAGGCTCTTCTAGACCCGGGCACCTGTGGGTGGAGTTGGGGAGTGTGTCTTTGTCTTTGGCTCAGATCTTCCGCAAACCACCAGAGTACTGACCGTGCTGTACTCCTGCTTAAAAGACCCTCTGGACCTCCTTGCCTAAGGGATGAAGTCCCCATTTCCTTCCATCCCTGACCCCCAACCCATGGGTGCCCGTTGCACTGCAGCCTGGTCAGGCCTCTGATGTATCCTCTTCAGCCAAGACCCCTGGCCTGTGCTCACGCTGTCTCCTTGGCCTGGAGAGCCTCCTGTCTGCCTGCCTGACTCCTGTGTGGCTTTCTGGCCATGGGCTCCTAGAACATTTGACCTCCACCTTCAGGGCCCAGTCACAAATGGGGGCAAGGATGGAGCTTCCCAGCTATCTTCTTAAAGATGCTTGCCCTGTCTGTTAGAAAGAGAAATTAAGAAAATGATCCCATTTGCAATAACATCAAAAAGAATAAAATATTTATGAATAAACTAAGCAGGTGAAAGATCTGTATGCTGAAAACTATTAAGACATTGATGAAAGAAATTGAAGAAGACATAAAAGATATTTTATGTTCATGGATTGGAAGAATTAATGTTGTTAAAATGTCCGTACTACTCAAATCACAGTCTACGGATTCAGTGTAATCACTACTCCAATGGCGTTTTTCACAGAAATATAAAAAATAATTCTAAAATTTGTCTGGAGCCACAAAAGATCCCAAAGCAATCTTGAGAGAGAAGAACAAAATTGGAGGGATCGCCGTCAGTTATTTCAAACTATATTATAAAGCTACAGTAATCAAAACAGTATGGTATTAGCATAAGAACAGACATAAAGATCAATGGAACAGAAGACAGAGCCCAGAAATGAACCCATGTGTATATGGTCAACTGATTTACAACAAAGGAGCCAAGAATATACAGTGGGGAGAGGACAGTCTCTTTAATAAACGGTACTGGGAAAACTTGACATCCACATTGAAAAGAATTAAACTGGACCACTTTCTTATGCCACACACAAAAATGAACTCAAAATGGATTGAAGATTTGAACATAAGACCTGAAACCATAATACTTATAGAAGAAAACATAGGCAGTATGTTGACATTGGTCTTTGTGAGGATTTTTTTGCATCTGACACCAAAAGTAAAGGCAAGAAAAGCAAAAATAAACAAGTGGGACTACATCAAACTAAAACCATCTGCATGGCAAAGGAGACCATCAACAAATGAAAAGACAGCCTAGGGAATGGGAGAAAATATTGGCAAGCCATACATGTGATAAGAAGTTAATACCCAAAATATACAAGGAGCTAAAATGTACAAAAGACCTAAATAGACATTTCTCCAAAGAAGATACACAGATGGCCAAGAGGTATATGAAAAGATGCTCAACATCGCCAGTCATCAGGAAAACGCAAATCAAAACCACAAAGTGATACTGCCTCACAGCTGTCAGAATGGCCATCATCAGAAAGAGAAGAGGCATCAAGAGTTGGCGTGGATGTAGAGAGAGGGGAAGCCTTGTGCACTGCTGGTGGGAGTGTAAATTGGTGCAGCCACTGTGGAAAACAGCATGGAGGCTCCTCAAGAAACTAAAAATGGAATTGCTGCATGATGCAGCAGTCTCACTTCTGGGAGTATTTCTGAAGGAAATCATTACCTGGAAGAGATTTCTGTACTTCTACATGCATTGCAGCACTATTCACAATTGCCAAGGTATGGAAATAACCTACGTGTCCATCGATGAATGAATGCATAAAGAAAACATGGTACGTGTGTATGTATATGTAGATCCTTCAAGAGGGAAAAGGCCGGCCACCCGGGGACACATAGTGCACACGTCACTGACAGAAGGCACATCCAGACCCTGTCAGATCACAGAGAAATGGGCAAGAGGCTCCGCGAACGGACAGCTCCCAGGAGAGTACACGGTCTCGCCCTGGTCAGAGGAAGGGGCCCGGCCACGCTGCTCTTCGCCATGGGCGAGGGGCTGCCCAGGGCTCAGGGTCACCTATCGCTGCTGACTTCACGTAACTGGACAACCAGACCTACGTAGATAGTCTTTCCTTTTAACTCTTTTACACTTAGTGTGCACACGTTTAGGTTCCACCCTTCCCGAGCTGTGGGCCGAAGCCCCGCTCACGTTGAGGCACACGTGCACCTTCAGCTCCTGAGGCGCCGGGTGGTGTGGACAGAAGGGGGAGAACACGGTGCCAGGAGAAGCCCGGCCGCTGCCTCTGGGGCCAGAGGCAGAGAAGCTGCAAAACAAGAGGGGCCCCAGATAAGCGTCGGCTGAGTGACTGGCATGGCCCACGTCTCTTACTGAAGGATTTTGAAAGCAGCCTTTGTTAATGAAAATCAGCAAGACCCTTCCTTTTCATCTCTGCTGATTCTGGAGTATTTAGTTTAAGTTGCCTAAAAAGAAGGCCCACTCTCCCCGCTGCTGTCTGCAGGCTTTGCCCTTGCTCCGTGTCGCTGGCCGGTCATGTCAGAGCCCCTTTGCCTGGTTGTGATGTCGGGGATGCCAGCATCCACTGGGATTTCTGGACAGGCTTTGCTCCAGTGAGTGTCCTTTTCCATCAGACCTCGTGTGAACACCTGGGCTCTGGTGGCCCTCCCGATAGAAATCTGCTCTGTGTCATGGTGGGGCCCACACGAGTGCCTGTGGCGTCCCCCTCACAGATTTCCAGAATGTGCTGGGCCCCACTTGTAGCTTCTCCCTCTGTTCCATGTCCAGTGTCTTCTTGGTGCCACAGTCTGTCTTCGTCCACTTCTCCACTGGGGTGGCTGGAAGCCACCCAGAAAGGCCCCCGTCCCCAGTCTCCTGTGCTACCGCAGTGTTCTGGCCTCCCTCCAGCCTCTGTTCCTTCTGTCGGCTCCCCTTGCTGGCCATCCCTTTGGAGGCAGGGCAGCGAGGCCTTGGGTCTGTGAACCAGGGTCTCCTGTGGCTGGCCTGGGGGGGGGGGGCGGTGCCTGGTGCCGCGTGCATCTCATCCCCCTCTGCTGGCGTCTCCTGGCCTCTTGCTAGCATCCCAGAGAGGCGGCGGGGCCCTTCCTGCACGCCAGCCAGCCCGTGGCCAGAGTGCCCGGCAAGACAGGTCTGCCTGGCCATCTGCCTTGGAGGAGCCCCTGCGAGGCACCTTGTGAGGCGAGTAGCTGGACACCCAGCGCGAGGTTCCTGGGTCAGGTGTTAGAGGGGATCCCCAGGCTGCCTTCTTTGTGTATCCCGTGTGGCTGTAAGGACCCAGCACTGCAGAGCTTCTTGTGAGCCAGTGGGGTCTGAGGGCATGAAAGCAGCCACTTTGTAAAGGGGACCGTGGCATGTAGTGGGCACCATGGCAGCTCAGGACACTGCGACCCTGCCCCCTCTCGCTCGCTTACCCACACTGGGTAACTGGGGATTCTGGGGAGAGGGAAATAAACCCTTAGCCCCATCAGAGCTGACGGACAGATGAGCAAGGCCCCGTGGGACAGCTGACCACTTCCTCTTGCGCTCCAAGCATCCTCTGGGCCCGCAGAGGGCCCATCCTCGCACATGGCCCATTCTCTGCCCACAGAGGTGATGGGAGAGAGGTGATGCCAGGCTCTCACAGTGGCCATAGGCAGGCCGGGAGCTTGGTCTAGGAGACATCTGACACAGACCTCTCTGTGTGCTAGCCAGGAAACCTCCCTTCTCAGAGCTCACAGTCTTTGTGTGGTCCCCACTCGCCTCCAAGGTCAGAGCTGGGCACTTACTTTTGTTTACTTTGTGTCTCATTTTCTCTTCATTGGGTGACAGGGAGAGAATAGGTGTGAGCCTTCACCTTTCTGAGGTGTAGACGCACTGATGAAGGCTGCGTGCCAGTGTAACCCGTGTGAGTGTATCATAGTTTACCTGAGGTTGTTGTTTCCTGTGAGGTGGTCATAAACACCGTTGTGGGTCCATCTCTCTTTGCTACTTGTTTTTTTTTTTTTTTTTTTTGCGGTACGCGGGCCTCTCACTGTTGCGGCCTCTCCCGTCGCGGAGCACAGGCTCCGGACACGCAGGCTCAGCAGCCACGGCTCACGGGCCCAGCCGCTCCGCGGCATGTGGGATCTTCCCGGACCGGGGCACGAACCCGTGTCCCCTGCATCGGCAGGCGGACTCTCAACCACTGCGCCACCAGGGAAGCCCGCTACTTGTTTTGTAGGAAGCCCGTTGGGGGCCCTCCCTTGATGCTACATCTTGTCACACACTTTCTGTTACCGGCTGCCTGCTGGGTGGCCCAGGCCCTGCCCTGGCTGGCGCTGTCTGTCCTTTATGGTCCTCCATTTGATGGGTGACGTGTCAGTCCACTCTCACCGTGTTTCTTCTTAGTGGGGCTGAGCCCGTTTTGATGTCTTTTATTACCTTTTATGAGCTTTCCTCTGTGAACTGCTCGGCACAGCCTCGGGATGCTGTTCAGGTTCGCGTGCTGTGCTCACCTGCCAGGAAAGGGATTTTTTCTTGCCCGTGCGTCCTGCGCAGAGGGACTCCCTCCGGTGCCAGGAGCTGGTGCCGCACTCAGATGTAGTAAGACCTTGGAAGCAGCTGGGCTTGGCGCCTTCTCTTTGCACAGCAGGGAGATTTCACTTTTCTACCCGCAGACACGCTTGCCGGGGCTCTTCTTTCTCTCACCGCGTCAGTTCCGTTCATTTGGAAAATGCTCCCTCCCATCGTGTGCCCGAGGCTCCCGTGCTCTCCTGGCCAGGCCCAGGGTGCCCAGGAGCCAGTCGGCCTCCGGCCCGAGCCCCACGCTCTGCGAGTGGGGACACGCTGGACTGGTGGGCAGCTGCCATTTCACAGACGGAAGGAGGCACAGAGTCGGGCAGCTGCCCCGTCCCGAGGCCGGGAAGTGACGGCCCCCTCTCTGCTCGGAGCCCACCGAGCCTGCTCTCGAGGCCTCTGGGCTGTGTCTAGGGGCCCCCAGGAGGAGGACCGACCCACCTCTCGGCCCTGGGCTCTCTCTCCAACACAGGCTCTGGGCCGGGGGTGGGGGGCGGTGGGGGGCACGTGGAGCACCTTGCCGGACTTGCTGGAGGAGAGAGGGGGGCGCCCCGCAGGTTGAAAGCGCCGTTTTTTCTCCCCGCGTGTGGCTCCTTCGTCCACCAGAGGGCGCGCCGGGCGCGCCGGAGGCCGCCAGCGGGGCCTGGGGCCCGGGGCGGGGCTTGCGGCCACTGGCCACCGGGAGAGAGGAGAGGCGCGAGCTGGAGCGAGCTGGAGCGCGCGGGCGCTGAGTGGTCCCTCCTACTGCCGGCCGCCCGTCACGTCCGCGCGGGCTGCTGGCTGCTGCCGGTCCGCTGGGTGGCCCGTATCATACGGCGGACCGGCAGCGGCCGGTGGGCTTGGCTGGAACCGCCCGATCGCCTGGGAAGGTGGGAGCCGCGGGAGGACGCCGGGCCTGCACGTGATTCCCACTCCCACCTGCGCGGGGGCGGGGGGCGCCCCGCCTCATCCCCTCAGATGCTGGGCGGCCTCAGTGTTTCAATCTCTGAGTGTCTGGAAGGTGAAACAGGTGTTTTGTTGTCTCAGGCGGTCCGCCGCTGGCCTGTTCATTTTACCCTGCTTCCCGCTCCCCCGCCCCACGCTGGGATTTTGTTTGAGGGATTCTTGACAGCCTGTGCCCACTCCGTCTGGTGGCACCCGTCAGGGTGACGGACCTCAGGGGAATGTGTCCATTTTGTGCCCGTGTTTGGTTCCTTGCTTAGCTCTGAGCTCTGGGGAGGCCCAGCTCTGGGCCCACCGCCACTGTCTGGCTGTGTTTGAGCACCTTTCTAAGGGGCCGCCAAGAGGAGGGTCTGCATTTTGCTGCTCGCTGACCTTGAGTGAAGTGTTTACTTCTCAGGGTCCTCATGAAAACAGCAACCCCACATGGAGCTTACTTTCTACTTGGCCATTCTGCCATGATGGCCTGAGGCCTGGGACAGGGGCACTGCCAGGACCAGGGACTCTGCCTGTGGCCCCAGCAGAGGGGGTGGGGACCTCTCTGAGACACACAGGCCTTCTCCAAGGGGTGTCAGAATCTCGAGAGAGGATAGGGTGTGGCTGGTGGCAGTGCGGTACCACAAACGCGAGGTGCCGTGTGCACCGGGGCTCGCCAGGGGCCCCCCTTTTTGAGCAGGCCTCCCATGTGCCGCGCCCTCCCTGTGCAGGCAGGAGCCTGGGTTAGCAGCCTTGGCCGGGCTCCGGGTGGAGAGTCCAGTGGGCGACAGATATGTCCTTTGTCCTTGATCTCTGGGCACATCTCCACAGAGACAGTGGTGTCCGTTTGGAAGCCTTGGGCTGGGACTTGGGTTATATCCCATGGCCTTGGACAGGGTGCAACTCACCCTCAGTGTTGGGTCAAGGGGTTTTCTTTATTTTATTTTATCTTTTTTAAAAGAGAAAGGTGAGTATATGATTCAATTTTTTAAAATTTTATTTATTTATTTATTTATTTATTTTTGGCTGTGTTGGGTCTTCGTTTCTGTGCGTGGGCTTTCTCTAGTTGCGGTGAGCGGGGGCCACTCCTCACTGCGGTACGTGGGCCTCTCACTGTCGTGGTCTCTCCTGTTGCGGAACACAAGCTCCAGATGCACAGGCTCAGTAGTTGTGGCTCACGGGCCCAGTTGCTCCGCGGCATGTGGGATCCTCCCAGACCAGGGCTCGAACCTGTGTCCCCTGCATTGGCAGGCAGACTCTCAACCACTGCGCCACCAGGGAAGCCCCCAAGGGGTTTTCTGACTCCCTGGCATCGGAAGGTGGGGGATGAAGGGAGGGGTTATCCTGAGGTGCTGCCTGGGGCGGGGGGTTGGGCAGGGGCTGAGCTGTGCCGGGAGACTGTCTAGATGAGGCCAGCCAGCCTCGCAGGCAGGGCAGGGCCTGCCTCTGTGAATCTGCCTTAGCTGGGTGGGAAGCCTTCCCCACAGACGGGCACAGGAGATATGGGTATCAATTGGTAGCCGAGTGTGGGGGCCGTCAGGAAGGGGAGAGCCCAGGGGGCCCTTGACGGAAGGGGAGCCGGGGGCCACCTGCCAGTATCCTGTGTGGCGCTTGGCCCTGATGCCTGAGTAGGCTGGGCTGGACTTGTGTGTGGAACCTACCCCCTGCCCAGGCCCACTGGAATGAGAGCTGAGGGTTCTGGAAAGGCAGAGGCCCACGGGAACAGAGGTGGGAGAAAACAGCAGACAGAGGAGGAAGTTGGAAAGCTGGTGAGCAAGTGGAGCGCAGGCTTGAGGAAGCTGGAACCTGAGCGAGCTGGGAAGTTTCTCCTGAGGAGCCTCAGGATGGCTTCTGGATCTGTGGGACCTCGGAGCCTCCGAAGGAGCTGGTTGCAGGTCTGGAGGTGCACAGGAGAAGCAACTAGACACCCTGCTCCCTCCCACCTACCTTGAATCTGAGGGTTACTGTCCGGAGAGCACGAGTCCAGCACTGCATCAGGGCCGCCAGCATGCAGGTGAAGCCTTGAGGACATCCCGCAGCCACAGTGGTGAGCTTCCCCAGCCCAGTCTTGGACCCCAAGACCTGGCAACCGCAGTCCACTCTCCAGGTAGAAGAGTACCTGGAGTCTGACCCGCCCAAGAGAAAAGACCTGCAGACGCTGACAGTGGAGGGGCTGACGGACAGCACCCGTGCTACCTGCTATAGGGAGGCACACGGTCCCCCAGTGACATGCCCTGAGTGCCGCCCGCGCACTCAGAAATGTCAGGGAGCTCTTCAGTGCCACCTTTAAGTATGAGTGGGTGGCCAGGGCCACCAGGTGTTTTGTGGAACGTGTGAACAGGAACGGCAGAGACCAAAACCTAAAGAAAGAGAGGGAGCAGACTCTGAACAACCAAGTAAAATGAGGCTGTCGTTAGTTTCCTCAGAGACTTACAGACCATGGAGAACCCTGGCAGGTAAGAACTGACTGGTACAAAGAAGGAACATCCAGAGAATTAAAAAGAACGCTTGCAGGTTAGAGGTGCGATAGCAAATTAAAAATCTGATAAAGGGATAGGAGATAAAATTTGGGTGTATTCCCCAGCAAGTAGAACAAAAAGTCAGGTATGGACACCGGGAGTGCAAGAGTAAAGACAGTAGAGCATCAGTGCAGGGGGCTCTGCGGCCACAAGGGAATTCCAGAAAGAGCAGGAAACAGAAAGAGGGAATTTTAAGCAACTCAAAAATTTTCCAGAATCACAGGAAGTGAGTTCACCCCATGCCCCACACAGTGAATGCTCCCTGTTCCCACAGCAGGGGACACGGTTGTGACATTTCAGAGCACAAGGGATAAAGAAAGGATTTCAGAAGAGAGGAACAGAGAGGAACAAAACAAAACAAACCAGGAATCCGAACAAAATTCCAACCTGGAAACTAAAAAATAATCTTCAAGAGGCTGTCAGAAAAGGACTTGCAACATGGACTTAATTTCACATCAGCCAAACCGTTAATCCTGTGTGAGGATAGAATAAAACTTGCATGTGAATTCTGAAAAAAACAGTGCATCTCATCAGCCCCCTTTCAGGAAACTTCTGAGGAGACCCAGTGCCGAAGGGAGAGGAAGGGGGTCTTCGGCCTTGGGAGGGACAGCAGCCCTGCAGAGGGCTGGGGAGCTACCTGGTCAGAGCTGGTCACCTCCGGGGGTGCAGGGAGGGGCTGCAGCTGAAGAGCCCCGGCTGAGACTTTCATTCCGGGCTCCCTGTCAGGAAACCACTCAGAAAATGCTGAGGGTGGTTCAGGTTACTTCCGAGGCGTTGGATCCAATCGTATGTCTTGTTTGGGGCCTGTCCTTATACAGATCTCCCTCAACTTACCGTGGGAATTACATCCTGACAAACCCATCCTAAGTTGAAAATATTGAAAGTTGAAAATGCATTCAGTACACCTGACCTCCTCGCCTGCCTTAAATGTGCTCAGAACACACAAGTTAGCCTACAGTTGGGCCACATCGTCTCACACAAAGCCTGTCGTACAATGAAGTGTTGGATGCCTCGTGTAATCGATTGAATATTGTACTGAAAGTGGAAAACAGATGGTTGTGTAGGTCCAGAATGGTTGTGGGTCAGGTTCACCCTTGTGATTGCGGGCTGACTGGGGGCTGCACTGCTGCCCGGTCTCACTGCTAGGAAAAGGTCAAAATGCCAAATTCCAAGTACAGTTCCTACTGAACGTGTTTTCCCTTTGCACTGTCATCAAGTCAAAAAAATCACAACTCAAACCATAAGTCAGGGATGTCTGTATTCTTAATTTTCCCAATTAATAATTCCTGGCTTCAGTTTTTAGACACGCCACACTAAACCTAACTCCGTGTGGTCGGCGTGCCTTGCCTGGGGTGGCTGTCAGCTCGCAGACACGCGTGTCCACGTTGCTCCCCCAGCATCTTTCCGTCCTTCCTCATCCTACGTGCAGTGCTTACTTTTTAAAGACATTTTTTGGGAAAAGGCATGACCAGTGGAGGGAAGCTCACCCATAATCCTGTATTTCATCATGAAGTGAGTTCTGATGACGTCGGTCACCTGGACCCTGGGCGCAGGCAACCACCTTTGTGAACACCTTTGTGTTCACCTGGCGGGAGCAGGTCACAGGCTAGACATCCTCTAGGCCTGTCTTGGTAGCGATCAGCCCCGCTCTTGTCTCCGAAGTTACGGGATTGCATTGGAAAAGCGCGCGCGTGTGTGTGTGTGTGTGTGTGTGCGTGCACGCGCGTGCGTGTGTGAGTGATATGAGTGGTGTTGAGGTGTAATTTACGTTCCGCGGCGTCCTCCGAGTTGAAGTGCGCCCCTCGATGAGGATGGATTCTCGTGGGCAGTGGCGTTCCCTTCGAGGCACCGCCTCCCCGTGCCCTCCTGCCGCTCCTCTGCTTTCTGGACCAGTTCTGCCTCTGGTCTGTGGTCACCGGCAGCCGTGCGGCAGTTCATTCTCTTGATTGCAGAGCAGAGTCTGTTGTGTGGCGGGGCTAACTTGCAGTGGTGGGCGCTGCCGTCTGCACCCCTGTCCCGCGAGCGCCTCTTGCCTGCGGCTCCTCTGGCCTGAGCGCTGCCCTCCTGCGAGCCGGGCCTCGCCTGGAGGAATCTGAGGTCTGGGCTGCAGCATATCTCGCTCTGGCTTTCCTCTGACTTTCTGACACTCCCACGTCGGATGCCTTCCCTCTAATTTAGAGAAGAAAACAGATCTCCAGTCGGAGGCGAATATGCCATGGGGACTGCTTGACTGCCGGCCGCCCTTTGACCTTGGTGAGCCGGGTGTCCAGAGGAAGAGTCTCCTCCTTCTCCTGTGTGACCAGCTGCGTCCCCTTGTTTCTCCCATATAAAACCCCCAGGTCCAGGCCCTCACCAGGCCTGATGGCCGCAGTGGGAAGTGGACAACGCAGGACACCAGCCTGGCAGGGTGGCCGGAGCCCTTTGATGATCGTTGACCCTCACGGCCTTCTGAGTGCCGTGACCCAGGCGCGGCCAGGTTTGTAAGCGTGCCGTGAAGCTGCTCAGCTGGCTGAGCGCATCTTATGCTCATGTGGGGCGTGTGGACGTCTTCAGGTCTGCAGCTCTGACAGTCGCCGCGAGTTCTCCCCGGACCCCTGACGGGTGGCGTTCCTGGCGGTGGTGAGGGGACAGCCTGGGGCCTGCGGGTGGGGGGCTGTGGGCAGGAACTCATTCTCCGCCTCCACTGGGCTCCTAGCCTGACCTCTCTTGGGGTCCTTCCCTCTCTGGAAACTTCCTCCAGCCCTTCCATGTGCAGTGGACCTCTTCCATCTCTCTCTGACGTTTTTCTCGGGAAAGGCTGTTTCTTGATTGGATTTTAGTGTTTTGGGTGGGGGGAGATTCCCAGTGTTGGTGCTGGAGTGCCTGTGGGGACAGGCCTGTGCGGGGACAGGCCTGTGCGGGGACAGGCGCAGGCGTCTCCCTTCTGTGTGCACTCCGAGCCTCCTTCCTGTGGACTGAGCCTGGGCTAAATCTTGCCTCCGAGCCTTTTATACCAGCGGGGAGGGCGGGGCGACTTGGCAGGACCCACATCACCCTTTATCACCCTTTTCTTAGGCGGCCTGGGCTCCGTGCCAGCTTGGCTTGTGAAGACTGGGCGGGGGGGCAACAGTGTCCTAGTCCCTGGCCATGAGCTGGCCTCTCTGTGGGCATGGAGCGCACTGGGGAGCGTTGCTCCTGGCGCCCCCAGGCCCTCACTGGTCACCACCTGGCTCTGCATCTGCTCGTCTGGCAGCCAGCGCCGCAGGGGTCAGATGTGGCTACTGCACAGCCTGGGCGCCCCTGTGGTCGGTGGTGGCCAGGGGCCCAGCAGACCGACTAGGCTCCACCAGCCACTCCCACTGGGTGGCATTTGGCTGGACTTGAACCTGAAATGCCACCATGACGTGTGGGGCATTTCTCTGCCTTGTAACTTTGTGCTGCTCTCCTGGCCCTGAGCCCTGCAGGGGTGCAGCCTGCCTCCCCCCTTCCCTTTCCAGGCGCTCTTCCTGCCTGGCCTCCGCCCTGCTCCAGCATCTGGGCGTTTCCACGCTCACCCTGGCAGCCGGGCTCCAGGCTGGCACTTGACCTCCACCCTGACCCCACAGGGTGCTGTGCAGGGGTGTTGGACAGGTGTGTGAGGGATGTAGGGTTAGCCCTGGAGGGCGATGGGCCGGAGCCCGGCCCCGTTCTCCCCCAGCACCAGCAGACCTAGCCGCACTCAGGCTTGGAAGGGGCGAGCCCAGCAGGGGCTTTCTCACGCCAGAGGGGAGAAGGTACAGCAGCCCTTTCTCCTCTCTGGTGTGAGGCGTGTTGGCAGTTTCCCGGGAGCGGTGGTGGATTTGGGGCTTCTAACTGCAGCCGCTTCCTCTGCCGAGCAGGGCTGAGTGGGAGGCGGGGATCCGGCCCTTGAAGTCGGGCTCACCCACCTGCCTCCTGAGCAGCTGCCTGGGCTGTTTGTGACGAGCCGCCGAGGGCCCTGCGTTCTGCCGGGGCAGCTGAGCTTTAGCCAGGCATAGAAATAAGCTTCCTTCCCTTCCAAAGGTGCCTGTCCCCTCGGGGGAGGGGGTTGGTGTTAAGAGCAGAGGGTCTGGAGCAGGTGGCCTGTGTCAGATCTGGACTTTGCCTCGGCTGTGCCTCCGTTTCCTCCACTGTGGGATGGGGACGTCAGGGTTCAAGTGAGTGAACACTGGGAAGTCATTGGAGCCCTCGGGGAGGCCACAGGAATGGAGTTGGGGCACCGAGGCCCAGGAGTTGGGATTCCGGGAGGTCATTTCCTGTCTGTCGTTGCTGGTGCACGTGCACGGGGCTCCCGGGCCAGCGCGGTCTCGGGAAGCAGAGCGAGGCTCTTGCCACCCGGCTCGGGATGTAGCAGGTCCACTCGCGAGCAGGGGGAGGTGAGGAGATGGCCTCAGCCAGCTGTGGGAGGGGCTTCTCCTTCCTCCTCTGTCCCCTGGGTGGTGTGGGGTGAAGACCTCTGTCCCTGCACCAGAGGGTGTCGCTGCAGAAACCCTTCCACTCCTGCCTCTCCCACCACTGCCGCGTGTGTCCTGAGTGCTCTTCCATTGGTCCCAAGCTGGTTTCTTGGAGTGGAACTCTAGTTTTCCCCTCTGAGATCCAGCGTGGTTACCCCATGGAGTGGTGACCCCGCAGAGTGGCGACGCCATGGGGTAGCATTGGCTGCGACATTGGCAAGGCGTCCCAGCACTTCTGACTGAAGTCACAGAAGCACCTTTTTCAGTCACTCCCGGGACCTTTCCACTCATGAGAACAGTGACTTGACCCCAGCAGTTTTCCCATACTCCAGGGCACCAGCTGGCTAGGCTCTTTGGGGCATCTGGATGTGGCCCCAGCGTGGGTGGGTGGCAGTGGGGGATGGGCTCAGGAGCCTGCGGGGGGAGGGGCGGACACTGTCTGCAGGCCGGTGCGCTCCTGGTGCTGAGGAGAGAGACAGGGCAGGCCTGTGAGAAGATAGCCTCTGTGTGGCCGTTCCAGTCCCCTAAAACCTTTGCCTACTTTTTCATTTTTGAAAACATAGACGAAGCTATTTGTTACCGTGAAATGGATCAGTCCTACAAAACGGAGTTGAGAAAGTGGTAGTCAGCCCGGTAAGTGCCGTCCAGTGTAGAAATAAGACATCCCAACACAGTTGTCTTCTTTTTCTTTCCTGTGTTTCTACAGTGAATCATTCATTGCAACATAACACATGCAGAGAAAGCACAACTCTGAGTGCACGTGTGTGCGCGGGTTTCAGGTTAGCGCACCACGCCCTGCCCATGTCACAGAACCGGAAAGGAGGCAGCACGCAGAGGCCCTGCGACCCTCCTGTCCCGGCCTGACATCTGGCGCCTGGTTGCGCTTGGGTGTTCTGTGAATGGAATCCCGAGCCAGTGACCCTGTGGGCGGTGGCTTCTTTCACTCTCCACAGGCCTGCGGGACTCACTGCTGGAGCGCCGGCAGGAGCTCCTGCTCCCTTGTTGGTGTGTGGTGTGTTTGCCTCTGGTCAGCTTTTACGGAGGTGTAATTTACATCCCACTGAACCTGGAACCTAAGCTTTGTTGAATTTCAGCAGAGGTGCGTAGCCTCTGCCCACCCACAGGGACAGTATAGAACATTGGACGTCCCCTCAACACGCCCTTGGGCCTTGGCAACCACTGACCTGCCGCCTGCCTTCTGTTCTGGCTGAAATCCATCTAGAGGGATCCCCGAGTGTCTGGCGTGTGGGCTCTGCCCCTTCTGAGCTGCCTTGAGGCTCACCCCGGTGCTTGTGTGTACTGCACTTTCTTCCTTCTGTGGCTGAGAATTGGGCTCTTTCACAAATAATACAGTTGGCTCAGCCGGAGCCCATCTCCGCTGTTTCCCACGTGTTCGCAGATCATGAATCGCGCTGCTGTGGGCACTGACAGCGTCTTCGTGTGCCCGACGCCTTCGTCCTTGCTGCAGAAAGGAGAAGAGTTGCTGGATGGCTGGGGAAGGGCATGTGTGGCTCTGGAAGACTTTCGCCCTGTCCTCTCCACCCACTCCAGCGGCTCTGGTTTCTGCACGTCCCGCTCAGCCCTTGTTAGCCTCCGTGGCCGGACTTCGGCCGTCCTGGTGGGTGTGGGGTGTAGCTTCTCTGGGGAAATGTCTATTACAGTCTCTTGTCCATTTTTCAGTTGCATTTTGAGAGTGCTTTGTCTGTTGGGGACAGAAGTCCTATATCAGTGTGTGATTTGCAGACCTCCTCTCCCAGTCTGTGGCTTGTCTTTCCATTTTCTTACTAGTGTCTCTTGGGGTACAAACATTGTTACTGTTGACGCTGTCCAGCTCCCCGTCACCTTCCGTGGACTGTGCCCTTGGCGACTTGCTCTGTTACGTGCAAGGACTGAGCGTTCGTTCCCGCTGCTTCCGAACAGAATTCCCAGTTTGGCACGTGGCCCTTTCTGCGTGTCTGGGGCTGGCCTCCTGGAGGGGTCAGGGGCAGGCAGGCAGGGTGCCCGGGTGGACGTGAACACCTGAGTCTGTGTCTGCCTCCTTTACTGGAGCTCATGCGTGTAAAAGAGGTGCAACTGGGAGGGCGAGGAGAGACGCATTCTGACACCAGCCACGTACCTGTGAAGGAGTGGGAGGGCCATGGCCCCCAGCTGCACGAGCTTGTTCACAGTGCCGTCAGGGGCCGGCGGGGCAAGCCTGGGGTGGGGGGCAGGGGCACTGCGGGTGGCCAGGGGAGGAAGGGTGGGAAGAAAGGGCACCATTGCCCAGCAGCCGTACTCGCAACTCACACGTGTGCTCATAAACACGCACATACACTCACAACACAGACTTACCACGTAGATGCACATACCTCACACACATGCTTGTAAGTACACACATACACTCACAGCACACACAACACACGCTTGCATAGACACACAGCTCACACATTCATACCCATTCGCATGTACACACATGTATACACGACTCACACACATACAAATACATACACACACCACTTTATTTTGTTTTTAAAAACGCTAGTTTTTCCCCCAATTTTTAAAAAAAATATAAATTTATTTATTTATTTTATTTTTGGCTGAGTTGGGTCTTCGTTGCTGTGCGCAGGCTTTCTCTAGTTGCGGCGAGCGTAGGCTACTCTTGGTTGTGGTGCACGGGCTTCTCATTGCGGTGGCTTCTCTTGTTGCGGAGCACGGGCTCTAGGTGCATGGGCTTCAGTAGTTGTGGCGCACAGGCTTAGCTGCTCCACGGCATGTGGGATTTCCTGGACCAGGACTCGAACCCGTGTCCCCTGCGTTGGCAGGCAGATTCTTAACCACTGCGCCCCCAGGGACGTCCCCAGGGTACCTTTTGTCTCAGATATTTTAGTTTCCATATCTACAAGTTCAATTTAGATCTTCAAAAAAAAAAAAAAAACCACTTTTTTTTTTAAATCTCCTTATCACGTGTCCAGTGTTTCTCCTGTCTCTGGAACAGATGGGATACAGTCATGGTGACTTTTTAACACCATTGTCTTCTGACTGTGTCATTGAGCCATTTTGGGGTCCTTTTTGATCGATTGCTTTGATTCCTAGTAATGGATTGTTTTCTTCCTTTCCTGAGGTTGTTTGGATGCAAGGCCTTGGGGTCTTTGCCTTGTTCGGTGCTGGGTATTTTTGTGTGTCTGTGTTCCTTGGACTCAGTTGGAAACGATTGAGTCTTTTCAGTTCTTGTGTTTGTTCTGTGTTGGTGGGATTATGGCGATGTTTCGTTTCAGGCTGGTTTTTCTCACCACTGACACAGAACCTCTGGAGGTCTCCACCTGGTGCCACTCTGGCTGGTGGGGAAGGAGCTCTTTTTGGGCCCATGCGAACCTTGAGGAGGGTCCTGCAGATCCTTCTGGGTGGCTTGTCCCTCCCGCAGCAGTTCCTTGTACATGTGCCCTGTCCCGAGCTCAGCCAGGGACCCCGCGGGCCCCCTCAGCACGTCTGCCGAGTTCTCTCTGCAGCGCTTTCCGCTCAGTGTCCTGTCCCCCTGGGGCGCTGCCCCCTGACCTCTGGCTGTTTGGCCTCTCAGACTCCCCGCTGAGACGCCTCAACTGGGATCCCTCGGGGCCCTCCTGGGTCCCCTTCCCACCATGCCGATCCATCCAGGCGGGAGCAGGCCACTGCAGCGTCCCCTCGCCGGTTCCCGTCTTGCAGGGATCACCGCGCTCTGTTGCCTGACGTCCAGTGTCTTGAAAACTGTCATACATTTGTCCAGTGTCCTGTTGTTTGAAGCAGGAGGTAAAAACCGGTCCTCATTACTCCCTCTCGACTGGGAGTAGACGTCCCAACTGGCAGTTTTAAGGGCTTTCTGGTTTAAAAGGTGCACAGGCTACAACATGGATGAGCCTTGGGGACATTATGCTCAGTGAGATAAGCCAGAAACAGAAGGACAAATCCTGTCTGATTCCACTCACGTGAGGTCCCTAGAGGAGTCACATCCATAGAGACAGGAAGTAGATGGTGGGTGCCCAGCGTTGGGGGAGGGGAGGGGAGTGAGTATTTAATGGGGACAGAGTGTCCATTTGGGAGGATGGGGAAGTTCTGGAGGTGGATGGGGGTGATGGTTGCACAGCAGTGAATAATATACTTTATGCCCCTGAGCCGTGCACCTAAAAATGGTTGCAACAGTAAATTTTATGTCGTGTATTTTGCTACAATAAAAAGAGTATTTAGAAATGTTTGTTTTTTCAAGCAGCTGCCTTTGTGAAGCCCTCAGTCCTGCCGTCTTTTGGCTGTTGTCTCTTGGTTCCCTCACAGGAGCAGTGTTGAAATTAGCTGGAAACCCCTGCCGCTCCCCTTCCTCTTGCATCTTCTGAGTTACGTCGTGTCTGGTGCTCCTGTCATGCAGGGTTGGCTCTCCAGGTGGGATGTGCTTGGTGCTCACACCGCCCTCAGCAGGTGTCCTTAGAGCGTCGCGTGTGTCAGGTTCGCCTGGAGAGCTTCTTCACCCACATTCCGGCTTTTCTGCAGAGTTTCCGGTCAGCCGGGCTGGGGAGCCTGAGAACTGGCATTTCCGACAGGCTCCCAGGTGATGCTGGTGATGCTGGCCCAGGAGCAGGTAGAGAAGCAGCCGTGTAACTGTGTGGAGGCCTTGTGGGTGCAGGAGCACGTGAGCTGCACGCCCCTCGCGGAGCGTCTGCCGCCTGCACAGCACTGTTGATGCTGGGGCAGGACGGGTCTTTGTGTGGGGCCTCCACCCACAAGACACCAAGAGCACCCCTCACTGGGAAAACTGCAGACATTCTTACACATGCTTTTTCAGAACATAGAGGAGGAAATACTACTTAACTAATTCAGTGAGGCTAAAATAAGACAAGGACCTAACAAGAAAAGGACAATTGCAGAGCACTGTCCTCCGTGAACACAGATGTAAAACTGCCTAAGAAAGTATTAGCAAAGCGAATCCGGCAAAAATACATAAAAAGAATAACAGGTCATAACCCAGAGAGGGTGTTTTCCCAGAAGTCTAAGCTTAGCTGACCTTTGAAAATCAGTCAGTATAATTCACCACATTAACAGAATAAAGGAGAAAAAAATCTCAATTAGATGTAGAAACAGTGCATGACAAAATATTCACGTAAGCAATCAGCAAACCAGGAATAGAAGGGAATGTTCTCAAGTGGTAAAGGGCACCCGGAAAAAATCTAGAGCTCATATCAAATGTTCAATTGAAAGACTAGACTGAACATCTTGCCCTGCGATCACGAACCAGGCAAGGATGCTCTCTCTCACGACTTCTGTTCAGCACTGTGCTGATGGTCTTAGCTGTGCCATGAGGCAAAAAAAAGAGAGAGAGAGAGAGAGAGAGAGAAGAAAAAAAAGAAATAAATAAGTATTGGAAAGGAAGAGGTAGTTTGTTTGGGAAATAACAGGGTCATATATACTTATAAAATTATAGGAAACTGCAAAAAGTCTGCTAGAGCTAAAGAAAAAAGGTGAATTTAGTAACATCTCAGGATACGGGATGCAAGCTGCTTGGGCTCACAGCTCCTGTAGCTGCTCTTCTCCAACCTGTGGCCCTCAGCTCAGTGGTTGGCCAAATCCCCTTCCATCTTCTGTTTCCCATGGCACTGCCTTGCTGTTTCTTCTAGTCTAGACTTCATTTCAGTAACTTTCATTTGTGGTTCTTACTTTGAGTTCTTTTGTCTCTCTTTTCAAATCTTTCTTTTTTTTTTTTTTTGCGGTACGCAGGCCTCTCACTGTTGTGGCCTCTCCCGTTGCGGAGCACAGGCTCCGGACACGCAGGCTCAGCAGCCATGGCTCATGGGCCCAGCCACTCTGCGGCATGTGGGATCCTCCCGGACCAGGGCACAAACCCGTGTCCCCTGCATCGGCAGGCGGACTCTCAACCACTGCGCCACCAGGGAAGCCCTCAAATCTTTCTTTAAATCACTTTATTTCTGAGGTTTTCAAATTCCAGTTTATCAAGGTACAGTTTTCATCTGTTTTGTGTGTGTGTTTTTGGAGTGTTCTAGTTATTACTCTTCCTTATTCTTTTCTGTTTTCGTTGGACTCAACCTTGTAGCTTTTCCCACTTGCTCTTAAGTGCACCAAATTTTCCTGCACCTTCAACTAGGGTTCTGGGCCCGATGGCTTTGCTGCCTTCACAACACGGGAGCCTCTTCTTCTGTGGTTTCACAAAGCCACTCAGAACCTCCAGGTTTATCACCATCAGTGGGGGAGGTCGGAATGATCCCCGGGGGTTGGATCAGAGATGGAGGCGTCAGGATGAACTCACGTCTAGCCTAATGTGGTTGCAGTGTACACGTGAGTGGGGATGTAAACATATAGATTGGCACGCACACCCGTCTCCTTGCTCTGTCAGCTGAGAGAGTCTAGGAAAGTGACATCCCAGCAGCAGTGGGATGACCAGGTCAGTTCTCAGTCTTTATTTATTCATTTTATTTTTTAAAATTTATTTATTTTTGGCTGTGTTGGGTCTTCATTGCTGTGCATGGGCTTTCTGTAGTTGGGGCGAGCGGGGGCTACTCCTTGTTGCGGTGCACCAGCTTCTCGTTGCAATGGCTTCTCTTTGTTGCAGAGCACGGGCTCTAGGTACGCAGGCTTCCGTAGTTGTGGCACACGGGCTCAGTAGTTGTGGCTTGCGGGCTCTAGAGCGCAGGCTCAGTAGTTGTGGCGCACGGGCTTAGTTGCTCCGCGGCATGTGGGATCTTCCCAGACCAGGGCTCGAACCCGTGGTCCCCTGCATTGGCAGGCGGATTCTTAACCACTGCACCACCAGGGAAGTCCCAGGTCTCGGTCTTTAATTTTCTCCAATAGAGGGACCCAGGGCTTCTTGAAGAAGAGTGGCTAGCTGTGGGACCAGGGCAGGGAATATAACAAGATGAGCCTAGAGGCACCTTCTGCTCAGTTATTCCAACTGCCCGGAGGCTGTGTCCTCCCAACCCAGGGCCTCCAAGTCTCACTCGCTCACTGGGTGAGCGCGGTGCCTGGGTTCCTGCCCTGGTCCTCACGTGCAGCTGGGGCTCTGTCGGCGTCCCCAGCTTTGCCCGGGCAGTCAGCCTGCCCTACTACACGTCAGGTAGTCCTCTCGGTGGCTTTGGAGTTGCCGCCGCACAGAGCTGGCCTGAGCCTGGACGGATGGTTGGCCGGGCCCTCTGTGGGACACAGCGTCGGGGACAGAAGCCTGGGCTGAGGCCGGGGTGCTGTGCTGCCGCTGGACGGGGCTTCTGGACAAGCGTGGCCGTGCTGCCCCCATCGGCAGCAAGCTGTCGCCATGGTCAGCCAGAGATGAGGGCTGCGGAGAGCATCGTCCTCTTTCACACGCTTGCTTCTGCAGTCCCTGGTGGTCTCCTGTGGGGCCCAGCTGTAAAGGAGGCCTCGGCCACACAGCTTCTTGTGCCCCCTTGGGAGGCCTCTGGCCGTGTCCGTTGGGGTCTCCACCGCCCACTGCCTACGCCAGCTCGGCTCCTGCTTGGGGCGCCCCGGCCTTGTCTTCCCAAGGCTGTGGATGCAGACACCACACGCCCGCGTCTGCACTCTGCAGGTGCATGCTCAGCCGTTCCCTGCAGCCCAGCTGGGGCGCCCGCCCAGCCCCGCCTGCTCAGAGAGCTTTCCCGGCCACATCGGAAGGGCCCTCGTGCCACGGCGGGGCCTCACTGACGGGTCCTGTCTGTGGGCTATGCCTGTCCCCTCGGCAGTGGCCTCGCCCCACGCTGCGCCCGCACGGCGCCACTTTGAAAAGGCGATTGAGACACTCCCTCGTGTAACCAGACTTGGCCGGCCTCCGCCTGTAAAAGGAGCAGCTGTTTGTCCCTGCCCGGCCAGAGCCCGTCTTCCTCCCCCGCTGTCCTCATTGGCTGGCGTGGCTGGCTCCGAGTCAGGGCGAGTCAGGGCTGCTCGGAGGGCAGGGCGGCGGGGAGCAGCGCCGGTGCCGGGGCTCCCACTTTCCCAGCCTGCTTCCGCGCTGCCCATCATGCTGGGAGACCACAGCAGTGTCCCCACAGACCGGGCTCTGCTCAGCCAGCCCCCAAAGACTGGGCTCAGCTGCAAGATGGTGCTTCAAGCAGTCGGCAAAGTGCTCAGGTGAACGTGGCAGGGACGGCGGGGCTGTGTGACTGTCCCTAGTCCCTGCCCCAGGGCTCAATCTCGGGAGGAGTGGCCGTAGTTGTCCTCTGGGTCAAGCTGCCGTGGTGTGCAGACCCCTCCGGTGGGACTGGGGGGCTGATGGGCCCCGGGCAGGCACGGCCCCACCTGTGGATGCCTGGGAACCAGCTGGACACGGTCAGAACTTTGTTTGGCGTGAGGTTCTCCTTAGAGTCCTGCGCTTCCTGCTGTTTGGGCGGGGGGGGGGGGCCTGAAAGGGAAGTGTCTGGCCCAGAGGGTCTGGGTAAGAACAGGGGGCGCCCATGACCGGTGTCCGTCTTTCTGATGAACCACGTCTCAGACCGCAGCAGACCTGCCTCGTGCCCTCCCGAGCCTGCTGGACAGAGCCTTCGCTGCCCCCGGCGTCTGGCCTCTGGTCCCTGGGCAGGATGACCAGAGTCTGTCCACCAGCGGCCTTATCTAGAGAACTGCCCTGGGCCTTGTCTGCTGTAGGGGCGTTACCAGAAAAGCAGGTTCTGACCTCTTTTCTCACCTCTTTTTCTGACCTCCTGCAGCAGAGCCTCCGGTGTCCCACACGAGGGGTTTGGAGAAACTCCAGCGCCTCTTCTGTCTCAGGGTGGAAGTGTCTGTTTCAGGCATTCGGGAGAGCACTGGGGGGCCCGGCTCAGCCCAGCGGGGAGGGGAGGGGGCCCAGGGTAGGCTCCTGGCGGGGTCAGGAGCGCTGTCCCTCCTCACCCAGGATGTGTCACAGTTTAGACTGAAATCAGGTTTCCTTCAACGTAATAATCTTGTATTTGCCTGTAATTTGGGTGGGTCGTAACTTTTAAGTGAAAGTATCTTTTGCTTTTCTAATCCTGTCTTTAATTGCAACCAAGCTAAGCAGGCCTCTTGGTCAGGGTCTGGGGTGAGGGCCAAGTGTGGCTGGTGGTGGGACCAGCAGTGAGCTCTATGACCTGTGTCTCCGGCTTCCTATGGTTTGCACCCTCCTCTCCCACAGGGGCCGCCCTCTGCCACCCAGGGAGGACTCACGGGGAGTCTGCCCTGCGATGTAAGGGTGTGGGGCAAGCTGGCAGTGCCCCCTCCAGGTCGTTGGTTCAGATCAGGAACGGTGACGTCCCCACAGCGAGTGGGGGCCGGTGCGTGCCTGTGTGCACATGGCATGGTGGGAGGGGCCCGGACGCCGAAACAGGCTCCACGGAGGACAGGAAGGCAGGGCCAGCCCTCTGAGCTGTCTGCGAGAAGGAGGCCAAGGCCGTCCCCCTGGGGGATCCGAGAAGACTTCCCAGTGAAGGTGGCGGTCCAGCCAGGTGTTAGAAGAAGAGCAGCTTATTAGCTCACGGGTAGGGGAGGATGCGGGCTCTGGGCAGCGTGGCCGCCTCGTGGCTGCGGTTCTGGACGGAGCAGTGCCCCGAGCACCTGATGTGCATGGACGGTGGGTCTCGGGTGTCAGCAGCCCTCGCTCGTCTGCCCCGGTGGCTTCCCTCTCAACGGGCCTCTTATTTTGTAGGGGACGCACGGCTGTGAAAACGGGCCTCTTATTTTGTAGGGGACACAAGGCTGTGAAAGTGTTCTTTGTTCGGGTGCTGACTGCCAGGCTGTTAAACCGAGAGGTGACCTGCTGACCTGCGTGTCTCTCTCCACAGCATCTGCCTCGTGCAGCCCGTGGGGATTTGACAGGCGTTCTGTGGGGGTCTTCCCAGCCCTCAGCCTCTGAGTTTCTGCTCTGGGAAGGGGCTGGTCACCAGGGCCGGTTAGGACCTGTGAGAACATGGTCCAGGCGGCAGGGTGGGGTGGGGGGGTGTCTCTAAGTGTCAGAGTGCGGTTTTCCCAGTCCCACTGCATAGAACTTGGGGGCTTGGGAGGGTGGGCATCCCTGTTTGTGGGCTCCTCCTTTCTAAGACCACCTGTGGCACCGCCCAGTGTTCCATGGGGCCTTCCTGTGGGACCTTCCCGGCATCTGTGTTTTACTCTGAGTCCACATTCACACATCTGCAGGAGCCTCATAACCCCACTCCCCACCCCAGACCTTCGACCCCCTCTGTCCCGCAAGGCTGACTCCAGGCCGCCCCACCTCCAGGCTTGCCCACCCTCCTTCAGGCCTCCAGGCTCCCTTGACTTCCTGCAGGTGCCCCCTGCCGAATCTGCCCTGCATCCCCCTCCTGGTGAGAACCTTGGCCACTCTGGCATCTGTGCCAGCATCTGGGGAGCACTGCGGGCCAGGCACTGGCTGGGGGTGCTGGGGGGGAGGACAGCAGTGCGGGCGGGGCCCTGAGGAGAGAGGGGAGCCTCCCCCACCTGCCTGTCTCGTCCCCTGATCCAGCGCCACCTCACTGGCTGCAGCCAAGCCGGCTCTGTGCCTGGAGACCACCGGCCCCTTGCCCAGCACTAATGATGCCTGGAGGATTCATTTGTTTGTAAAACCCGGAAGCTGCTTGCTACTCCCTGGAGGGCAGGACTGTGCCAACCAAGGCGTCCTTGTGGTGGCCCCCAGGGATGGCCGTGCCTGGGGTCTGGAGTCTGGGCCAGCCGAGTTGCCTTTGGGTGGAGACAGTGAACTGAGCTCGAGGCGTGGGCCTTCGGCGTTCGGTGGGTTCCCTCGGCCGCCACCCACCCCAGCACTCGGGGCTGTGTGCAGGCGGGGCCCGCGGTGCATCCACGTTCCTTGGGCTGGACCCCTCCCACACGCTTCAGCCGTCTCACCCGGTGGGCTGGGCTGCATGGCCGTCTGTGTCTGTACCCAAGCCACACTGAGCCGAGGGGCCATCCCAGGGGACTGGGCGGAGTGACCTTGGGCGGGGTCGTGTAGACAGGAATCTGCCAGGCCAGGCACATTGGCGGAGGGACCCAGCTGGGTCCATGCCTCGGGTGTGGGGACCGTGCACCCCCCCCGCCCCCGCAGTAAAGGCCTCAGGAGCAGGGGAGGCTGAGGGGTGAGGCTGTGTGGGCATCCACTGGGGAGACCATCAGAAGGTGTTTCCTGCGGAGCCGCGGCCCCTCCCAGGTGTTTGGCGTCGGCCGGGTGGGACTCGGCCTCAGAGCCCACAGTAAGACGGGGGGGTTCTCCGCGTGTGCCCACAGCCGTATTCTTTCTCCCAGGAGGGCGCGGCGGACCTTGGGTGGGCTGAGGCCTGGCGTCCACCCTCCTGCCCGCGGCCCAGGGGTTCCACAGTTGTCCCTCCACACCGGGGCCATGCCCAGCCTTCCCTTTCATGGATTTGTGGGAGCCCTAGCTGGTAAGGGGGTGCCTGGGCCTAGGCTGGACAGGGCCCGTTTAGGAGCCTGGTGCCTCTGGGCGGAGAGTCCCGTCCTCTCTGCCGACACGGCCTCGGGGACCGAGGATGGGTGCCGCTGCTATGTCACACAGCAGCCTGTCCCACTTCCAAGGTCACCACGTGTCGTCTGAAACTCTGTGCTGTAAGGGGCCGAGCGTCTTGGCCAGGAGCCTTCACCTCTCTAGAAAGGACAGGACTTGGGGTGGTGGCACTCAGGTGTGGCAGGCCCTTCCACATCCCCAGACCTCGCCCCAGGCCGGCTTGTCACTCAGTCCTGCCACCACCTGGTCAATGGCCGTCGTCTCCTGGGGGAGGGTGTGAAGGAAGACTAGAGGACAGGGCAGAGAGGTCCGGGCCGGCCGACCTGGCAGGAGAGCCGTTCCCAGCCGTGCTGGGTCTGGGGGCCCCAGGCCAGCGCTGGGTGATGAGGCAGGGCCTGGGGGCCCCGGGGCGTTCCTGCCTGTTGGTTGTAGGAGGGCCGGTGCCGACAGAGGAGTGAGGCGGGGCGAGGAGGTGGAGGCCTCTGACCACACAGATCATGGCCCAGAGCCCCCTACGCCTGTCGCACGGAGCAGAAACCCAGGTCCTCCTGGGGCTGCCTCCCCCGCCCCTCTGAGAACCAAACATGGAGGGTGCCCTCAGCCGGAGGGGCTCTCAGTCTCCCTGGAAGGAATGTGTGGGCACGAGGACACCACACCCTCAGCACAATGGCACCCCCGAGCAGGCCTGTGCCCGAGGCCCCGTGACGCCCCTTCGTGAAGGCCGCTTCCTGCTGCCGCTCTGCCCGTGGTCGCTCATGTAAAGGCCACCCGGCCGCTGTTGCTGCCGTGTGTTCCCTGAGCGCGGGGCGAGGAGGCGGGTCTGGCAGTGGCTTCACAGCCCAGGCCCCCGCTCATCCCACCCTCACGTGTGGTGGCGGCAGCCTCCACACCCAGACACTGAGGCTCCGAGTAGGTGGCTGGCCCAGGCCAGGTGTGCACTGTGGCGGGGGACGGGCAGGTACACGCTTGGAGCACAGGCGAGGGGGTCGGTTAAGCCTGGCCGGGCTTATAGCTGGGAATCTGCCCAGTGGATGGACACTCAGGGGTGACCAGAGCAGAAGTTGGCTTGAGGTTGGAGGTGCATCCTGTGTGCTTGGGGCTGTGGACACGGGGACCTTCCAAGCGAGTGCAGGCTTTCTGACAGGTGGCGCGTGGCTCAGCAGCACAGACCCAGGGTCAGGAAAGCACCCCACCCACCCATCTCCGCCCTCAGCCCTTCTGGGGCCCTGTCCCCCTCTGTGTACACTGGGAGCGGCTGCAGGGCCCCCACAGCCCGTGCCCACACTTGTCCCCAGTGAACAGCCCCACCTGCCCGCCGTGGGGACCCCCAGAGTGCCCCCTGCTTGTGGTTGTGTTTGTGCAGTGTTCACACCCACGCTCCAACCCACCCGGGCCCGTCCCCAGGACACTGTGGCCCCTGCCCAGCACTGGCCTCTGCCGGCGCTGCACCCAGAGGCCAAGCACACATTGCCTTTTAAGGCAAAGATCTGCTGTGAGAAGCTGAAGGGAAAACATTTCCCTGGCATTCAGGGAGCATTTTTCCTTCCTGTTTCTCTTAAATAAACCACTAGCAACTTTTCAAAACAGAAGGGAAAAAACGGCAAGGTCAGGAGCTGCAGACCTTTCATCCCGTGTGACACCCCCCGCGCCGCCAAATGTGGGCCTCAGCGGGGCTGGCGGGGGTGGGAGGGACACAGAGCCCTTGGGACAGAGGACGGCAGTGTCTAGTTTGTGCCCTGTGCGGGGCCGCAGTGTTTTCACCCAGGCGCCGGAGGCAGCGACGGGAGCGCCTCTCCTTCTGCGGGCACTGAAGACCACGGGGGTATGAGCTGGTAGGACCCAGCCGCGAGCCCCAGCCCCTGGGCCCAGGTCCTCGGCCCGCCCACCCTCCCCTGCAAGGTAGCGTCCCTCCGGCCTGTGGCTGCCCCTTGGGGTGGGAGGCCGCACTGGACTTTGTGCCGGCCCTCAGTCTCCCTCGATCATCCTCTGTCCCAGGTGATCCCTCCTTGAGAGTCTACAGCCGGAAGTGGCCTCTTCTGGTCAGTGAGACTCAGGACAGTGTGACTGATTTGCAGTTTGTTTTCTGGAAATTGTGATGTCTGCCACTAAAGATTTCAGTCATTCAAGTAAAAGAAGCAAGAGACTAATCCGTGCTCTTAGGGGTTTTTTCCTTCAGTTTTTCAACCCACGCCGGCCCAAGAACCCAGTCTTAACCTTGAAACGTCGTGGGCCTACAGGTGCAGGAGAGAGCAGCCTTGCTCCACACTGGCTGACGTGGGGCGGCGGCGCCTGGAAGGCAGCCCCTCGGCACACCACTCACTTCGCCCAGCTCGGGCTCCGGCCTGTGGCAGACACGGTGACTCGGGCTGGCGTCCCGGCCGCAGGCTCTGGGCCACTCTGTTGGGCAGTTTTCCTCCTTAGGGGATGTGCCATCTCCTTGGCCTGCCTGGGCCGCACACACCGTGGCCCCGGCTCCGGCCTTGGGGGCAACTGGCGGGAGGCTGGTTCTGGGGCCGCCGCCTTCTCCGCCGAGGTGGGGCTGAGGCTCCCTCAGCCCCAAAGAGCTTTGGTTCACGGGTTAGGTACTGGCACTCGCTGTAGGAGAACAAAGACGTTGCAAAAATACGTATTCGTGCATGTAAAAATAGCCATAACAGGCCCATTCTGTGCTCTATGACAGCATGTTTTTAATGGAAAAGAACTGTTTTCCTTACCAAGAAAGATTTAGTGAAAAGTGGTCATTTCATCAAATCTCTGTAACATCTGCTCACGCCTACTCCTGTCTCTGCCTGGAACCTGCACCGTGCACTACTTGGGAGAGAGCGCAGGCCAGCGGGCAGGTGTCAGGCGGGTGAGCCATGAGCTCGTGATGACAGGAGGCCTCAGCGGGGTGGCCTGGGGCGTCGGCATACAGTGGGTGCTCGGTAAGGCCGGGCTGCTGGATCATCTGAGCAGCAGGACGCATGGTGGGGCTGCACAGAGGCTCAGGGCCTGGCCGAGTGGTGCGCATCCCTGTGTCCCTGCAGCGGGACCCCAGGCCCAGGTGGGGGCCAAGAGGGGCTGCAGGGCCGCGGTGTCACGTGTGGCGGGTGAGCCGGCTGGTGTGGCCACCACCCCACACCCTTCGATGGGCCCGGAGCTCCCTGCCTGCCCTGGGTTCCAGGTTTGGGCCCCTGACGGTGGCAAGGGAGGGCACGGGCGCAGGGCAGCTTCCTCCCACGCCTGGGCCCACAAGAGCAGAAGCCCCCGAGGCGTCCCCTGGCATTGCTCGTCTCCCGGGCCGGCCCGCAGCCTCCACGCCTGCATCTGCCGTGACCCCGCACTCCCTTGTCTCTGCAGGAAGTCTAAAGCCAAGCCCAACGGGAAGAAGCCCGTTGCCGAGGAGAAGAAGGTGTACCTGGAGCCGGAGTACACCAAGTCCAGGATCACCGACTTCGGGTTCAAGGAGCTGGTGGTGCTGCCCCGGGAGATCGACCTCAATGAGTGGCTGGCCAGCAACAGTGCGTGGGGGCGGGCTGGCAGGGCCAGGAGGGCAGCCCCCCGTTTCCCGCAGGACCCCCTGGAGCTGGTGCTCAGCACCCCCTCCCTCCGCAACCACCCGCGTCAGCTGGAAGCCGAGGCCCGGGGTGACCAGCCCTGCCGGGCACTCAGGGTCCCCTCAGATGCGGGGACTCAGTGCAGGTCCTGGTCGCACCTGGGGACAGGACACCAGGGCCAGGGGGGCACCGTGGGACAGGAGCATGGCTGCAAGGCCGGCAGTGCTGTGGTGGCGGGAAGGCCATGGCGGCCTATGGGAAGGGTGGCGGACTCACCCCCGCCTGCCGGACAGGCTCAGGGTTCGTGGGATGCCCCATGCAGGGCAAGGCGCCAGCTCTCCTCCCGAGAGCGGTAGGCTTTGTGGCCATGAGCTGGTGCTGCCACCTGCCTTAGCGGTGTCCCCGATCAGCTGGTGACCATAGAGCAGGGTGTGGTCAAGGGGCTGGGGTGGGAGGCTTGCTGCCCCACCCCTCGTGGAGGGGACTCTGTCTCAGTCTTCGGGCACCCTGCCCAGCTCAGCACCGTCTGGTCCGTGCCGCCCGCTCCCGAGGATGATGCTGCGCTGGGGCCTCGGTCTCTGGTCTGAGATAAGCACCAGCCCCCACAGCAGGGACCCGAGGAGAGGGACTCTGGTCCCCCCGGGCCTGCAGGACGCTGCAGACGCAGAGTGGCGCCCCGGTGTGGTTTTCACGCCCGGCCTTTCTCTTCCCTTCCAGCCACGACGTTCTTCCACCACGTCAACCTCCAGTACAGCACCATCTCAGAGTTCTGCACGGGGGAGGCGTGCCAGACGATGGCCGTGTGCAACACGTGAGTCACTGCCTGGTGCGGCCCTGCCCCGGGGGCTCGGGCAGGCTGTGGCCGTGCCCCCGGCCGCTGCACTCCGTCTTCTCAGACCCCACGCTCGCGGCCTCCGCTCGAGGCCTCCCAGTGGCTCAGTGCCTTCCTCAGCAGGGTCCTCACCAGGCTGCCCCTCCTGTCCTCATGGGCCCAGGGCCTGGCAGGGCGACGGGAAGCAGAGCCCTGCAGAGGTTGGGACCCCGGTGGTGTGGGTCCCTCCGGGGCACGGGTGCTGGGAGCCAGCCAGGGGCTGACAGGATGCATTCCTGGGGGCAAGGGCATTTCCCCAGGACGTGCCCGCTGGGCTTCCTGAGACAGCAGGGTGTGTTTCTTTGCTGTGGCTCCTGGCCCTACCGGCTGATGGCTCTAACCCAGAGCTCCTGCTGTGTGTGGAGGCCGGCCCTACCGCACCCCACCCGCTGCTGGTCCATGGGGCTGGGACGCCTTGGTACCTTCCCGTGAGGTGACGTCCTGCAGGCCTGGTGCAGGCTGTTCTCTTTTGGAAGCACGTGCCATTCGTTTCCTCAGTAAGCAGGCATCCCTGAGGGGCTCCAGGGTACCCCACTGCCTCTGTGGCAGCTCTTGGAGGCCACATGGATAGGAGAGCCACCACATGGCCCTGAGCTTGCCACCGGCCCAAGTAGCAGAAGCCACAGAAGAGGCCACAGGCAAGAGGCCAGGTCTGCAGGGGCTCATCCCGGGCGGGGTGTGGCTCGGGGGCACAGAAGCTCCTTTCTGACATCTCCTCTGCAGGCCAGGGGCTGATAGGAGCACATGTGAGCAGCGGGCCTCCACTAGTGGACACGTCAGTGCTGCCGTCCGGAGTTCACCCTGCCTGTAGGCTGCGGGCAGACCCAGCTCAGGCCCAGACATGTGGGCCCTCCTCTTGCTGAGAGCCCACCCAAAGCCTCAGCACAGGCAGAGGGTAGAGTTCCCCCGCCCTTCAGAGGGCACAAGTGCAGAAGACAGCTGCTCTTCACTCCTTACTTACCCAGTGAGACCCATTGATGGTATGCTCAGGTGTCACGTGTGTCCCCAGATAGCCACAGCCAGGCATGGCCCAGGGAGGATGGGGCAGTGTTGGGTGGGCAGTGCTGGGAGCAGGCTTGAGGTGAGCTTGGGGCAGGAGAAGAGCATGGGACAGAGTGGCCTCTGTAGAGCAGACATGGCCACAGCAGCTGGAAGTGGGCAAGGGCAGTGCTGCAGAGCCAAGTGTGTGGCATCCTTGGAGGACGTTTGCCAGCTGTGTGCCTGACCAGGCGGCATCACAGCTGGCCTATGGGCTGGCGAGTGGGGAAGCCGGGGCCCCTCCGCGGCACCACATACCCTTCCAGTATCGATGTGTTTGAGAAGAGGCTCCTTGAAAGAGCATAGGATTTGGTGTCAGGCAGACGTGTGTCTAGATGCTGGCTCTGCCATGTAAAACTTGGAAATCTGGGGATTTTGAGAATTCTACTGTTCATTCTTCTCATCTGTAACCTACTTTGTAGGGTTTTTGTAGATTTATATGAATTGATATGCATATAAATGCTTTCCTAGGAATCATTTGAGATCAAGGAGTGGAAACACATGAATTAGTTTAATAGGAAAAGGGAGGTCTGTCAGGGTCCACAGAGCCACTTGCTCTCCCGGGACCATCCAGTCCACCCGGCGCCTGGCGTGGGGCTGAGGCCCAGGCCAGAGGCCCTCCTCCACCCTGCTGGTGCCTGAAGGACAGAAACCAAAGGGTAATGTTGGAGTCCCAAAAGAAGAGGAGAAAGGGCCATGCCGAAAACATATTTGAAGAAATATGGCTGAAAACTTACCAAGTTTGGTCAAGACACAAGCCTGCAGATTCAGGAAGCTTAATGAACTCCAAGCAGGATAAACCCAGTGAATCCACCGCAAACACATAATCAAACTGCTGAAGAGCATCAGAGCCAGCAGCACTGCACCTGTGGGGATGTGGTGCCGGTGGCTGTGGCTCTCCTTCCCCCCGCTGGGGGCCAGGAGGAGGCTCCATAACATCGTTCAGGTGCTGAAAGGAAAGAGCGGTCCCCCCGGGAGTTCCACGTAACGCTCCTCAAGAATGAAGGTAAAATAGAGACACTTCTCAGAGGAAGGGAGACTAAGAGGGTTGACTCGCAGCCAGCAGAGCTGCGCAGGGAGCTCTTCACACAGGAAGGAAGTGGTGCTAGAAGGGAAGGCGGGACAGCAGGCTTCGCGGAGAGCAAGAGACGGGAGATGTGATGGGCCGCTCCACTCTCCTTCAGCTCTTTAAAGCGTGTCTGGTGGGTGAGCAAAACCCATCACCCTGTCTGATGGGTCTTCAGCGTGTGTGGATGGAACACTGAGACAGTAGTAGTGTCCTGGGGCAGGCAGAGAGCCCTGCCCTGTGTGCTGGTTGGCTCTGTGATTCCACTTGTGGAGGTGATTCTTGGCTCCAGGTACAGCATGGAAAGGTCATATGCGTTTTATAATCCTTTGAGCAATCTCTTAAAAAAGTTACATAAGTGACATAGTCAAAATCATAATAGATAAATTAAAAGGAAATACTAAAAATAACGCAAAAGAAGGCAGGAAATATAAGGAGTGAAAACAAAGGGAACAAAGAGTAAACGATGGTAAACTTAAATTCAGACAGATACAGTGAATGTCAGTGGTGTGAACGTGCCGGTGACAAGACAGATCATAAGAATGGATTTCAGTGTACACAAGAAATTCACTTTTTTTTTTTTTTTTTACCGTGCCACGTGGCATGTGGGATCTTAGTTCCCCGACCAGGGGTTTGAACCTGTGCCCTCTGCAGTGGAAGCGTGGAGTCTTAACCACTGGACCGCCAGGGAAGTCCCAAGAAATTCACTTTAAATGCAATGACATTGGTAGGTTAAAAGTGAAAGGATGCAAAAAAAAAAAAAAAAGTGAAAGGATGCGAAAATATATACCAACAAAGATATACCAAATCAGAAGAAAACTAAAGTGGCTATGTTAATACCAAAGTAAACTTCAGAGCAAAAAATAACTAGGGATAAAGAAGAAGATTGAGTTATTTACAAAAGAGTCAATTCATCAAGAAGTACTGACCTTGAATGTGTATGTACCAAACAACAGAGCTTTTACACAAAGCAAATGGACAGAACCAAAGGGAGAAACACACAAAATCACATTATGGTTGGAGATTTCAACATTCCTCTCTTGGTAGTAGACGGAACTAGTAGGCAGAAAGTCAGCAAGAATCTGGAACTAACAACACCATCAGCCAACTGGACTGAATTGACATTTACACAACACTCCACCCTCGGCAGTAAAATGCACGTCCCTTTCAAGTGCACTGGGATTATTCATCAAAATAGTGTAGATCATATCCTGGCTCACAAAACAGACCTTAGCAAACTTTAAAGAATCAGAGTGATACAGAGCAAGTTTTCTGACCATAATTACATTAGAAATCAATAAGAGGACAAATCTCCAAACATTTAGAAATTAACATACTTTTAAATAGTCCATGGGTCAGAGGGGAAGTCTCAAGGGAAATTAGGAAATGTTTTAAACTGAACTCAAATGAGAACGCAACATATCTGAACTTGTGGAGTGCAGCTAAAGCAAGGGTTAGAGGAAAGTTTATAGGATTAAACCACTTGTTTTAGAAGAAGATCTCAATTCAATCTAAGCTTCCATATTAAGAACCTAGAAAAAAGAAGAGCAAAAAAAAAAAAAAAAAACCCTAAATTGAGCAGAAGGAAAGAAATGGTAAAATAAGAACAGAAATCACTGACGTTGATTTCTGCAAACAGTGGGAAAAGTTCATGAAACCGTAAGCTGACTCCTGAAAGGATTGGTGAGATTGAGGACCTTTAGTAACACCAACAAAGGTAAAGAGAGAAAAGGTCCAGATGATCCATATAAGGAATGGAAAGAGGAAATGATGATAAACCCAGGAGATAATAAAGAAACATCACAAAAATCTCTGCATACATTAAATTTGACAGTTTAGATTAAATGGACCAATTCCTTGGAAAGCACAAAATATCACAATTTACCCAAGATGGGTAATGCAGTAAGGCAAGAAAAAGAAATAAGAGTCTTTAAAATTGGAGAAGAAGAAAATAAAAGTGTATTCGCATACAACATGATTGTCTATGTAGGAAAAAAAAAAACCCCAAGGATTCTAGCAAAAAGTCGAATGAATACATTTAGCAAGGTCAGCACACAAAAATCAATCATAGTTTGTATACTGGCAGTGTACAATTGGAACACGAAATTGATAAGATTATATCATTTACAGTAGCTCCAAACACGATGAAATACTTAGGTACAGACTTAAGGAAACATGCACAGGATCTTTATGCTGGAAACTACAAAATGCCGATGAATGGAATCAAAGACTGGCGTAAATGGAGAGACGTACTGTGTTCATGGATGGGAAGACTCAACACACCAGAAGTGTAAATTCATTTATTGCAATCTCAGTTAAGATCCTAGCAGAGTTTTCATTGATATAAACAAGCTGATTCTAAAATTTATATGGAATAGCAAAGTCACTGGAATAGCTACAATGATTTTTGAAAAAAGGACAGTCAAGTTGGAAGAGTCCCACAGCCTATTTTGAAGATTTACTATAAAACTGTGGTAATCAGGACAGCATGGTGGTGGTGAAGGAAGAGACACAGAGATCAGTGCAACAGAATAGAGTCCAGAAATGGACCCCCACAAACATGGGCCCTTGATGTTTGACAGATACAAAAGGAATTCAGTGGAGAAAGGACAGACTTTTCAACCAGAGCTGTTGGAAAAACGAGTCATCTGCATGTCCTCTTCTGCCAGAATTAACTTGAAGTGAATTCTAGATATAAAACATGAAACTTTTAGAAGAAAACACAGGAGGAAACCTTCGTGATAGTGTTAGGCGAAGAGTTCTTGGTCGTTGACACGAGCCACAGTCCATAGGCGAGAAAGAATCCGTAAACTGGGCTTCATCAAAATTTAGAACTTTTGCTCTGAGAAAGACACTGTTAGGAGAAAGGGAAGACAGACTGCAGAATAATCCCATATCCGAGAAAGGACTAGTGCATGGAATGGATAAAGAGCCCTCACAGCTCATCAGTAAGAAAATCTGGTCACAAGTGGACAAAGGACTTGGACAGATCATGGAAGAGGACCCAAGCAGGGCAGGTGAGTACCTGCGAGGCTCTGCCTCATGAGCAGGTGGAGAAATATGAATTCAGACCACGCTGCAGGAGCGCCTGATAAAACGCGCCGGGTGCCGGCGAGGATGGAGGGCGTCCCGGCAGGATAGCCGCTCCGAGAACGTGTTGATGGTTTCTCAGGAAACAAGGCGTTCACCTACCGTGGGCCCAGCTGTCCCACTCCTGGGCGTCCACACTGGAGAAACGAGAACTAGTGCTCATACAAACACCTGCCTGGGAGGGTTTTAACAGCCTGACCCGTAATTGCCCCAAACAGGAGGCCACACACGTGTCCTTC
The DNA here is from genome assembly GCF_059928025.1 of Delphinapterus leucas. Lineage (NCBI taxonomy): Eukaryota > Metazoa > Chordata > Mammalia > Artiodactyla > Monodontidae > Delphinapterus > Delphinapterus leucas. The sequence goes on along the minus strand of NC_143135.1, from coordinate 1,079,803 downwards.
GGCAGGTGAATGTCTGGACAGACTGGCGCGTCCACAAGGTGTCCATCTCAGTGGCATGGATCGCAGAGCCCGGCCCAGGACATCGTGTGGCGTTCCTGAGGACACGTCACTAGTGTGCTGGGGACTGACCAGCAGGCCGGGGGCCAGGGTGGGAGCTGTGCCCCGTTGTGGGTCCTCTATTTGGGTTAAAATGCATAAGACTGCATGCCCAAACCAGTCAGCTTTACTGTGTGACAGTTCAAAAATAAAATGAAAACGAAGAAGAGGAACGTTGAAAGCAGAGTGTTGCAGCTGTCACGCAGGCGGGGCGACCACAGTGCCCCGAAGGGGCTGGTCTCTCCGGGCCTGACATCATGAAAACGTTTCCCATTTTCTAGCTCCGGTGTTTTTTTCTGAGTGTGGCACCCGGGGCCAGTCGCATCCAGCACCAAGCAGGGTGGGGAATCGCTGGGGCCGGTGTCTGACCTCTGGCTGGGGCCCCTCCCAAGCTGGTCCGGGGACCCCAGGGGCTGTTGTGAGGAGAGGGACGATTCATTTGTCCTTTCACTGAGCATGTCCTCAGATGGTGCCGATGTCCGGGCAGGGGAAGGACGGTCAGCAGGGCCACCCTGTGGTGGGGAGGGCTCTGGATCCCTGCTGGGGGCCGGCAGGGAGCTTGGCAAGCTTCTTGGGGCTTTGTCTGACCAGCTCGGGGGCCTGGTGGGGCAGCCTGGTCTCCCTGCGGGGCCAGCAGTGCCTAGGGGCAGCCTGGGAGCAGGCGTGGCAGGGAGGGCTCTGCTGAGGTGGCACTGCAAGTGTAGTCTGCCTGCTAGTGGGTGGGGTGGGGCTGGGTGGGAGGGGCAGGGGTGGCAGTGGGCGGGGCCTGATACCCAGTGGCAGTCAGGGCTGTGTCCCCTTGTCCACTGAAGGTTGGCCTTTTTCCTGGTGGCCTGTCCATTTGTGTGTGGGCTGTTTTCCCTGTGTTGTAGCCTGACCCCCACCCAGCCCTGCCAGGGGCACAAATAAGCTAACCGGCCCTGGGGGCGGGGAAGAGCCTTGGTTCCTGCTAGAGGCAGTGGGGGGCAGGGGCGCGGCAGGCAGCAGGGCTGCCTTGAGGTCACGTGGGCAGGCCGTGCCTTTTTATTTTGGCTGGAGTCAGGCTGGCCACGAGAGATGGGGACCTGCTGTCCTGACGACAGGTCTGGCAAGGTGGTGGAGGTGGATGAGCCCACGTGGCTGTCAGCCAGGGGAAATCAGGGCAGGGTGCTCAGAGCCAGCCTGGGGTGCTGGCCTGGGATAAGGTGGGATGGTGAGGTGTTGGGGGAACCTGGTCTAAGCCAGTTCTGAAGCCAAGTAACGTCATCTAAATGGGGGCGGGGATGCCGGGCGGAGGTCTCCATGAAGACCTGCTGGCTGGGGCAGGGGTGTGGCAGGGTTGGCGGCTAGGCCACGGAAGGGGGTGCTCTGGTCACTTGCTCGCTCACTGACAGATGCAGCCTGTGTCCCCCCAGCCCCCCTGTGGGCTCTGGTGCAGCTCTTGGCGAGCCAGCCTTAAGGTACAGGGCCTGCTGTTGGGAAGACTGGAGCCCTTGGTGGGAGGGATGCTGGTGGCTGCAGGGGGAGCCCACCAGGGGTTTGTGTTTGTTCTGCTGGAGGATAGGTCATGTTTACATGAGCTAGGAGACGCGCTCGGTTTCACGGCTGGGCTTACGCAGTGAGAAGAAAACCCAGGTGTCCACACCCCGAACACCCTGGCCCAATCCAGCCTGAGGACTGTCTGCCCTACACCCACCCCCGTGTACGGGGCAGGTTGAGGTCTTTGGGGGGCATCCAGGGGCCAGATTCCCATGTACAGAGGCCTCCTCACCACCCGGCCCAGGGCAAAGGTTTGGCCTCTATTGGTGGCAGCAGGGATGCTACTGAGGCTCGAGGCCCAGCTGACAAGTCACAGCAGGGCCTCCGGGAAGGGATAGGCACAGAGCGTGGGTACCTCTAAAATAATGTGTAAAACAACACGCGTTCCTTTGAGAGAATGAAGCCTGAGGCCACGTGTAGAGCAGAAGGTGCGCGTTGGTTTCCTGATGCTGTGTGCACAGCCAGCTCTCCTGGCCGCGGGCGTCACCGCCCCCCTCTGTCCCCACAGACAGTACTACTGGTATGATGAGCGGGGCAAGAAGGTGAAGTGCACGGCCCCCCAGTACGTCGACTTTGTCATGAGCTCCGTGCAGAAGCTGGTGACCGACGAGGACGTGTTCCCCACAAAATACGGTGCGTGGCCCCTCCCACCCCAGGCTCTGGGACCTGCGGCCTCCACTACCCCGCCTCCCCCCATGGCCGGGCCCTCGAGGTCCCCTTGCCGGGGAGGGGGGGGCTTGCAGCTGTCGAGCAGCACCCACGGCTGTGTACAGCCCTGAGCAGGCCCGGCGGGGTCCCAGACCCACCCTGAGCTGCCGAGGGCAGCACCTGGCCGACAGGAGGTGCCTGTCTCCCGGGTCCCCCCTCCTCTGCGGCCCAGGCCACAGAGAGCGCCCTGGGCGCCTGTCCCGGCTTTAGGCCATGCGCGGCGGGGTCCCGGGCCCCTCGTCACAGAGGCACCCAGTACAGCTCGGCGAGCAGCCACCCTCGCGGCCCCGCCCCGGGTGCTGGGTCACTCAGGTGTTGCGGTGGGCGGCTCCGTGAGGGCTGCGGGGTCGGGGGGCGGCGCCGTGGGGCCAGGGCGGGCTGACGGCCCCCTCCCCGCAGGCCGCGAGTTCCCCAGCTCCTTTGAGTCCCTGGTGAAGAAGATCTGCAAGTACCTGTTCCACGTGCTGGCGCACATCTACTCGTCGCACTTCAAGGAGACCCTGGCGCTCGAGCTGCACGGACACTTGAACACGCTCTACGTGCATTTCATCCTCTTCGCCCGCGAGTTCAACCTGCTCGACCCCAAAGAGACGGCGGTCATGGACGACCTGACGGAGGTGCTGTGCGGCGGCGGCGGGGGCCGCGGGGGCGGGGACGGGGCGGGCGGGGCGGCGGGCGCACAGAACCACGTGAAGGAGAGGTGAGCCCGGCCGCCCGCGTGCGGAGAGGCGGCGCGCGGAGTGTGGGCGCGGGCGCTCTGCGCCGCCGGCACCGAGGACTTTGGGACTCCGCTCGTCTGCTCAGCAGACACTTAGGGACTGCCCCTGTCCAAGTCCCCTTCTGTGGGTCCGTCTCTCCCGGTCTTCTGCGCCTGCCCCGCCACCCGGCTCGGCCTCCGGGGAGACACGCGACAGGCAGGGCTCCTTCCCCCGAGGTGGGGACCGCAGGCTTCGCTTCCACCGTGTTTCGTCTTGGTTAGAGCTGGGGGTGGCCTTCTCCTTCTCTCTCCCGCTTGGTCTGGACCTCGGCTGTTGGTGGCTCAGGGCGGGTGGGGAGGGGGAGGCCGCAGAGCACCGAGCTGCGGCCCTGTCTCCCTGCGCTGCCCCCGCTGCCCAGGAGGGGCCCCCTGGGCTGGCTGGCTCGGATCCCGGTGCCCTGGCGGGCGGCTTGTGCGGAGACGCGGCCGGGGGCAGGGGGAGAGCCTGGCTTCCCTGTGCGGGTGTAATAAAAAGACTTCTCTCAGGTCAGCGCCTGCGTGTGTCCTCAGCGTCTCGGTGCCCTCTGGTCTGGCCACACTCCCCTCTCCTCTGCCCTCCCCCGCCCCTCTGCGCCCCTGGGGCAGTGCCCTCCCCTGCAGCCCGGGCGGTGGAGCCCTCTCACTGACCAAGGCTGTGCTGGCCAGGGGCAGGTGCCACCCTTCCTGCAGGGGCCGACCACAGGCTCCCCTGCTGAACGTGTCTGCGCGGGACGGGGGCCGTGCTTTGTGTCTCGAGTCTCCAGGGGCCCTTGACCACTCACTCCCTGTGCTGTGCCCTCTCCACGCAGGTGGCAGGGACCCTAGAGTGTGGGCTGGAGTCGGCTGGGGGTGCTTCCCAGCCAGCCCGCCCGTCCCAGGGGCTCTGCTGCAGGGACCACCTCTGGACAGGGCAGCACTGCCTGAGGGGTGGGCATAGGGAGAGCTCGAGAGAGGGGTGTGTGCCTGCAGCGCAGGCTGGGCAGGGTGGCCATGGCGCGAACAACCCTGGAGCTTGTCCAGCCCCCTGTGGGCGGAGGTGAGGGGCTTCTGTAGGGCCCTGTCCCCCGACCCTGTACCTTGCATCTTATGCCTGTTCTACCGTTGTATTTTGGAAGTAGGTAACTTTCCTAGGTCCACAGGTTCAACATGGAAAGGAATTTTGTGCTAGGATGGATCAAAGTCTCACTTTTACCTGATTCAGATGATTTAGATGAGATTTGGGGTTTGACTTGAAACCATAATGGGTTGAGACTTTTGGAGACCTCAGGAACGGGCGGTGTTTTACACGTGAGGTAGATGTGGGACTTGCTAGAGGGCAGTCTGCGGTAAGCAGAAAAATGCGCACCTCCCCCCGCCAAAAGAAAGAGTCCACAGCCTAATGCCTGGAAACTGTCAACATGTTACCTTCCATAGCAAAGGGGGCGTGAAGCTGCAGGTGGAAGTAAGGTTGCTAATCGTCTGAACTTGAGATGGAGAGATTACCTGGGCCCAGTATAATCACAAGATTCCTCAAAACTGGGAGGGGGCGGCAGGAGAGGGAGAAGCAGAGAGATGGCAGGGTGAGAAGGGCTCATCTGATGTTGCTGGCTTTGAAGACCGAGGAAGGGACTGCGAGCCAGGGGCGCAGGCGGCCTCAAGAAGCTGGAAAAGACAAGGAAATGGATTTCCCCAGGGCCTCCAGGAGGAGCGCAGCCCTGCCAGCACCTTGATTGTAGCCAGTGAGACCCATTTCAGTGAGACCCAGTTCTCGACCTCCAGAGATCTTAAGATGGCACATTTGTGTGGTTTTAAGCCACTTGGTTTTTGGTAACTTGTTACAGCAGCAATAGGAGACTCATACATCTGTGAGACGGGCCATTGAACTCTCACAGGGTCATTTTGAGGGCCCACAGAGATGACCCACTTCACCCAGGGCCTGACTCCAAGGATGAGTGTGACAGACGGCAGTGCTTGGGCTTGTGACTAACAGCATAGACCCCGCAATCCCACCTGAGGCCCCGAGGCGGCACTTGGCTCCCCTCCCTCGTGTGTGTCTGTCTCTGCTGCCCTCCTCCTCCGCAGACGTCCCTGCCTGGAGCTCACACAGGTTTTCTCTCCTCCTGGTCCCGGCCACTGTCTGCTCCCTGCCAGAACCCCCACCCCTCGCTGAGTCACACCGAGGACCTGGGCTGGTGGTGGGGAGCGGCGTGGGCCCAGGAAAGGCGAAGTGTGACGGGGGAGTGGAGTGGACTTGGTGGCCGGGGGTGAGGGCAGGAGGAGTGGGCACTGAAGCCCGGGGAGAGGGGCGGGCAGGATGAGGCCAGCCCACCTCCAGTAGCGCGCTCCCTGGAGCAGCCTCATGACGCCAGGAATCGCTCCATCTCACAGCCGAGGAGCCTGGGGCCCTCTGCCCCAGCTGTCCACTGAGAGCGTGGACAGAGTCTAGGGCGGGCTCCTGGCAGAGCGGAATGAGGGCTGGGCCTCTGCTTACACACCCCCTCCCTCGTGTGTGCCCCCGCCCACTCTGCCTCTGCCACCCGGTAGCACTCAGAGCCCCTGCGGGGACACGGGTCAGACTGTCTCCCCCCACCCCCATCCATGATTGCTTTGGCGAGCACACCACGTTGTTTGTTCACCAGGAACCCAGCTCCCAGGCCAGTCGGGCTGGCTACCTGAGAGTGGGGCCTGAGAAGTCATCCTCTCACCGCCATATCCTTTTTGTTTTTCACAAGTACCCATTTAAGTGTCTACTTCATAGAAATGGTGTGAGGGCCATTCGGCTTAATGCCCAGCGTAAAGTGCTCAGAAGGTATCTGGCACGTGGCGAGTCCTCATGTGTTGGGTTTTATTTTATATTTTAGTAAGTATGTGACACTAACAGTTTTTGAGCCTGCTTTGGTTCAGAAGTGGGATCGCAGGAAAGTGGCCCCTTCCCCCTAAAGGAGTGCGGTGGTGGGCATACGGAAAGCTGGCCGTCTGCTGGGTGTACTGTGGTATTTCCCTTTGGGGACTCCATCGTGTGCCCGCTGAGGTTGACACATCAGACTGCAAACGTTGAGAGGGCCAAGTGGGAGAAGAGGAGGAGGCCTGTGTGTGTCAGCGGCTCTTTCAGTAAAGCACATGCAGAACCACAGGTCAAGGAACCCTGGTGGCTTGGCCAGGAGCCACGTAACCATGTTCCCTGCCGAGACGTAGCAACCAAACCCCCTCCTTCAACTTGGCTTTTAAGCTAAAGTTAATGGGACACCATGCAGTCCAGAGACAGCAACAGGACCTGGTCCCAGAGTACCTTCTGAGGCCTCCCTCAAAGGTGGAGTGCTGTGTCCGGGGCTGGGCAAAAGAGGGCCCCAGCTCCATGTCAGCAGACCCTCATTCGTGTCCTGGGCCTTGTGCCCTTCCAGCAGAGCTCCTGAGCTCACGACTAAGCCAGTGAAGCATGGCACGCTCCTGGCGCTCTCCAGCAAGGGGGGTGTAGGAGGCAAGAGCACGAACTCTTTAGGGCTGATCTGTCCGCCCTCAGGGACGGATGGCAAGGGTGGAAACAGTTTGTCACGTGAGGCTGGGAGGCTGCTACCGGCATCTAGTGGGTAGAGGCCATGGATGACGCTGACATTCTGCGACGGGCAGGACGGTCCCCACCACAGAGAACCACGCAGCCCCAAGGTCGGTAGTGCTGCGGTGGTGTAGACGGCTGGGTGCAGAGTGGCCAGGCCACACCTGATCCCCTCCACGCGTGGGGGAGGAGGTGCACGCGTGAGAGGCTGGGGGAGGCCTCCGAGAGCGCTGTGGTCTCTGCTGGGACCCCCCGTCGGGCTGCTGCTCGTCCCTCCTCAGGGCCGCGTGGTGACCGCCCTCAAGACGTGCGGCTGGGTGGTCCGTGGCACTCGGGAGGCTGGACCTGTCCTTCACGCTGCAGCGGCAGAGGGGATGGCTCCCTGGTGCGTGGTCATGGTGCCTCCGTCCCTGGCTGGCGGGCGTGGTGGGCACGGCTGGGACCGCACTGCCCTGCCAGCCGCCGTCTCCAGGGCCTGCCCGCCAGCCTTGGCTCATCACTTGCGGGGCTGGGCCACGCTCCCCATGTGCCTCTTCCCATGGAAGGAGTGGAAAGAAGGCTCATCCTCCAGGAAGAAGCCCAGGTGCTGGCCTCGGGCTGAGGTCTCGGGGTGGCAGCAGAGCTGCAGTGGCCGGGCAGGGGGCCGTACTCGCCAGGCACCCCATCCCCAGCAGAGCTCCGTGTCAGCCTCTGGTGGTGCTTCCCTGTGCTCTCTGCTTCCCACCTGGCCCAGCCCGTGTGATGCCCGCGCAGACCCGCGGCACAGGGCCTGTCCTCTGGCTGGGGCGGAAGTAGCACCACGCACACCTGGCAGGGTGGTCCCAGATCGCTACCCGCCCGCCTGCCCACCCGCCCGCCCGCATGGAGACCGGCGTGGGTGTCTTTGCTGAAGGAATTTATTGTTCGGAACTAACGTTGCTCACAGTTACTTGACAGGGGATACACGGGGTGGGGCTTGTCCGTTTCCGTGACGCCTGTGTGTGTCCCGAGTACAAAAGAGGAAGGCTAACGAGAGGTATTGCTTTCTGGTCCTCCGCTTGTACCGCGGCTTTTGCTGTTAGAGGTGTTTCATTTTTTGTTATGTATTGAAATCCCAGCCTGTGGTAGGGGGTCAATGGAACAGAAGCATTAAAATCTATGCACGACGGGAGAGGCAGCAGGGCGGGCAGGAGAGACGCCAGATGCGAAGTGGACTTGTCCCAGCGAGGGCGCAGCCACACGTGCCTCACGGCCCCTCCGGGAACAGAGAGCACGCTGCCGAGGACGCCGCTACCGTTCTCTCTGTCCTTTGTTGCTTTTTGTTTTGTTTTGTTTTTAACTTTTTTTGTCATTTTAGTAAAAAAAAAAAAAAAAACCCTGCAGTGGCCCTGCCATCTTGCATGTGGTGTATAGGCGGCCGGCTCGGGCCTTCCTCCCACCCCGCACTCGGACACAAAACCAAGATGGCCCCCAGCCCGGGCCTGGCGGAGGGGCCCTGGCCGTGCCCGGCCCCCATAGGACTGGAGTCGCTTCTCCACGGTAACGGCACAGAACCGGGGACGGAGCGAACCGTGCCGTTCTCTAAATATATTTATATGCGTGTGTATAGTAAGAACCGGACTCAAAGCCTAGCCCTGCCCCGCGGTCCCCCCCCACCCCCCGCCAACACCCTTCTCCAAAAACAACCAAGAAAAAAAGTTTATAAAAATATCTTGCAGGAATTCTTTAAAGTTTACAGTAGCTTGCCGGCGCTGCATCGGCCGGCTGCCCCCGCGGCCCCAGCACCCCGACCGCTCTGTCCACGGGGCACCTTGGCCCAGACCCCACCCTGCCCAAGACACACACACAGACAGACGGCAGGACGGCGCTGCTGCTGCCCCTTCCCTGAACGGAGAAGTAAAGAAACTCAATAAGTTAAAACAGCAAGTAAATAATACTGATCTCGGCCTGCCCTGGGGCGGGCGGGTGGGCGGGTGGGCAGGTGCTGCGGGGCCCCCGGGGTTTCTTTCCACCTGCAGCCCCCGGGGAGCTGGGGGGTGGGATGCGGCGAGGCAGGTGGGCGGCGCTGAGGTGCATGGACGTGGACGAGGAGGGAGCAGCAGGGAGGGGACGTGCCGAGGAGAGGCCGTGCCGGCCGGGCCAGACGGCTGCTTCACCCCCTTGGGCCTGCCCCGGAGGCCGGCCGGACCCGCCGGGGGCACTGGTCACTGCGCGTCCAGTCGGGTGGGCCCGAGGCGGCCTCCCGTCGGGGCCGGGTCCTCCTCGCCGTGGCCATGCGGAGCTGAAACTGGGCAGAGCTGGCGGGCGGGCAGGGCCTCACTGCCCAGTGGGCGGCAGCAGCAGGAGAGGAGAGAGGGCAGGTCCACGGCAGCTGCCTTCGGTCAGCCGGTGTCCGGTGCAGAGCACGGAGGACGGCCTCGTGGAGATGACATGTTAACTTTTCGGGATAATTCCTGGTATCAGAGCGGAAACAGTGGCGTTGTCAGAGACAGGCAGGGAGAGAGACAGCGAGAGAAAGAGAGAGCGGGCGCGGGTGGCCCAGACGCGGCTGTGGCCCCCGGTGCCCCCTTTCCTTTCCTCCCCGGCTTCACAACAGTCTAGACGGACAGACGGACGCGGCCCCGGGTCCACACCGGGCGGGCGAGCGGGCGGCGAGGCGGCCTGGGGGCCACTGTCGGGGCCGTGCAGGGGGAGGGGGCTATGTGTCTAAGGCTGCTCTCGGCGGGCGGCGGGCAGCCCCGTCCTGGCCGTGTCCTTGCCCGCTGGGTACTCGGCGTCCCCTCCAGGGCCGGGGCCAGCGGCCGCGGAGTCCCCGAGTGGGCCGTGGGCACTCCGCTTGGCGGGCGTGCTGGGGGCCTGGGCCGCCTGCCCGTTCTTCTCGTCTGAAAAAAGTTGTTTAATTACGTCAAAGAAGTTACTCAATGGGCTGCCTGGGTGCACAGAACAGAAGACAAAAGAAAAAAAGGAGAGAAAAGGGGGGAGGGAGGGAAGAGAGAGAACAACAGACGAATGAACGAAAGGCCCGTGAGGGGGTCCGAGCGGGTGAGCGGGGCCGCGGCAGCAAGCAGGGCAGGCGGCCGGTGGGGGCTCGAGGCCTCTGGGCTGCGGGGCGGAAGCTGGGGCCAGTGGGCACCTTCCTCCCTCGCCAGGCCTCCCGAAGGACCGGCCCTCCCTCCACCTCAGCCTCGGCCTCCCAGTCAGCCCCGCAGCCTGGCCAGCGGGCCGGCCCAGCTCTGGAGACGGACGCGTAAAGGCCGGGGCCGAGCAGGACCCTGGGGCTGGCGGCCGGGGAGGCTGGGGCCAGCGGGCCTGCCACACTCCTCCCAGGAGGCCTGGAGCCCGGCCCCCAGCCAGCCCGGGTGGCACAGCGTGGACACAGAGGTCAGCAGTGGACAGACGGACGGATGGGTGGGTGGACAGGCATGGAGCTGGGGTGTAGGGGGCCTGGGCAGGCAGCCACAGTGGGGGCCCTGGTCCCAGAGGGCATGTCTGGAGGGCAAGAAGGACGGGGCAGAAGCGGGGCCCCGCCCCACCCGGGGGCCTGTGCTCACGGTCCAGGTGCGCGACTGGGGTCACCTCAGTTCTACCTCCTACCTCCTAAACCTGGCCCCCACCTGAGCAGGAACGGGCAGGGCCCTCTCCCCGCCAGCTGCGGCAGGGCGAGCGGCCGGCGCACCTGCGGCCAGGCAGCTCAGGGCCTGGGCAGGAGCCGCTCCCCGCCCCCCTCCAGTGGGCAGAGAGGGCATGACGCCAGCCTCCGGCCCAAGGACTAGGGGCCACCCTGACCCCCGGCCAGGGCCCAGACGTGGGACCCTTGCTGGCCTTGGGGCTTGGGCCCCCTTTCCTGCTGAGCCTTGGGGTCCCTCCGTGGCCTGCCCTGATCCTAGGGCCAGGCCTGTGCCCGCCCTGGAGGGTGACTGAGGCTGCCTGTGGCAGGGGCTGGGGGGCTGGGCACGGCTGGGTGCCGTGGGGGCCAGCGAGGCCACGTGTGCATGTCCAGGCCCCTCGTGTACACAGGGATCCCAGGACAGCCCCGGGGGGTGGCGGGGCAGCACCCAGCCAGGAGCAGGCTGCAGGGAGTGAGCGGTGGGGGTGACAGGCTGGGGGGGCCCAGGTGAGCGTGAGGGGTTCTTACCACATTTGGAAAGCCTCCCCGTCATCATTTCCATACAGTTAGTGGTGTCTGGAGCACAGAACGGAGAGAGGGGGGAGGGAGACGTGTGAAAAAGGCTTCCAGCTCAGACCTCAAGCTGGATGCTGCCTGCTGCCTGCTGCCTGCAGCCTCGGGCCAGGCCCTGGGGGAGGGGGCGGAGCCTGGAGTGGGGTTGAGGGGCTGGGGCCAAGGGGTGGGGCTCAGGTGGGTAGAGCCTGCAGTGGGCGGCTCAGAGAGGAGGGGCTCAGCAGAGGGCCAGCCTGGAGTGGGGCCCCTCTCCTGGGCAGTGGAGCGTCCTGCCTGGCCCGCCCTCCCTTCTGTCCTCTGGGCCCAGGACACACGCCTTGGAGCCGAGAGGGCCAGGTCCCCGGCTGCGGTCTACACTGCCACCTCCGTGTCCTCACCCTGGCTCTCTGTGGCTCCCGTGGCCGCAAGGCTCCCACTCGCCCCTCAACTCACCGTGGCACACCCTCTCCCCTCTCTGCTGGGCTTGGCAGTGTCAGGGCTGGGGGTAGGGAACGCAGCAGAGCCTGGGGTGGAGAGCGGCTGCCTCACGGCCCTCACTGGGGCCTCCCCTCCCTGGGCTGGGTTTGGAGTGGCCACCAGATCTCTTAGCCTGGTGCCCGAGGGGCCCCCGCTTCTGCCCCCTCCTCCAGTGGCTCTAGGACTGAGCTTGCTGGACAAGTGTCCAGTATGGGGGGGAGGGTGTTGGGAAAGGCTGACCCCTCGGGGAGGCCTGGGGACGGGGCCAAGGGATGGGCTGGGGTCCCGGAGTGGGCTCCCCAGGCCCAGGGCTCCCTGAAGGAAGGCAGGGGAGATGGGCTTGGCCCAGGGCAGGCACCCAACAGTCTCCAGGGACGTGGGTTTGGGCCCAGGGCTAAAACGGGGATGGGGCCCTGCAGAAGGGCCGTGCCCGCCCTGCTTACTGCTGGGCCTGGGACCTAGAGCAGGGCACGTTCGCCGACAGACAGAATGGTATCCCTTAGGGTGGGACTCTGCCTGGCCAGGAGCAAAGAGGGACCGTGGCGCTGGGCGGGGTGGGTGCTGTCCCCTGGGCGGCACACCAGGCCCCTTGCTTGCCTCCCTGGACAAGCTCTGTCCTTCCCCAGCCTCGGTTTCCCCCTCTGAGCACTGCTCTGCTCCGACGTGGAGGCCTTAAAGGCACCGGCCCCCGGGCCAGCCTGGCTCCCAGGGCCAGGGTGTCGGGGCCCCTCCAGCCCCAACCCACCAATAGGGCAGTGAGGCACACGCTGGGGGAGAAAAGGGGGGCAGGTGAAACACAGACGATGGAATGAGGATGGCAGGGGCGGGTGGACGGTGGGGCAGGTCTGGCCTCTAGGACCCTACACAGAAGCACAGACGGCTGGCCACGGGGGGCTCTGAGAGGTGGGGCTGGGCTGGACCCTGTGCTCCCCAGACCCCACACCCCGACACAGGCCTCGTGGTGAGCTGCCAGCTCCCGCTGAGCGCACGCGCGCTGCTCGCCCTCCCTAACAGCTCATGCACGTGCCCCCGGGGCTCACCCGCACCCACAGGGCTGCAGCCGCTCCCCGCCAGGTGCCGAGCGGCACAGACCCTCAGGCTCCCGGGCCCCTGGCGCCTGCAGGCCTGGGCAGCCCCATTCCTGTGTGGCCCCCTCTAGGCCCAGCTGGGGAGCCCCTGCTTTGACTGGACCTCAGGGCCCCTGTGTCCTGCCCGCCACGGGGAGGGTGGGTGGCGGACAGCCCCTCACATGCCAGCCAGTGTGGGCACCAGGCCCACAGCCCTGGAGAGTGCTACGTGGGGGACCCTTGAGGGCGGCAGGGCTCCCAGCAGCACCTTGGTCACTGCTCTGCCGGAGCCTGCTCTCGCTGGCCTGGGGCCAGGCTGCCCCTGTGTCCAGCCGTTCGGCTGGGTGCTGGGCCTGCGGGGCCTGTCCAGGGCCGGGAGGTGGCCGCTGGACACATGGGTGGGCACAGGGTGCCTCCTCGGGGCCAGTCTGGCTCTCGCAGAGGACCTGCCCGCAGCCCCTCCCTGCCCCAGCGGCGGGGCTGGACACCTTACCTGCCAGCGTCAGAGGCTACTCTCGTAGCTGGTGGCCACCTTCTGGCCCTTAAGCCCAGCACCCCAGCTTAGTCCCGGAGCTGGCGGGGGGGGGTCTACAGTGGACAAGAGGCGCCTTTCAGTGTGGCGTGCTGGGCCTACCCCCCTGGTGTGCAGAGACGGCCGGCCACTGTGCCGGGAGGGCCCTGCTCCCGGGGGTGCACGCGGAGGGGCCACACCCCATCGCCAGCCCTCAGGGCGGCCCGAGCTGAGCCCCTCCCTCACCTGACAAGTGCTGGGCAGAAGGCTGCTCATGTGTGCCCAGCAGCTGGGTCTGAATGGTCTCCACGACCCTCTTGAAGCGGCGGCTCGGGCCTGGGGGAGGTGGGGGGTGGGTGAGGCAGGGGCAGGGCTGGCCCGGAGCCCCGCCCCCGGGAGCCCCCGCCCTCGGCCTCTGCCAGCAGCTCACCTGACAGGAGCGTGAACGTGACGGAGTAGACGCCGTTCTCCTTCTGCGCCGCCCCGCCCTCGGTGTAGGTGATGTCCACCTGGAACTTGACCGGCTTCTGGAACACCGCCGGGCCCCCCGTTGCCTTGTGCTCGGCCCGGAAGCTCGTCTGGGAGATGACGCTGTGGCTGAGGCTGGGGATCTGCGGGCAGTGGGTGGCGTGAGCGCGGCCTCGTCTGGAGTCGCCAGAGGAAACCCCAGAGGAGAGGGAGCCGGCCGCCGCCCGAGGCCCCAGCAGCACTGGCTCCCCAAGAGCCTCAGCCAGACGGAGCTCCGCACGGGTCGCAGATGGGTCGCGACACGGCAGCAGAGCAGGGCTCTAAGGGGCGGGCGGGGAGGCCAGTGGGCAGCTGGAGGCCCCGCAGGCGGCAGCGAAGCCTGGGGTTAGAGCCCGTGCCCCGTATTGAGACAGAGCCCCCGGGGTTAAGGCCCCCGGCACCGCTGACAACAGCGCCCGCCGCTCTGCTGGCTCCGGGGTCTGTGGCCCCGGGCGCAGGCGAGGGGCCTCTGCGTGATTGGGCTGCGCAGCGGCCAGGGAAATGTCCGGCAAAACAAACCCAGGAGGCGGTCTTGCCTCAGAGGGGTCGCCCCCAGGACAGGGCTCTGTTGCTTGGGAGAGCACAGTGCTGGCTCGCCGGTTAGAAGGGGCTGAGTTCACATCACGGGGGAAATCTTGGTGTCCCAGGAGAGGCCTGGGGGGCTCCAGGGAAGGCCCAGACCCGGGGCCCGGAGGAGAAGAGGCTGCAGTGGCAGGGTTGGGGGGACTCAGCGGGGCCAGGGTGCCCACACCCGGCACGAGGCCGAAGTCCCCACCTGGTGCTGAGCTCTCCCGTTCCTGGAGACCTCTGGGAGGAGTGCCAAGCTGGCCCCCAAGCCCTAAGGGAAACTTCGCTGCGCCCAGGGAGGCAGGGTGGCCAAGTGTGTGGGAGGGGCTGAGGCTGCCACCCCGGCAGGTCCCGCCCATACCAAGACGGGGTCCCGGGCTTAGGCTGTGGGGATGCCGAGGGACCCCTAACCTGTGATCCCGGGGGGCCCGGCACAAGGCAGGCCCCACGCAGGGCAGGGCGGGTGAGGCCTCCTGACACGAGTGACTCTGGAAGACACTCTTCAGGGCTTTCTGCCCCACGCGCCCAAAGATCCCAGCAAAGACAGATGGAAACCCACCCAAGGCCCAAGCACAGCCCACCTCAAAAGCCACCAGTGGGAGGCGAGGGACTGCAGGAGGCCGGCAGCATGTGGGAGTGGGCAGGGACACACAGGACACGGAGCCAGCTCTCCAGGACCGTTCTTGAGGCCGTAGGCGCATCCACCAGACCCAGCAGAGCCCCCCCCCCGCCCGCCTCTGTGTCGAGGCCTCAAGTTCCCTCCTCAGAGCTGCCTCGCAGCCGCCCATGCTTCACCCCCGTCTCAGCGACGTGCCCCCCCGAGGCCCGCCCCATCCCGGGCCTGTGCACAGCCCGTCTCCCGGCCACAGTGTGCCTGCTGCCCTGGCACTGCCCAGGCGGGGCCCCAGGGGCAGCAGCCGCTCGGCGCAAGGCTCACCGACAGGAAGGCGTGGACGATGTCGGCTTTGATGGAGCTCAGCGGCTTGTCCTTGATGACCGCGAAGACCTGTTCCTCCTTCTCCAGGCTGATGAAGTTCCCAAACCAGGACCTTTTGGCGAGCCTGGGGGCGGGGCGGAGGGCTGGGCAGGTCAGGGTACGCTGGCCGAGCCCCGAGCCCCGCCCTCTGGGCTGCTGGCCAGCTTGCTGTCCCAGCCAGACCCTGCCCTGGCCCCGACTCCCCGCCCTGACCCGCCATCCTGACCCTGACCACCCTCCGCCCTGCCCTGACCCTCACCCGACAGCCCTGATGCTAAACGCAGAGCCCTCGGCCTTGCACCTCACCCCAACCACCCCTGCCTGCTCGGGCCTGGGCTGCGCCCACCGGAACCCCACCAGGAAAGAAAGGAGGGTGGGGGTAGGGTGCCCTGTCCTTGAGCCCACCCTGACCCCCACCCTTGCTCCTCTCTGTTGAAGCCACCATGTTTCGGGGTAACTCGCTAAGCCCCAATCCTGCAGCTTCCTGGAGAAAAGTGCCCCGCCTGGGGCTATGTGGGGGGCAGGAGTTGGGGGCGGGGGGCAGGCCAGGGACCCCTGCACAGGTATGTACAGGAGAGACAGGGTTGACATGGTGCAGAGGGCCGGGGCTGGGGGCCCCGGGTGCTACCTGCCCCTCCCCGTGGCGGACCACCCTCTGTCCTTGGGGACTGGTAGCCACCTGGCCATCTGCAGCCCCGCTGCCCCAGCCCAGGTCACTCTGGAACACAGTGGTCGCTTCGACCCCTGGGGGCCCAGCCGCTGTACGGGGCAGGGCAGGGGCCACCCCAGGGGTCCCGAGGCCGGCAGTGCCCTCCCGCACGAGACCCCTCATCTCACGGGCGTCACGTGTACGCCTCCCTGCCCTCTACGCCATCATCCTCCGGTCTCGTCACTCTGCCCTGCTTCTGGGGCCTCCCTTCTCTGCGGCGGGGCCCTGCCCTATGGCGCACACCAGTGTGGGGGAGACCCCTGGCCGGCCCCACCATCCTGCCTCCGGGGTTCAGCCTGAGCGGGCCCCTCCCTCGTGTGGACGAGGCCCGGGACTTGCTCCTGACCAGGAGAACGGGGAGTGGGGGAAGGTGACGGGGGGCCCCTGCGAGCTCAGTCTCTAAAAGGCTGGACTTCCGTCTGGCGAGCGGGTCTCCACCTCTTTTTGACGAAGCCGATGGACGCGGCGGGGACGGACGGATGTGACAGCGAGGCCCATGTGGCCAGGAACCTGAATCCTGCCCGTGACCCCACGAGCTCGGCGGAGGATCCTGCCCCAGCTGGGCCTTGAGATGAGCACCGCTGGCCAACACCCTGAAGCAGGGCCCAGCCGGGCCGTGCACAGGGCCTGACCCCCAGCCACGTGCCGTTGGGAGCGACTGCTGACTGTCGCTGTCACCCAGGCAGCTGTAGTGCGGAGACGGCGAGGGCCCTGCTGGCAGACGCGTCCAACTCAGGCTGGGCCGGGGCCAGGGCCGGCCCGCTCGGGCCCGGTGTCTTGCTCCGGCGGCGCTGGCAGCGTGAGCCGCAGGGTCTGAGGCGCGGCTGCTGTTTCCTGCCGTGCACCTTCCCTTTTCCTGCCCGTTTCCAGAGCCGGCTCTCCAGCCCGTGGCGATGTGGCAGCTTGCCGACAGAGGCTGTCCGCTCTTGCGGCTTGAGCCGGCCCCAGAGACCTGACGGAGGCAGAGCCGCGGGGACACACGTCCTTCCCGACGCCACGCCGTACTTGGCCACCTTCGCCTCCTTCCCCACATCCTGCCGTCTCTGTGGCTGCTGGCGTGCTCAGAGCTCTGGGGTGCAGGCCACCCGCGCTGCTCACCCCAGCACCGCACTGCGGCCTGAGCCCAGGACGTGGGCCGGGAGGCGGCTCTGAAGCCCGCGGCGAGCGCTTCTGCCCCTCCTCCCTCGATGAAGAGACAGAGCAACAGAAAAGCTCCGTGTTGTACTTTGGTGTCTGGTTTGCAAGCAGCCTGGATGAGCCGGGAAGGCCTGTGACAGTTAATTAAGTCTGGGCGTCAACTGGGCCCGTTTGGTAAAGGTTGGGTGTGCTTCTTGAGAGCAACTTTGAGACGTGGTGACGAGCAGACTCTGGACGTGGCGGGCCTTGGAAGGTCCTGAGAGCAAAGGCTGAGGCTCCTGGAGGGGAAGGGATTCTCAGCACTGAGATGGAGAAGCCGCCCTGATTCCCGCCTGCGAAGCCTACAGTCCCCAGACTCGCCAGCCCCACGATCCCACGGGTCGGTTCTGGAACACGCGGACGCACACGCTCCACTGACACGAGGCTGCTGGCCGCTGGTGGAGGGGACGTCTCAGGGCGGGCGAACACGTCCTTGGGAGGAGTGGGTGCTGGGGGTGCAGCGGCCCCCCAGGGCCACCCGTCTGCTCCTTCCCATCAGCCACATGCAGCGGGTGGCGACGCTGGCCGGGGCCCTCAGGAGGGGGACGAGGCCTCCAGGACTCGAGAATGGGCAGGGGAGGCTGCAGGCCACCTGCACGGTGGCGTCAGCTGCTCTGGGTGGCTTTTTTTTTTGAGTTTTCTGATAAACCTAACAATTCTGTTACAAACGTGGTTGCGAGAGCGTCTGATGACAACAGGAAACGGTGACTGAAGGGAGACAAACGGGGGGATCACGGAGATCCCGAAACCCCACACTTCAGGCTGGCTGCCCTTCAGCTCCACCCCTGCCCGCTCCTGCTGTGTCCACAGGCCCCATGCGGGGTCACGACGACAGGGTAACGGCAGCTTCTCCTGCCGGGCCGAAGGCTGCCGGTGAGGTCACGACAGGGCCCTGCCCTGTGTCCACTCCGCACTTCACGTTCACACGAGGCGGTGGGGAGCGAAGGCTGGCGCCTCTCTGGGGTCTTCACCCCCAACACACGGGACTCCCGTCCAGACATCTGGCTGGGCTGCAGCACTGCCCCGCTGTCGCCTCAAGGCCCTGCTTCCTGCCCTTGCAGGACGGTGAGCCGGGGGCTCGATGTGTCCTGACCTTGGCCAAGGCCACCCTGCCCTGGACACGGTTCCTGCCGGCCGCCCCTCCTCACCTCCTCCCTGAGACCCTCCATCCCTACGAGCCACCAGGTGTCTGGCCACACTCCAGGCTGGGCTCACCCTGGGAAACCCCAGTCAGCACTGCCCAGCGCCCCTCCCTGGTGGAGGCCCCCCTGCAGGCACTGCACCCCTGGTCACCAAGGGCTGGGGGCCGACACGCTCCCCCATGTGGAGGCCGGGGCTCTCAGCAGGTGTGGACAGTGCTCTCCCCTGCCACCCCCAGTCCCAGGCACCCCCAGGCTGTGGCTTCTGAGCACATCTGGGAAGAGCAGCTCCCTCACCGCCCAGGCCCTGCCCCCCTGGCCTGGCATTCGAGGTGGAGACACAGAGACCCCAGCGCTGAGGTGCCCCAAAGCCCTCAGTGGATCCCCCGGCCTGACACATGGGAGGGTCCGTCACAGACCCCCATGCACTAAGAAGGCGGCGACAGGTCACACTTGACCTCGGGCAGGGCCACTTACTCTGGGGACGACTCCGGGGTCAGGTTGGACATCTCCTCGGGCGTCGGAACTGCACACGGGAAGGACGGGGACAGTGTGGTGACCACTCCACCCTTCCCCCACCAGGGCGCCTGCGCCGCGGGTGGGGTCTCCGGAGCCACGGCACTGTCTCCAGCGCCCACAGGCACAGGTCAGCTCCCGGCTCCGCCGCGGCCGCAGGAGCCTCGGGCCACAGGGAGCTGTCCTGCCTTCTGGTGCTGAAACCGGGCCTCACCGTCTCTGGCCTCCAACCAGCCCTGCTGTCCCGGGATAGATGGCACCGCCCATCGACCGCGCTGGGTGGCTGGTGGGGGCCTGGTGGCCTGGAGGTACCAGTTGACCCTCGAAACCCAGCACACAGGGGCAGGCTGCCTACCACTGCCCCAGCCCCGTGGGCTTCCTCACCACACCCACCCATGCCCGCCCACTGGCCCGCTCTCCTCTGTGGGGCTCAGGCAGCCCGGCCTGAACAGGCCACTGGGCCAAGGGGTAACAATGGAGGCAGGAGGAGTCCCAAGGCCACACCCGCCGGGCAGGCATCCCTGCACTGTGGGGTCCTTGACACACAGTGGGCAGGCTTGGGGACACGTGGACACTGGGGGTACCTCTCGCCAGCGCTTTCAGGAGGATAAACCACCAAGGGGGAGGGGAAGACCCTCTGAAGCCGGCCCCTGCCTGCCCCGCTCGCCAGGATGGGCAGTGGTCCTCTGGCCCCCCGCCACCAGCCCCCCCGAGCCCCGCCCACCCCGCGTATCCCGCCACGCTCACCTTGCAGTTTCCGGCGGTGGAAGCGGGGTGACCCCAGGAAGCTGTTCTTGATGGAGTTGAGCCGTGTCCTCCAGGGCACCCCTCCCACGCTGGGGCTGGACGGTGGCGTGGGGTTGGGCGTGCCGGCCGGGCTCTCCTTGGGCGTGTGCACAGGCGTCCCCTTGGGGGTAGGGAGGGGACTGCCCCTCGGAGAGGGGTGAGGGGTCACCTGTATGGTGGGGACAGATTTGGTGTTGGCTTCAGTCCCGGTGGGTGGGAGCCGGGCAGGGGCCGGCAGGGTGGGTGAGCCCGGGGTCAGGGCCAGCTGGGGGCTGAGGCCTCCCGCAACAAGGGGCCGGGCCTGGGTGCCCGCCGGAAGCGGGTTGGACTTGGTGCCCTGCAGCGGCTTGTCGGTCAGCTTGGCCTTGCTCGGCAAGGTCTGGGTCTTGGGGTTGGGCCGCGGGGCGGCCTGTGGAGGGAGGACGTGTCCGGGCCGCGAGGCGCTCCGGCCAGCTTCGAGCTCCACGGAGGTGGCCGGGGGGCAGGCCACAAAGGGGAGCTCAGGGGGCGGGGGAGGCAAGACAAACTTTCTAACAGGCTACAGGGCAGCGCCGAGGGCAGGAGGGAGAGCGCACGGGCCCCCGAGAGCCAAGCGGCCCCAGCGCGTGCCCCGCCCGCCCCGCATGCACACACAGCACCCGGGGACCCCAAGGCAGGACCAGCGGGGGCAGGCAGGCGTGGGGGTGGGAGCGTTCGCCACGAAAGAACACACGAGAAAACAAACAAAACAAAACAAAAAACGTGCAGTTAGCGGAGGCAGCCGGAGCCCACAGAGCAGCAGCTACCACGACGCGGGCGGCCCCAGCAGCAGGCGGGGTGGGGCCACCGAGCCGCCCCCACCCGGGGGCGCGCTGCCGACGGAGCTGGGGCGGGTTCACTTACCCGGGGGCTGCTGAGTGGGCTGGTGGAGAGGCCTGAGGAAGCGCCGCTGATGGACCTAGACCTGGGGACACAGGTGCAGAGGGCGGCTCAGACCAGGAAGGGGCCTCCGGCTCTCGGCTTCTCTCTCCCCTCAGGTGGACCCTCCAGGAGGCCTGGAGCCCTGGTTGAGAGCCCCGAGGCTGTCCCAGTCTGCGGCACACCTGGCCATGCCTGGGGCTGTCCTGCTGTCCCCACCCCGCCTCTCACCAGGCCCAGGAGAGCCCACCGCCCCTTGGGGGGCCCCATCAGAGCCCCAGTGGTGCAGCTGGAGACCGTGGGACTCCTCTTCCCCCACGCAGAAGGTGCCCTGTGTCCAAGGCCCGAGGCCCCAGGTCCAGGATGGCACGGAGGAGCCCTCGGCAAGGATCTCTCGGGGCCCGGGGTGAGAGGACACAGGGCTTCCCGTGAGCCGATGCCAGCCCCGGTGCCCTGAGGCAGCCCAGCTGAACCCCGAGGCTGAGCTGTCACAGGCCCCGAGTCCTGCACTCCGCCCGGCGCCTCACACCCTGCCGTTTGGGCCACCAGCTGGCACCAGCCCAGCCCCTCCAGGCCCACGGCCCTCCCCTTGCTCACACCACAAACACCTGGGACGGGCGTCAGCAGGGACGAGGACTCGGTCCACCCCGGCCCCATCTGGCCTGCAGACCTGGCCTGGGCCTGGCCAGAGAGAGGCCACCGGCCCAGCGTGCCCAGCGGAGACACGCATGTAGCCGCCGCCCCCTCAGGGCAGGAACTGGACACCTCTCGGGGCAGGGCCAGGCCTGCGGGGCCTCGCTCCACCACCCCGCGTGGCCTCGGGGGAAAGGAAACGCCCGCTCACCCCTGGGCGCCGGCACCTGCCATCCTTAGAGCAAGGAAACCGGAGGGGTCGAGGCAGCCACAGGAGAGAAGAGGACAGAAAAGAGTGAAGGGCGTCCACACCGCCCACCCGCCAGCCCGGCCACACTGCCCACACCGCAGCTGGCCCCTGGGCCTCGGGCCGGAGCTGAGCCCACGCTGGCCGGTCCCCCAGCACCTGTGGGCCGGGGCCCCATGGCGATGACCCTCCGACTTCCACCCCGCGAGCTGACACAGCCCGGAGCCGGGGGGCAGCGCTGACCCTCTCAGCACCCCTGACCCAGCCTGCCCGAGTCCAGGACTGCACTCAGAGCCGGGCCCGAAGCTTCCAGATGCTGAGAACGGGGCTGGGGGGCTGGTCGGTGCCAGCTGGCACCCACCCCAGCGGCCACAAGCCAGCCGTGAGCTTGCTGCTCGGCACAAGGAGAGCGGAGCAGCAGCAGCAGGAGAGAGAGGGGAGCCGCGTGCACGCCCTCCTGTCTAACCAGGCGGTCCCTGGAAACTGAGCTGAGGAAGGACGGCGCCAGCACGAGAGCAGCCAGGGCGCGGAGCAGAGCGGGCGAGGCGCAGGCAGGTGCGGGGGGAGGCAGAGGGGGCCCGGGGGCGAGCGAGGTCCCGCCACTGTCACCGCCGGGCAGGAGGCCCTGCAGGGGCGGGGCTGGGGCTCTGGAAGGCCAGACCCCGTGCAGAGACCCCTGGGACCGGCACACCTCCTGCCCCTTCCTAAGGAGCCTGCAGCCGCCTGGGGCTGCCACGTCTACTCTGGCCCTTGCGGGATATGGGCCAGCGTGGGCTGGGGGAGGGGAGCTTAACAAGGGCCACGGAGGCCCACTGACCACAGGGCGAGGGCCGGCCGGAAGGGACCTCACAGCCTGCAGCCCAGGGGCCCAGGGCAGGCAGAGTCTCTGGGTCTCCCGGCCCCTCTCGGGGCCGGCCACGGGCCTCGTCCCAGCAGCCCCGCTCCTCATTCTGGGCCTCAGCCTAGCCTGACCCGGGCCCTTCCCCGGCTCGCTGGAAGGTTCCCTTGCCAAAGAGGAGAGGGCCAGATGCACCTCAGGCCCAGCCCTGCCACCAGGCCCGCCGCTGTCTTTGGGACTGGGGGGCGGGGGATGGGTGGGCAGGGTGTATACCTGTCTTCTTTGCTGAATTGGGGGTGGGCTTCAGCGATATCCAGGCTTTTACTGAACATTGCTTTACTACAGCGGGAACAAAGCGAGAAAAGAGAGTTACTGACGCAGCCCCAGCAGGCGGTCCAGGAGGCCAGACCTCCACAGGGCTCCGAGCTGGGCGCCACCCAGCTGGCCCCAGGCCAGGGCGCACAGACGCGGTGATGGGGGGGGGGTTCCAGGAGGCCAGACCTCCACAGGGCTCCGAGCTGGGCACCACCCACCTGGCCCCAGGCCAGGGCGCACAGACGTGAGGGGCGGGGTCAGGCAGGAGAGCACCAGGGCCACAGCACACCCAGCCCCGGTGACGTGCTTGGCAGGGTGGCCTGGCCGGGCCTTGGAGGATGCCTAGCACTGCCGCCAGCCCCGGGACCCCTCCAGCCCCAGCGGGTGTGGCCTGTTGTGGTAACAAGTGGCCAAGCCAGAGAGGAGGCAGAGCCTGAGAAGCAGCAGCGGGTGGGGAAGTGCCAGGGAAAGGACGGCTCACACCTGAGCCCACCCCACCACCCCCGGGCACCCCCGGCCCCCGAGGCGCCCAGGCCGGGAAGGCAAAGCAGAAGCCGCGACAGGGGGCCTCCCACGCCCAGCCCCTGCCCCTGTGCCTGCACCTGCCCAGGCGGCTGCGGTGTGCGGGGTGTGGGTGGCTGGTGCCGGGAGGGCTGGCGAGCCTTCAAGCTGCCCTGCAGGTGTTGGACTGGAAGCCAGGACAAGGCTCGGGAAAGGTGGGCTGGGGAGAGGTGGCCTCTCGCCCGGGCCGCTGGAGGGAGAGGTGCACCCCCAGCGAGCAGGACACAAGGCACAATCAGGGCAGGACCACGGCCAGCAGAGACCTTCCCGCTGCTCGTCCCCCCACCCAGTGCACGAGCCCGCGGCGGGTGGGCCACGCGGCCTGGAGGCCTGGAAGGCCCCGGAGGCCAGGAGCCCAGGTCAGAGGCTGAGCCAGCCTGCTTCCCCGGGGAGGGCCTGGCACCACCACGGGGCTGTGGCCTGTGAGCTGGGCAGCCAGTTGAATCCTGATGGTGGGGCCCAGTAGCCCTGCGGGTCCTCGGAGGCCTGGCCCAAGGGGCTGTCCCCAGATGGCTGAAGCCCCTGCCTGGGCAGGAAAGCTTGGTCTCGCCCAGCCAGCCCCGAGTTGGCAGAGGCTCTGCAGGACCTGGGTGCCCTTCCTTCCTCCAGGGGGCACTCTGTTTGGACAGCCCAGACCTGCTCCTCACCCACCGCCCTGCCCCCGAATTCCACGTCCCTGAGCCCTGCACTGCCACAGGTGACCCAGACGGCTCAGCATCCATCGGGGATAAGCCTGATGGGCTGCAGCTCTGAACACAGCATCATCTCTGAGCAGCCTGGCTCAGCTCACTTAAGTCCAGCTCAGCTAAGCTCAGCTTAGACCTGCTCAGTTTAATCCACTCCAGCCCAGCCCAGCCCAGCCCAGTCCTGTCCAGGATGGCCTGACCCAGCCCAGTTTAACCCAGGCCAACAAAGCAAAGCCCTGCCCAGCTCAGCCCAGCCCAGCCCAGTGTACTCCAGTCCAGCTCAGCTCAGCCAGTCCAGCCCAGCTCAGTCCAGCCCAGCCCAGCCCAGAGTTCAGCCCAGATCAACCTACTTCAGCTCAGTCCAGCCCAGCCCAGATCTGCCCTGCCCAGGGCAGTCTAGCCCAGCTCCGCTCAGTGCAGCCAGTGCAGCCCATGCAGTCCAGCCCTGCCCCGTGGCCTCAGCCCAGCCCCAGGGCTGGGGGTGCAGAGAAGAGCCAGGCCGGGCCCAGCACAGCCCGCGAGGGGCCCCGTCGCTGACTGGGCCGGGACACCAGGAGGCAGAGCGCTGGGCCCTCCCAGAAGGCACGCACCTCTGGCCGTGCTGGGCCATCTCGATGGCCCGCCGCGCAGGCACCGGGGAGCCGCCGTCCGTCACGCTCAGCACCTCCATGGACTTGCGCTCAGGCCGCCGCTTGCCGTGCCGGTTCAGCATTGGGGAGTCCACGCGCTTCCGGGGAGGGTCTGTGTGCAGATGGGGGTCAGGGCCGGGCAGCCTGGAGGGGGCAGCGTGGGCCGGGCCACCCAGGCACCTTATACCTATCTCGTTCCTGGGCGGCAGGTCCTCGTCCTCGTGGCTCGGATACCTTTCTTTCCGGTCCAGGAGGAGGAAATAAATCATCTTCTCCTGGTTCTCCCTGCAGCGGGCGAGAGGCGCCAGGAGGGGTGGATGGGGGTTCCCGGAGGGCGGCGTCCCCACCCACAGACTCCGCCACGGCCCGCCCGGCGCGGCTCCCGGACGCACTCCTCGGACAGCAGGTCCTGCAGCAGCTTGTTGCGGTCCCGGAAGCAGCCCAGCGAGTGCATGCTGTCCAGCACGTCGGGGTCGATGTCCTCCAGGCTGGGCAGCGAGCGGATCTGCACCTTGCGGGGGATGGGCTGCTCCGGCTCGGGCTCGTTCTTGCCTCCTCTGTGGGTGACAGGGCACCGCCACCACCAGTCACTCACCTCTGGCCCAGCCCGAGGCCCCTCCGCGCCCCCTCCTGGGCCCTGGGGCCCCGAATCCTGCTGCCTTCCCTGTGCTCAGCCCCTGTACACTCCTGCATCCTGCACGTGCCCAGCGCAGGCCGGCCCAGAGGCCCCAAGAGCCGGCCGGGTGGCCCGAGGCTGCAGGCAAGCCTGCGCTGCCCCCTCCCCCGCCCCCCGCCTTCCCTAGCAGGCCCTCCAGGCCACAGTGCAGGCAAAGCAGGCGATGAGGGGAGGAAAAGCTACTTACATATACCAAATGTGTTTCTGAATGTGCTCTAGCTACAAGGAAAGAGAAACAGGGAGTTAGTACGAGGAAGGAGCAGAGACCACGTTAGGAGGCCATGAAGGAGCAAGGAGGTGGGGGCCTGAGTGTGGAGAGAGCAGGAGAATGGGGGAGGGGAGGAGGGAGGGAGGAGGACCCGGGGGTAGGGAGAGCCTGGAGGTGGGGGAGGGTTGGGGGACCACGGAGAGTGGAGAGCGGGGCTCCAGGCTAGCACCCCTGACCCTGCCTGTCTCAAGTGGAAGAGAAAACGCCACCCTAGAGACAGCAGAGAGCTGGGCAGAGTGGGGGCGGCAGGCACGGCAGAGGGAGTGGGTGGGGGGTGGGAAGCAGGAGCCCCCGGGGCTCAGGGCAGGAGGCCTGAGGGAGGACAGCAGGGGTTAGCAGCCAGGGCTCAGCCCACCCGTGCGGGAGGCGCTGGGCGCAGGTGTCAGCAGGAGGCTGGGGCTAGCCCCGCCCTCCACCCTGACTAGGGGGGCTTGCTTGGGGAGGGCGGCCTCTTGGGCAGTCCTGCTGCCCCTTCCCCGGGGGAACCTGACATCCTGGCACGAGCCGAGCCCGGAGGAGGCCAGAGACGGCTGGCTGGGGCTTCCCTCAGACCCCGGCCACCCCCAGGCCACTGGAGTCGGTCATGAGGAACTATTCACGCGTACAGGGCAGGCCCCGGACAGCCGGAGTGGCTCTGCGCTCCTGGACCGCGCTGGCGGTCCACCCCGCGCCCGTGCGCCCAGGTGCGAGCTCTGGGGGAGGAGGGACGCACCGTGAGGCGCCGCGTGGCGTCCACCTCGATCATGCCGCGCAGCAGGCTCTGGCAGTCGGGCGGGATGAAGTGCGGCATGTGGAACACGCCCCGCTTCACCTTCTCCAGCAGCTGCCGCAGGTTGTCGTCGTCGAAGGGCAGCGCCCCCTGCCGGCGGGACCGGGTCACCGCGGGGGCGGACCGACGGCGGGGGCGGGATGGGGGCGGGGGCGAGGGCGGGGGGAGCCTCACCACAAGCAGGGCGAACAGGATCACGCCGCAGCTCCACACGTCTGCCTTGCGGCCATCGTACTTCTCTCCCTGCGGACAGCACTGGGGTTGGTGCGGGCGCAGGGCCGGGGTCTTTCCGGGGATCGAGGGGCCCAAGGGGAGCGTCTGGGAGGAGCTGGCCCCGTGGGCGGCGCCAAGGACAGGAGGCCAGGCCCCGGCCTGGGGGTCCACGATCTCCGGGGCAGGGAGGCCCCCTAGGCGGGACAGGGACCAGGGTGGGGGCGCGTGGTGGGTTGGCTACTTACCCGGATCACCTCCGGGCAGGCATAGTGGGGGGACCTGGAGGCAAAGGCAGCAGTCAGGGCAGGAGACTCAGTACCCACCGCGCACCCAGCCGTCCCGCCTCCTGCGCTTCTGGACCGGCCCCAGGACCGCAGCAGGTGGAGACGGAGGGGCCCTCCCCGCTCCCCCCCTGCTCCCCCCCCACCGCAAACTCTGCCTGGGACGGATGCCCCACTGTGGGATCCTCAGGCCCACCAGGAGGCCCCAGGGCTTTGGTGCCGATTCCCTCACAACCTAATCCCCCTGACTGCTCCTGGGGGAGGCCCAGGCCTGGGACCCAGGGGCCCACCTGCCCTGCCCAAGGAGATGGTCACCAGAGGCTGGACCGTGAGGCACCCCCATGAGAGTGCTTGCAGCCAGGAAGCTGGCACGCCAGCCTCACTCCCAAGTACGGCAGGGAGCTCCCAGGGCAAGACCGGCCTTTCCGAGCCTGGCCACAGAGCCGAGGGATGTAATGGGCCAGGCGGGTCGCCTGCAGCCCCTCACTGCACCGGGGAGACGGTGCCAGGAGCAGAGCCGGGGCCCTGCCTCCAGCCCAGGCTGTGGGGTGCTGGGGGGCCCTGGGGCTGCGGGGCCACCTGGCTGGGCAGCCGCAGGGCCAGGCTGTGGGCGGGGCAGCAGCCCCTGGCCTATGGAGAAGCGGCAGCCGGTCCGGGGCTCAGCTCACCCGCAGCTCGTCTCCAGCAGGCTGTCGCCAACCTGCAGCGACGCCATCCCGAAGTCCGCGATCCGGATGTTATTCTTCTCGTCCAGCAGAAGGTTTTCTGGTTTCAGATCCCTGTGGCTGGGAAGGAAGGCGGGATTGAGGCTGACAGGGGTGGGAGCTGCCGCCCCTCCCGAAACCCCGCCCTCACAACATGAGGCCAATGGCAGCGCTGCCTGGTGATGTCACCAGCAGCCAATCGGAAGTCTCCTACGGGGCAGACGGCTTCAAGGTGGCAGGATAGAAGGACAGGGACTCTGCCAGCAAGGGGCAAGTTCTGCTTTGCTCCCTGAGGTCGCGTTCCCCTTCGCTGCTCCCACCACCACACCTACTCTGGGCCGAGGCCAAACTGGAGCCCCCAGACCGAGGGTGCCCTGACCCCAGGACCCCTGAAAAAACCAAGGAGACTTGGGTGGGCACCTGGCAGAAAGCTTTCTGATGCCCCTGGGCTGGGGGGCCAGTAGAGGATACACTGCCTGATCCAGGGGGAACGGGGGGAGTGCAAGAGTGGGGGGAGGCACACCTGCAGGGACGGGGGCTAGCTGGTGGGGGACAGGGCACCTGGAGGGGCGGGGGACGCACCATATGGAGTGACTGTGGCAGAAGTCTAGCGCAGAGATGATCTGCCGGAAGAACTTTCTAGCCTCTTTGGGGGTCAGCCTCCCCTTCTTGACAAGGTAGTCGAAGAGCTCCCCACCAGACACGTGTTCTAGCACCAGGTATCTGCGGGGGACGGGTGGGCGTCGGGTGGGCGCACCCAGCCAGGGCACCGCTGCCCAGAGGCGGTGGGCCACCATCCCATCCCGGCGCCATCCTCCACCACATCCCGGCACTGGGCACCCTCAGCGGGTGGGGTCCCCGCCCGCCTCCAGGGAAGCAGGTCCAGAGGAGCAGGGCCACACTGGGCCCCAAGACGAGAGGGGCACTGCAGTTGCTGACCTTCTTGCGAGCCTGAGGCTTGGCCCTTCCAGGCCCTCCCTGGCCACCCCGGGCTGGGCTCCCACAGGAGCGGGGGCACACATCAGACACTCAGGCCCTCAGGGAGCCCTGGCCAGCAGGGCAGACCACAAAAAGGCATGGGTGGGGGACAGGGCACAGCTGGTCTCGGAAGATAGGGGGGCGGGTGAGGGACTGGGTGGGTGTGGCCAGGAGGCAGGTGGTGAACGCCCCCAGCTTGGCTCAACACGGCTGGGGTGATGCCGGAGGGTAGGGGTGAGCTGCTGGAGGCGTGGGCTTCCCACGGCGCCCCGGGTTCCATGGGGACCCCACGCCCCTCTGCGGTGAGCAGTGGGCTGTGTCCAAGCTGAGCCTCCCTGGAGTGGAATCTGAGGGGCTGGTTTCTAGGGGTGGGCGGGGGGGTGGTCCAAGACACGTGGACACGGATGCCTGCGGGCCTCAGGGGAGCTGGGCCTGGAGGGCTGAGCACAGGCCCCGAGGAGCCCCTGGTGGGAGCCAGGGAGGGGTGGTTCTGGTGGGCTGCGGTGGCTTGGGGAGGGGAGGTGGGTGACAGGGGACGTGCGGGACCAGGGCTGGTGAGGATGAGGGTGTGGGCCTCGGGGGGCTGTATCAGGAGCTGGTCTTGCAGGAATGGAGGGGCTGGAGCGGGCGGGGGGGCAGCCTGTCTGCAGAGAGGAGGGGTTGGGGGGAGGAAACGGCTGGAGACACAGGGTGGGGACACTGGGTGGGGTTCGAGCAGAGGCGGGGCCAGTCCCAGGGGACCTGCCCTGCTCCTGAGCGGGAAGCCACAGCACAGGCCCAGCGGTGCCCCAACCTCGGTGGCAGAGGTCCCCTGCCCGCTCCCCTGCCTCCAGGCTCCCTGGGCTGCCTTGGGACCCCCGGGAGGGCGCTGGGCCCACCAGCACCAAGGCCGGCCACTGTCCACCATGCTCCCGGCATCCTGTCACCCCGCCTCTGCTCGGCTGCGCCCCCGCCTGGCCTGCTGTCCGGGCCCCTCCCTGCTTCCTGCCCCTCCTGGGGGCCTCTCCCCCTGCCTGGCACCCCCACAAGTATCTGAACAGAAGGAGGCAGTGTGACCGGTCTCCTGTGTGCAGAGGTGGGCAAGGCCTGCCCAGCACCCACCCATACCCCAAACTCATGGATGTCATCAAGACACTGCCAGGTGGGTCCCCACGTGGGCCTGTGGCCCTCACGGCGGTCCCGATGGCGGCTTCAGCTCACCAATGTCGGGGGCCCAGGACCACCACCTGCTTCCCACCCCCAATCCCGTGGTAACCGGGGCCCTGCTCTTCCCAGGGCCCCCATGGGGGGCGGCTCTTGTCATCCCATCTGCAGTTAAACACTCAGAGTTGGGCATCCATGCAGCGCTGGGTCCCCGGCTGGCACAGGAAGAGAGGGAGGCCCGAGAGCAGGCGCTGCTTGTCGGAGGGGCTGGGGCTGAACCCGGGCCCCCTGCTCCCCCAGGGCCACTTCCTGCCCCCACCTCCCCTGCCCGAGACAGCGCTGCAGGGGCTAAGGCCAGCCTGCATCAGGGGCCCAGTCAGGGCTGGGCTCGAGGCCTTGAGGGCCCCTGGGGCAGTGGGCCTGCGGGGACCGTGCCAGGCCAGCCCCCTGCCCACACCCCCTCGCCCAGCTGCCCGTCCCGAGGAACGCTCTGGCAGAACCCCTCCCTGAGGGACGCGGCCCAGCAGCCAGGCCTTTCCTACGGCCACACACGGGGCAGCGGCAAAGCTGACTCCCCCGAGGGGACCCTGTGAGCAGCCACCCACATCCCCAGGGAAGCTCGCGGAGGCCACACAGCGGGGGACGTGGGGGGCTGGCCACGCGGGGAAACGTCTGCCAGCCTCAGTGGCCTCGGTGGTGACAGGAGGTCAGCCACGCTCAGCATCCCGACAGCAGGCTGGGTGAGGGGCCTGGGTGGCGACAGTGCGGTCGGCCGGCCTGGGGTCCCCACCCACGTGAGGGAGCACACGGGGGCTCCAAGGGGCTTGGCACGGGGTCCGTGGGAGCCCCCAGCAGAGCGGCAGGGTCCTGAGGCTCGCTGGGGCCAGGAGAAAGGGCCTGAGGTGCTCCTGCCCCTCGACACCCCCTTCCCCCGAGTCTGCTCCCCACAAGGCCCCATCCTCAAGCCAGTGGCTCTGCAAGTCCCCGCTGGCCAGCCCTGGACCTGGTCAAGGAGCAGTGACCGCCATGGCCTGTCCTGCAGACCCCCTCCCGGGACGGCCGCCCTCTGCCCCCCAGCTCTCCGGACCCAGCAATACCTACAAATATTTTTTGTTTTCATAGACGTCGTGCAGCTTGAGGACATGGGGGTGCTCGATCAGCTTCAGGATGGCGATCTCCCGCTCCACCTGCGGGGAAGGGGGCGCCGTCACGGCAGGCCGGGCTCATCCCCCCACCCGTGCGCCGCCCACCCGCCTGTCCAGGCTGTGGGGTCACAGAGCCCCCGGGATGCTGGGCTCCTGGGGCAGGCCCAGCCTCGCACTGGCATCTCTACCCCGTGGGCCGCCTCCTTGCCCTCCCCCAGCTGCGCTCGGTCCCTGCCAGGCCTCCGGGGGGGGGGCCCGGTTACACCCCCGGGTCCACTTCCACTGAGATAGCTCCTGTCTCCCCACTCAGATATCTTGTGGCATCTTGACCTTAGCGCCCCAAACTGACACGTAAGACCCCGCCCCCAAGCCGGGCGCTGGCCAAGGCAGGATGGGAATCTGCCAAGCCGCCACCAGCACCACCCACACCCCATCCAAACAACCGCCACCTCCCCTTAAAACCAGCCCATGGCGCATCCCCCAGGGTTCCCCAGCTGGGCCCACCCGGTCCCCCCCTGCCCCCACTGGCCAGAGGGGTCCTCACTGTGTCACCGGCCGGCGCCCACCACGGCCCACCTGCTTTCCTCCCCCCCTCTGCCCCTCACCCCTGCCCGCTGAGAGGACAGCCGTTCGGAGAGATGAGCAGACAGACGGGGAACAGAGCCTGGGCAGCCCCTCCCCGCTGAGTGTCTGGTCCCACCCAGGAGTCCTCCAGTCGCGTGGGGTCTGCTTCAGTCCCTAAGGGAACCGGACTCCACCAGGGCTGGGGGGATGCTGAGGTGGGGGGAGCGGGGAGGAAGAGGGGCTGCGAGGCCTCCTGGGACCCCGCACTTCCTCTTCTCCCTCAGAGACAGGGGTCTCCTCCTGATTCTAACGGGGGAAACTGAGGCCAGCCAGCCCTCTCAACAGATGGGGCAGCAGGACCCAGCAGGAACCCCCTTCCCAGGCAGCTCACCTGCAGCCTGGCTCCACCCCGCCCACTGGGCCTCCCCACCTCCCCCAGCCGCCCCCAAGCTCACCTTCATCAGTACAGACTCGCTGAGCTTCTCGCGGTTGACGATCTTGACAGCCACCTTCTGGCACGTGACACAGTGAATCCCCAGCTTCACGAGGCCTGGGGGCGAGGGGAGCCCTCAGACCCCATCCGGCCACCGCCCAGGCCTGACCAGCAGGGCCCCTCCCGCACCCAAGCCCGGCCCCTCACTCAGCGCCGGGATCCTGTGCCCCTGCCCCCCAGCCTGTCTTGGGCCAACCCCAGGCCAACGTCTGCCCTCCCACGCCCCCTGGTCGCTGGCCAGAGGCTGTCCCCGGTGTGGTCACTCTGACCCACGCCACATACTGGCCCTCTGCCCCTCCAGCTTGGGCCTCACTCCCCGGCCAGCGACACCTGGAGTCCCTCCCCCAGACCTTAGCCGGAGCTCAGCCCCTCGGCAGGGGAGCCAGGGTGCCCTCAGGTCCCACAGGCCCCTCCCCCACCCGTCACCCTCTTCTTGGCCTTCGGACCCCTGGACAAGGTGCCCCCGACACCTGTGTCCAGCTCCCTGCTCTCCCCAGGACACCAGCACAGGCCCAAGGCCCCTCCCCCGGCAGCTGCGGCCCCACAGCCCGCCTCCTTGCATCTCCCGCGGGACAGGACACTCCGCCGATTCACCTCTGCTGTCGTCACCACGCTGCAGGGAGCCGCGGTCCTGGTCACTGCCCCCTGGCCTCCTGGCCTCCGCTGGACCTTCTGTGGCCTCAGACCGAGATGCCCTGCACTCTCCCCTCCCAAGCCTGGGCCCGACCTGGACGTTCCCCAGAGGCGGCCTGTGTTCCCCGATGGGCACGGAGGTGACCGCCATAGTTCGGGCCACCCCTGGCATTCGGGCGCCTGGATGTGGCGTAGGACGGCCTGCTCTCCACGGCACTGCAGCCTGGGTTCTGAGGGATGTGGAGCGCTGGACGCCCCTCGGTTTCATTCACACTTTGCCGACTCTGCTGCTGCTGCTTTAGTTACGACCTTGACACAGTCTCACGGTTCCGACCACTCGGGTTTGCACTTGCCCCTTTTTACGCTGCTGAAGGGTGGCTCTTACCAATTTGCAAAGCCCTTTGCTTTGTACGCGAAATGAATTCTTTGCCATGTGCATCGAAAACACGTTCCCCTAAGGGGCACATCTCTTTATCAGGCCTTCGGGGCCACGAGCAGTCACACCCTCCCAGCAGTGTCGCCTCCTCCTCCTTCCTGCTCCCCGTGGGCAGTGAGCCCGCTGGCGGCCGGGAGATGACCTGTGCCCCCCAGACACGGGAGCAGCAGCAGGCGGGGCTGGACGAGGGGCGGGGGACCAGGCCCGGTGGAACCCCTGAGCCCTGAGCCTGGGGGCCCGAAGCTCCTTGGCTCAGGGAAGGACAGAGCTCCCGCAGGCGGGCCCGCTGAGCCCCGGCTCCCACCCGGGAAGGGCTGCGGGCTCCTGGGGGCTCTCCCCAGCTGCCTTTGATCCAGAGCTCGAGCCCTGTGATTGCAGGTCAGGAGCCGAGCACAGAGAACAGGCCCCGGGCAGCAGGAAGAGCGCCACCGGCATCTGTAATTCAGAGCCGTGGCCCAGAACGGCTCTCCACAGCCTCCAGGATGGGAACCGGGCCTGGCACTGACCCCTCCACCCCGACTCCAGGCAGAAACAGAAGGGGAGCCAGCCTGAGTGAGAAGCAGGCTTCTGCCTGGCGAGGCCCCCAGACAAGGTGCACAGGCCTCGAGGAGCCGCAGCAACGGCGGCCAGGCCACTTCCCGGGGGCACAAGTCCCTAATGCCCAGGACAGATGGCCCAGAAACGCCCCACAGATGAGCCTCACACCCGTGCACACACACCCCTACACGCGTGTCCTCAGGAGGCCGGGGTCAGGGGCACGTGGGGAATAAAGGGAAGTGAGCTTCAACTCAAAAGGGACCTGGACAGGGATGCAGGCGACCCTCCGGAAGTGGAAAACTAAGTGGCCTCTACCACTACCCCCATCACTGACCACCACAGCAGCCAGTCTGCTGACAGAGTGTTGGGGCCATGTGACATCGGAGACCTCACTTCACAGATGAGAAACTCCATCACCAGCTGGTGCACAGAAAGGCCAGGAGGACAAAGGACCCAGTGGACAAGGTGCCCTGGACGAGCCCCATGCCATCAGGGCGTGAGCCTGCCAAACCCTCACAGCTGCTAGCGGGCCTGTGGGCTGGGCCCCCGGCCAGGACACGTGGCTGGGGTGCAGGGGGCTGCCCTGGGCCGCGTCCTAGAACTCTGGTGGCTATCTCCCTGCCTTCACCTTCCTCCGCTTGCTGCCTCTTTCCCTGAAAGTCCTCTGCCCACAGACTCCTACACACCCCTCAAAGCCCAGCATGGAGGTGCCCCTCCTGGGTGAAGCTTCCAGGCCGCCCTGGCTGTGCTGGTCTCCTGCAGCCCCGGGGTCCTCTGGGGTGGGATGTTTGGGTTCCAAGGAGTCCTGCCACTTCCCTGGAGGCGGGGAGCAGAGTGCACCCTCGGGAGGGCCTGCTAGGGAAGCCCAAGACTGCCCTAATTACCCCACCCTCCAACAGCTCTGGCTCATTTTCCAATTGTGATTTCACCTCTAATTATTGCCTTTGCAGCAAATACGGCACATGTCAAGTGAAGGCAAGTACAGAGCGTCACAGATAATTGCGGGAGGAACAGAGGCAATCCCGCCCGGCGGGTGCTTGAGGGTGCTGCGCTGTCTGCAGGAAGGGGCTCCTCAAGGGCGTCCTGAGGACCCCAGGCCCACCCACGAGCTCCCCACCACACCCCAGGCTCAGGCACAAGGACGCATGTGCACGAACACGGGCCCCCACCTCCCGGGGCTCCTGAGCACGGCTGGGAGAGTCAAGGGGATCCAGGAACCGCCAACTGAGAGCAGACCCCGCCCCAGGACGCCCAAGTGTGCGGGACCTCCCCGCACCTGGGCCAAGGGCACGGGGCAGCAGGACGGCCCTCTCGAGCACCCCGGCCCCTCCACTCATCTACTATGGCTCGAGGGCCAAGAGGCGGCCACAGTGCTGGGGGCAGGGAGCTCTCCAGGCCTGGCTCAGCGCCCTCTGCAGCCCCCGCTGGCCCCTGGTTAGCCGTCAAACCCAGGGCACCAGTCTGGTCGGAGGAAGGAGGCCAGGGCCCCGGGCGGCCCGGGAGTGGTGAGGAGCAGAAGGTGCAGCCCGCGGGGTTCTCAGACCTGCAGGGGTCCAGCATGGGAGGTGGCTGGACGAGCCTGTGGGGTCAGAGGTCAGGCAGGGGTGGTCCTGAGCAGACGCCTCACCCTACGGCTCTCTGGTCATCCTTGGCCTCCCTTTTCTTCTTGGTCAGGTACCTTCAGGGAAAAACCCTGCTGGAGAGCCCTGCACCCAGGGGGCTGCCAGCTCGTAGGAGTGAACAGAGCACGAGGGACCACCGCCCAGTGGGGAGCCCCCAGAGGGGGGCCCAGACTCCACTGCCCAGAGACTGCCGTTGGGGCTGGACAGGGGTCCAGGCCAGGTGACACTGCTGCAGCTGTGGGGGGTGGGGTGGCGGGGAAGAGGACCCTCTGCACCCCAGGCTTAGCCCTGTAGCCCAACAGGGCAGTCAACACTGGGGGTGTCAGCGGGGCCGCCTGAGGACTCCCCTCCTTACAGACACAGGGGGGTCACTCCCTCTAACTGCACGCCAGCCTCCAGCACTGTTTCCACCCCCAAGTAATGAGCCTCTGTGGGTGCCCAGGCCCACCTGGGAGGGGAAGGCCCTGGTTTGGTGCGGGCGGCATCAGGCTCCCCTCTCGACCTCTCAGGGTGGTCCGGCCAAGGCCTGCTGCCCCATCCCTGCAGCCCCCATCCCAGCAGCCCCAGCCCTGCAGCCCCCAGCCCAGCAGCCCCAACCCTGCAGCCCCCAGCCCTGCAGCACCAGCCCTGCAGCCCCCAGCCCTGCAGCACCAGCCCGACAGCCCCCAGCCCCACTGCCCCAGCCCCGCAGGCCCCAGCCCCGCTGCCCCAGCCCCGCAGGCCCCAGCCCTGCAGCCCCCAGCCCTGCAGCCCCAGCCCAACAGCCCCCAGCTCCACTGCCCCAGCCCTGCTGCCCCAGCCCTGCAGTCCCTGTGGGCAGACAGTGCGGCTCCCAGGGGCCTGCCCCTCCGCCCTTCATCCTGAGCTCAGAGCCGCCCCAGGCCCTCGGCTGTCCCTGTCCGTCTCCTCTCCAGGTGCCAGGCCACTGCACGGCCTCCCTCAGGGCATGCTTGGAGCACCCCTTGGAGGGCCCTTCTCCCCGCCCCGGGGCCCCTCGCTCCTCTGCCTGTGGTCATCAGGTCCTGAGACCCCAGCTGGCCCCACCCCACCCCTTGGGGGCCCAGTGAGCATCCTGCACCCATGGCTTTCCTGGCCACCCCCAAGTGGCAGCTGCAGGGGGATCAGGACCAGAGGGAGGTCCCACTTCTGTCAGTAACATTCCTCTGTCAGGTTCCATCTCTGATTACCATCCCCCCACCCACCCACCCAGCCCACAGGTGCTGCCCACCTCATCTGAACCCCCGATGGCGATGGGGGCACCGTGGCTCAGTCTGTCAGCCCCCCACCACACGGCACTATGATCACCCTTCCGGAGGGGCAGCGTCTCATGGGTGGGAGCCTCCCTCCCAGGATTGGGGTGCCTTTCCTACACCTATGGCCCCTGAAGATGGCCTGCGGGTTCCCATCACCCAGGGCCTTCCCAGCACCCTCTTTAACAGGCCCGGAGGGAGGTTCTCGGGGCCTGGGGGCACGCTCAGCCGTTGTCTGTGGCAGGAGAGCTTCGTGACCTTCTCCCCCGCGGATGACGTGTGTTTCACACACCGCGTGACAACACAGCAGTGTGACCTCGAGCCTACCCTGGCTTGAGCTCCACGCTGCCAGCCAGCGCTCACCGGCCGTGTCCTCTGCACACCCACCACGTGCCAGCCTGGGAGTCCTCTGCACACAGGAACCAGGGCACGAGAGGGGTGCGCGCAAGCTAGCGCACACACACGTACGTGGGTCCCGTGCGTGGTTGCCGCCACCCGCGCCTCCACACCGCCGACTGGCCGTGTGACCTCAGTGACACAAATCCCACGGGCTCTGCACAGCGGCTGGGTCTGCCCCGGGCCCTGCTGGCAGAGTCCTGCAAAGTGACACATGCAGGGCGCATGCGGCTCCCACACAGACGGGAAAGCAAAGAGAGTAAAGACTGGTTTTGCCATTTCTCGTTTAAATCACCAGGTCTAAATCATGCTGCCACCGTGAGCACCATCCCTGGGGCATGGAGCCAGCTAAAGGAAGAGAGAAGGCCCCTCCACCCCCTGGGCCGGGCTGTCCCCTGCGTGGGCCCCTTCCTCGGTGGCGTCAGCTCTGCAGGGCCCTGGAGTTTTTGCCTAAAAGGCCCTTCTCCCCGCCGCCCCGCCGTCTCCATACTGCCAGACGCACCGAGCCGCAGCTTCACGGGTTCCGGGGTCCCTCCTGCTTGGCACCCTGCCCTGTCTCTCCTGCCTGCCCAACCCCACGGGGGAGTCCCCTGCCTCAGGGGCCAACCCCGAGACCCCCTCCTGTGGCTTCTGCCTCGCACCCCCCAGAAAAGGGCGAAGGTTCAGATAAAGGGTGGGGGTCAGCCTGTCTCCCCGGAAGCGGGCCCCCAGGCTCTGGCGGAGGGGGAGGGGCGCCAGTCCGGAGTCGGCACGTTTCTCTGTTACTTCCGCGGGAGCCAGCGGGAGGCGGCCTGGACACCAGAGCCCGCTCTGCTGCAGCGCAGCGCCAGCTGCTGTCCGTGGTGCTGACAGAGCCGGGCCGCAGCCTCCGACGAGCCCAGGCCTTCGGGGGACAGGAAACAGACCCTGGGGGGAAGGGACGGGACACACCCGCTCCTGCGAAGCCCCCGTCCGTGTGCCCACACCGGTCTCCTCGCGCTGGGGACGCGGGCACGGGTGACCAGACGGGGTGGAGGGCAGGATGCGCCACAGCCCAGCTCGGGTCACCTGGCAGCTCCAGTCCCCCGTCAGGCTTCTGCTGAGCCCAGAGGAGGGCAGGGCAGCCTGCCTGGACCCCGCAGAGGCCCTCTGAGCACCCCGGGAGACAGCAGCATCCAGCCGCTAATGCTCACAGGACCACGGAGCACCACTAACGCCCGGGGCGGTGACCGGCCCTCCTCGCGCGTCACTCCCCACTGTGCCTCTGGACCACGTGGCCAGCTAATGTGGTGCCAGGGCCACAAGCACAGCTAACGGCGACCCACTTTCCACCTACTGTGGGGGCGTCGGGGGTTGCTGTTTTCCTGGGGTGGACAGGATGGAGCAGCCCTGTCACCCTCCCGCCCAGGCTTTCGTTGGACGATGGGGGAGGCGGCTCCACACCGGCTCTTGGGAAGAGTCAGCAAAGCTGGTCACCCTGCTGCCCGGCCCTGCTGCCCACGGCTGGCACCCGGGGAGCCTTAGAGAGCGGTCGGGGCGAGACGGGCTCGGCTGCCCTCACTGAGACGGGGCAAGAGAAGGAATGGGGCTGAGTCCCCAGCCTGGGAGGGGACACGTCTTCTGGCATCAGTGCAGTGGCGCCTGGCCTCCCGGTGCAGGTCCTTCCTGCCACCTAGGAACTGGCTGCTCCGCCCGCCTCGGTGGACTGCAGCCCGAGGACCCCCGGTGACTCGTGCCTCCTGGAAACCGGCCCCTGGGCAGTGTGGTCGCCCCCACGCTGCACCAGAGCTGGTCTGTGTGGCCAATGGAACGTGGCAGAACAGATGGCTTCCTGTCTCCAAGGTCAGATGCTAACAAGAGCACAGCTTCCTTTGGGGTCCCTGGGGTCTTGCTCGGGTGGAGACGGCTGCCTTGTATCTAGGCAGTGCCCCTTGGAGAAGGCCACATGGCCTCCAGGTGACAGCAGGGGCGGGGGGAGCCTCCAGTGCAGCCCACAGCTGGAACCTCGTGAGACCCCTGAGCCCCATGCACCCAGCTCGGCTGCCCCGGACGCCTGCCCCTCAGGGTGGGGAGAGAACGTTTGCCGTCTCAAGACACTAGGTTTTGGGGGCAGCTTGTTACATAGCAACAGAGATGAAAGAAATACACTCAGCCCTACAACCGCCAGGCCTCAGAGGAATGCCCAGGACGGCGTCCAGCGTGAGCCTCACAGACAGGGCACATGGCCTCAGCGGCAGTCGAGCCTGGTGGTCCCAGCCAGTGCTCTCAGGTAAGAACCCGAACCGCCCCAGGCCTGAGCTTCCTCACCTGAAGAAGCAGGAAAACTAATCCCCCAACAGGCCCCTGGCCGGCCCGGCCCAGCCCCACAGGACAGCAGGAGGTGCCTGTGAAATCCTGGGCCCGGAAGAGGGGCGGCCTCTCCCCCTAAGCAGCCTACCCGGAGGGCGTCCCAGGGCCAGAGCCTCAACCCTGGTCTGTCTCGACCCCCAGCCAGCTGGCCGGCTCCCGCCATCGCTGGGGGAGAGCAAGGGCCTGCCCAGCTCCCAGGACTAAGCCCTCCCAGGCCCGGCCAGGTTGGGAGCCCTACGGACAGCAAGGCGCACGGATGCTGGTGGTGGGTTGAGGATGACGCACGGCCCTCCCCACTCCCGGGGGGTTGGGTGGAGGGGGCTGTATCCTTGTCTTTTAAACCTTGGGGAAACTCCTGCCACCGGGAGGCCGCTGAGAAAAGGGGACTCCTCGGCCCATCCTCTGTCTCCTACACTGACCCCGTCTCAGCCCCCTCCACTGTCTGCCTGCGTGGGTGGGGGACCCTGACGGGGGGCAGGAGGCCACCCCACTAGGGTGACGGTTAACCCCACCTGGCTCTCCTCCCATCACCCCCCCAATCGGGGTACCCAGCTGTGGGGGAGGAGCCCTGGTGGCACCCGGGTCCAGGCTTCCAGGAAGAGCATCCCCTCCCTCATCCTGCAGGACCAGGGACAGCTAGGCAACAGCCAGGTGACGGCCACGGGCTCCCAGCCGCAGCCGAGCAGCTCTTGAGCCCACGGGCAAGGAGCAACAGTGCAAAACTGGGATCCGCTTGGGGCCCCAAACCCAGTGTGCAGGGGTTGAATGGTGGCCCCAAGAAGATGTGTCCACGTCCTAATGCCCAGAACCCATGAGTGTGAGCCTGTCTGGGAAAAGGGCTTTTACAGAGGTACTTACGTTATAGATCTCAAGAGGAGATCACCCTGCATGGAGGGCGCGTGGGCCCTAAATCCAATGACAAAGTTCTTATAAGAGAAAGACAGAAGGAGATTAGACACAGGCACACGTGAAGATGGAGGAAGAAGCCGTGGGGATGCTTCTAGAAGAGCCAGCAAACCACCAGAAGCCGGGGGAGGGGCCTGGAACCATCCTCCCTCAGAGCCTCAGGAGAACCACCGCAGACTTCCGGCTCCTGGAGTTGAGGATAAGATTCTGTTGTTCTAGGGACCAGGGTTGTGGCAGTCGTGTGGGGCCCCAGGGAACTGTGCAGGGTCCCTTCAGCTAACACGGTATTTACCTGAGTCTTCTCTCACCCCAAACCTCCCGGTACGTTTCAGAAGGGTTTCCGTTCACTCCAGAGGCCTCTATGTAAGCACATACCTTCACGTCACTCAGTGTAACGGGAGCCCCTCCCCAGGCCCACATACACGCGGCAAAGGCCTCTGTGCCCGCCGCAACGGGCAGCTGCCAACAGCGCTGGAGCACCCAGGGGCCCTGGAGAGGTTAAGGACGGGACTGGGGGTGGGCTGTCGGGTCCTGCTGCCTCTGTGAGTGCTGAGCAGCTCTCACGGCAAGCCTGGCTGGCACCCCCCTCGCCCTGCCTGCACCGGCGACATCTGGGGCACAGGCCCTGGGGGCTGCAGACCTGGTCAGCCTGGAGCCATGGCTGAGACCCTCGGGCGGGCGGGCTCTGGGCAGTGGTCAGGCTTGGATGTGGCCCCTGCTCCAGCCACGCCACTGTCTGGTCAGGACGAAGGTTCCCGACTATGTTCCACTTGAACCCTGATCCTTGCAATGGCTCCTCCCTTTCTCCGAAGGGGACACAAGGCCGGGTGAGGCCTGCAGGACCCCAAGGTCCATTCACTGCCACTGCCCAGGGAGTCAGGGTGAAACAGCCCCAGAGCTGGGGCTTCCCCAGCTGGTGTAGACACAAGTTCCATCCCCATCACACCCTCATTACAGGCTGGGGGAGTCGAAGGTGTGCTGGGCAAAGAATGCCTGCAGCTGCTCTGGGCTGCAGGAGGGGCAGGTGGTGGGCGGTGGCACGTGAAGCCCCTTTCAGCACCACGGACAGGAGCCGGCGCGGCCCAGGGACAGCAGTAGACTTACTCCGGACCACACTGCAGCTGGTGGACGCCAGAGCCAGGGTGCCCTTGGAAGACAGTTGGCGATCCTGGGGCACCTCCACCGGCCACAGCCCTGGCTCT
Organism: Delphinapterus leucas; assembly: GCF_059928025.1. NCBI lineage: Eukaryota > Metazoa > Chordata > Mammalia > Artiodactyla > Monodontidae > Delphinapterus > Delphinapterus leucas. The sequence continues at coordinate 1,039,294 of NC_143135.1, read as the reverse complement.
TCCCTGTGCGGAGCAGGAGGCCTGCCTGCGCCACACCCTGGGGACGTGGCACTGTTCTGGCCTGTAAACTCAGGACACCAGGGGCACGCACACCCTTCTTCTGCACGGCCCCTCGTGCATCAGCCCCAACCTCAGGAGATGCCGCCGGCCCCCCCAGGTTCCAGCGCCTGGACATGCAGCCCCACCCGGGCCCCCCACAGGGTCTCCCACGGCTCGGGCCCACAGAAGGGCCCTCGGAGTCCAGGAGAACACCCCCCTCCAACCCTGGGGTGGGAGGTGCTACAGGAGCTCCCACCCCTCGGAGGGAGTGCACCAAGGCAGGGCCCGGAGTTGGGCCAGGCAGAGGATGGAGCTTGGTGGCCCAGGGCCCAGGTGGAGCCCTGGGAGAGTGGGGGGCAGGGCCCAGGCAGCTCCACCCGGGGAGGGACCCTCGCCCCCTCCAAGTCTCTGAAGCCGGTGCTCAGGGAGGTCCAAAGCGCCCCCCCCCACAGCAGGGGCTGGGGGGACTGCCTTCGCCACCTCCAAGGCCCGAGGGGGAGACGGTGCTGGGAGAGGGTTCACGTTGCTCTGGGCCGGTGAGGGTGGGAGGTGGGGGGATCGCGCTGAGGCAAAGCCCTCCCACACCTGCCCCCCCCGCCCCCCCAGCGGCCCGGGCACCCAGCTGCCAGTGCCCTCTCCATCCTGCCTGACTTCTGTTCACACCCGACCACCAGGGGCCCCATGGCTGGGCTGGGGAAGTTCGGGGACTGCAGGCTCGGCCTACAGTGGGCCTGATGAATAAACGAAGAATGGCCACAGAGAGGCCAGCAGCGCGGCGGGGCTCCACCTGCGGCCGCGGCCGCGCCCCAGTAATCCCTCCTACTGGACGGGAGAGCGGGCCTTGGAGGACGTCTGGGGGCGCTCTCCGCAGCCGCCCCCTCTTCCTCCCTCACGTCTGCTCCTCCAGGCGCAAAGCGGGGAGGGAGCACAGCACCACGACCTGCCCCGGCCCCCCGGGTCCCTGCCCAGGGGGCGCCCACGCCCAGGGGGTCCACTTCAAACACGCGCCGCCTGCGCGCCGCGGACCTCCGCGGACTCAGACCCGCGCGGGAGGGGGCGGCCTCTTTGAAGTTGCCGCCCCGACATCAAAGCGCGCGCGTTCCCTCATTAGTGGTCCCGCCTGGTTCATCCCGCGCCTCCCTCCTTCCCCGCCCGCCCGCGCGCACTCAGCCCTAGCTCTCGGTGGGCTGATAAGGCGCCCCGGTTCTCTCGGCCTCTCCTCCTGGGGTCGGAGCTCCCCAACCTCCTCCTCCCCCTTCCGGTTGGCGGGGATGCCCCGATCGTGCGCCCCAGCTTTGCGCTGCATCCGCCCCCGGTGCGCCCACGCTTCCGGGCTCCCGGTGACACCCCGACACCCCTCACCGCGCTCCCGGGGGGACGGGGGGGCGCGCTCTCAATATAGATTCCGCTGTTTCCTTCGCCCACCAGCGCCAGGCAGGAGGGAGGGGGAGGCGGTGGCGGCGTCTCTTGGGAGACAACTGTTCACGCTCCGAAAAGGAACCTCTCAAATTAAATTAATTAAGCCCTGACATATTTCACACGCACTGAAGCCACTCAGCCGCCTCCGCTGGGCTCCCTGCCTGCCCCGCCCACAGCACCCAAACACAAGGGGACTGCTGCCCCCTCCGTGGGACAGGCCGGAAGCCCCAGGGCAGCCCTTGACCCACGAGAGGAAAGGGACATGGGGGCCGCTCCCCACCCATCCCCAAGAGCCCTTCCCACCTGCACGGCCATTCTGCGCCCCTGACGAAGCCTCGGGGCGCTATTCTGGTACCTGAAGGCCCTTCCCCCGCTGAGCCGGCCATATTTGGCCAGCGGTGGGCACAATGACCGTGGTCAGGGCCGAGGCTTTGAAGCCTGGTTCCCCATCTCTGCCTGGGGTGGGGGCTTGGGTGGCCCCTCCAGCCACAGGGGTGTACTAACACCCTCTCCTGATGCCAGTAAAGATTAAACGAGAAAACACCCCATCCCCCTCTCTCACACACACACACCTCAGTCCTAAGCATCCTACACTTCCTCCCTCCCCCTCCCAGAGGCACCTGGGATTGCACCCACGAAAACGTACAGCTGAGGGTTCTAACCCTCAGCACAGCCAGGGGGTCTCCAGGGTGGGGCCAGCCACCCTCGCCCCACAGCCCAACGCAGCCCTCAGCGCCTTGGAATGCTTTCAGGCCCAGAACCGCTGAAAAAAGATGATCACCCATGCCTGCCCACACCCCCCTCCCCGCAAAAACAACACCAACAAGCCCCCTCTCAGCTCTGCGCCCGGTGGGAAACTGCTGATGGGAACCACCAACGGAAGCCCTGGGATGAAGAACTTCATTTGCCAGGACACAGTTGGAGGGTTGGGGGTGGGTGCCGCAGTGATCCTGGGGACACAGACCCTCCTTCCCGAAGAGACACTCAGGCCAGGCTCCCAAGGTCAAAGCTGAGAAGGAGCGAGATGCTGGGCACCTGCTTGTCGTGAAGGAGATGCCAAACAGAGGCCTCTAGGCCCAGTAAAGGGGCTCTGGAAGCAGCTAGGAACAGGAACATGCCCTGTGGCCCGGAGGTGCCCGGAGGCACTTCCTAAGCAGGCCACACAGAGGCGTGTGCTCAGAGGCGTGTTTCTCCACTGGAAACAGACTGGGAGTCAGAAGACGGAGCTGGAGGGAGGAGGGCTGAGCCCAGAGGACTCTGCTGGCCCAGGTGATGGAGGAGACGGCAGAGTTGGGTGGAGTTCTGGGGAGGAGGGGCCAGGACAGATGCTTGCGGGGAGACCCTAGGAGGAGTCTGGGCTGGAGAGGCTGCCAGGGCCCTGCTGGCCAGACAGACCCAGGTCCCTTGCAGTTGCCTCCTTCTGACCCCACCCTCTGGATTAAAAAAGAGGGAGCCTGGTGGTGGAAAGGAGAGATCTCAAAACATTCCAGAAACCTCTTGAAGAAGGAAGACAGGGGGCTGGTGATGGGGGACAGGGCAGGGGCCGGGCCTGCCGGCCTCCAGGGTGCCCTAGAGAGACTCCAGGTGCCAGCGTCAGCCAGGAGCAGAGGGCAGTCCTGGGACGGGGCTGCAAAAACAGATGGGCACGTATCAAGGGCACAGATGTGGGGACAGCCCGGGTCAGCATCCCCTCCCTCCAGGCCAAGACTGAGACACGACCAGGGACAAAGCCCAGGACCACAGGGGCCAGGAGGCTGCCCTGCTCGTCCCTGTTGTCACACGCTGAGTGCTCAGCCCCTGCCATCAGCGTGCCCCCACCAGACACCCCACGCTCTGAACTCCAGGCAGGAGACCCCCTGAGGAGAGAGACCCAGGCAAGAAAATATTCCTGCTTCTCACACAGAAGGCAAACAGCCAACCATGCCACTAGAGGGAGCCCGAGAGAGAAACAGCGCTGACTCGGTAGAAACAGACATTTTAAAATTATGTTCCTGTTTATTGCGTTGACTTGCCAGGATTTAATCGCTGCTACATCTATAAAACCAGAAATCTACAGAAAGGATGAGAAAGCAAGAAAGAGCTCTAAGATATAATAGTAACGGCTAGAGAAAGGAACTGCTGAGATAAGGGCTAAAAACATGAGAAAATGCCCAATGAGGCGGAGCAAAAAGCAAAAAGAAAAGGTGAAACAGTAAGAGATGATCAGTCCAGGATGCCCGATGTTTGTCCAAAGGGAGTAGCTAAGAGTGAACAGAAACAATGCCCTGGAGCAGATGGGCGTGCCAGAGCAAAAGGCCCTTGGTCTGCCCATGCCCTGGCTGCAAGCTGACCCACGCCCAGGCACGGCCTCTCGAAGGTGAGATCCCGGGAGCCTGCCTCATTCTTTCATTCGCTTGACAAGTATTCACTGGGCTTCCCCAGGGACAGGCATTCAAAACAACAGCAACAAAAAGAGGTTCCACACTGTGGAGCTTACACCCTCAAGACACCTGGCTAGAGCGGAACAGAAACTCGCTGAAGTATCCACTTAGTCCTGACCCGGAGAAAGTCCTACCACCCTACAGGCCTGACAGAGGGAAAGGCAAGCCCTTTCTGGGGAAGCCTTACCCACTGCGCTGCTCTTTTCAATAAATAACGCCTGGCACACAATAAAGATGACGACATACACAAAGAAGCAGGAAAAGTGACCTACCCTCAAGAGAAAAAGTAGCCACAGCAGAAGCAGGCTTCAGCTGACCCAAACAGCAGAAGTTTCTGAAAAGGATTTTGCAATGATATATCTATATCTAATCTATATATATTTCTTAATTAGACGAAAAGATGCACAAAAAGAATTCATTGAATGGACTTAACAGCAGACTGGACACGACAGAAGAAAGGACTAGTGAAATCTAAGACCAACATAAAGCATCCAAGCTGAAGTATGGAGGAAAAGAACAAACAGAAAACCAAACAGCACGAGACCTGGGGGACAGCATCCAACAGTCCAACATACTTGTAATTGGAGTCCCAGAAAAAGAGGGGGGGGTCGGGGGACAGGGTGGAGGACATATTTTAAGAGATAACAGCCACGCATTTCCCCAAATTATTAGATATTTCAGCCCACAGGTCCATGAGGCCCACTGAACCAAAAGTATGACAGAGACACAGAAAACCACACCAAGGCATATCACTGCCAAACTGATAAAACTGAGAAGAGAAAATCTTAAAAGCAGCCAAGACAAAAAACGCACATCACATCACGGGGAGCACCAGTGGTGCCTGACTTCTCACCAGAAACAGTGCGATCAGGAGGCAATGGCTTAACACATCCTTGGTGCTGAAAGAAAACCTAAAGTTCTATAACCAGCAAAAATATCCTTCAAAAATAAGGCAAAATAAAGACATTTGTAGTTAGGCAAAAGCTGAGAGGATGTGTTGTGAGCGCTGTAACAGCACTAAAGGAAACTCTTCAGGTTGAGGGATCCCCAACCCACAGGCAGGAAAGGGCGCCCCAAGAAGGGGACACATGAGGAAACTGGAACACCCTCCCTGGACAGAGCTTCTCTTTAAAGAATCGACTCGGCAGATGCAGCAGCAAAGTACTGTGGGGTTAGCACCAGGCAGAAGCCAGACACAACAGGGGCCCAGAAAGGAGGGGCTGCATCAGGAGGCGTGGGGCAGTGCCAACTCCATGAGGACTGCGGGACTGTGGCAGGCAGGCACGCTGCAGCCCTAAGTCAGAAGGTCTCAGCCTCTGTGGCCTCATGACCCCCTTATACTCATAAAAGTTACCGAGGACACCAGAGAGCTTTTATGTATGTGGTTATATCTACTGACATTTATTGGATTAGGAATGAACACTGAGAAATTGTACAAATATTTATTAACTCGTTAAATATAACAAACCCAGGACTTCTCTGGTGGTGCAGTGGCTACGACTCCACGCTCCCAGTGCAGGGGGCCTGGGTTCGATCCCTGCGCAGGGAACTAGATCCCACACGCATGCTGCAACTGGGAGTTCGCATGCCACAACTAAGGAGCCCGCCCGCCGCAACTAAGACCCGGTGCAAATACATAAACAAGCAAACAAATATTTTTAATATGTATATATAATAAATCCAGTATACACAAACATAAAAAATTTTTATCAAAAAGAACCATTTTTTTCAAAGCTATAAAGAGCTAGTGGGAAGAGCGGCACTGTTCTACATCTTGGCAGATTCCTTTAACATCTGCCTTCAAAGAAGACACGTGGGGAACCTCCGGAAATTTCCCTGTGTTGAGGCGAATACCATCGTATAATGATATCCTATAATGTATGAAAACGGTTTGGGCCTCATGGACCACCCCCCACAAGGATCTCCCCAAGGGGTCCCTGGTCTAAGACTTTGCGAACAACTACTCTACAGTAACCACTAAAGAAATAATAAAAGAGGTGCAGCGAAAACACTAAAAGAGGAAAGAAAGTGGAATGACTAAAACAATACCTGGTTGACACCAAAAAAAGCCAGGAGAGGAAGGAAAATGTACAAAGAACAGATGGGACAAATAGAAAACAAATAGAAAGATAGCAGACTTAAACCAAAGCATGTCAGTAATTACACAAAATGTAATCGATCTAAACACTCCAACTAAAAGAGACTCAGGGGAAAAAGGAAACTCAAACCCAAGTACGTGTGGTTTACAAGTGACACTTCAACAGTAAGGACACACACAGGTTGAAAGTAACAGGATGATAAAAATGGGCCATGCAGACTCTAAGCATGTGGGAATGGACAAGGTCACCCGGGGTGACCATCAGCAGAGGAAGGCCCAGCTGACCGGGGGCTCTCCAGCTCACAGGCTGGCAAGATGAGGACGGTCCAGAGAAGCGGAATGGGGAGGAGGGGGAAGAAAAGGGCAAACGTGGGGCTTCATAAGTGAAGTGAAGGAGGATGTCCAACTGGGCCTGATGCTGCTGACGGGGCAGGGACTGCTGAGTGACCACTGACTTGGCACTGTAAGGGTCATGCATGCAGCAGGGTGGCCGGGTCAAGAGGTAGAGGGAAAAGATGTGGGTTCAACGGGAATAACACTTTCGAGGAGCTCTGATGTAAATGGGGGCAAAGAAAAAGGCAGGTAGGTCAGACTGGCATCTAATCTCCCATCAGCACTTGAGGTCGGGAGCTAATGGGAGGAGCATGAGTCCGCAGAGAAGGTGCCTCCCGTGTCACCTTTCCTGGGAAGTCACCTGACAAAAGGAGGTGGTAGACCAGAAGGAAGTTAAGATCCCATCCAGAGAGGAGTCCTGGGAACTCCCCAAAGGAGGCCTCTTAGAGAAACATGGCAGACTGGAGCAGGACAGAAGGCTCCGGGAAAGAGGTTACCACGAGAAAAAGGGAACTTGACAGATCGGATGGCCTGCCCATAAATACATGTAATGAGTTTTATAATAACAGTGCAATGAAGCGGCTTCCCTGGTGGCGCAGTGGTTGAGAGTCCGCCTGCCGATGCAGGGGACACGGGTGCGTGCCCCGGTCCGGGAAGATCCCACGTGCCACGGAGCGGCTGGGCCCGTGAGCCATGGCCGCTGAGCCTGCGCGTCCGGAGTCTGTGCTCCGCGGCGGGAGAGGCCACAACAGACAGTGAGAGGCCCGCGTACCGCAAAAAAAAAAAAAAAGTGCAATGAAAAAGGCAACTGGGAACTCCAGGAAAATCAAAGGACTCTTCAAGAAAGTCATGGTGATGCAAATGGAATGTGTCAAGAACATAAACATTCATGGGGTCTCAGAAAAGAGATTCCGCTGATGGACTCCAAACCCCTGATTTTCCCAACTCCTTAAAGACCAGGCTGGTGCACAGGCACAGCTTCCTTCAAGCAGGTCACATGACCAGGACAGGTGATCCCGGCACACTACCTAGCCCAGCATTGACCAACAATTCCCGAGTGACATCTAGGAAAACTCTCTTTATGATTTTTCCCTTTTGAGAGTCAACCAACAGTCAATCCCACAAGGCATGGGTGGGGCTGAAAGACAGAGATACTGTTCTAAAAAAAAAAAAAAAAAAAAGGTAAAAGTACCTGCTAGAAAGGAGGATGGGAGGGAAAGAGAGGTGAGGACAGCAGTACGCCCATCTGCTACAGCTAATGGACAAGATAGGCATTTACTGTGGTATCTGCAAGTACAGAGAAACCCAAGGATGCCCCGGGAAGAGCCACAGGTATCCACCTCGGGGGACTGGGGGGAGATGCAGCGGTCACTGGGGATTGCCTAACTTGACCCGTCAAGACCCTGAGGTGTGAGTTCACCCCCAAAGCAGTGCAACTGGAAACGGTTCAAAGAGGTAGCCTTGGGGGCAGCGCTCAGCAAGCCATCTGCGCCCGGGCCCCTCCGAGCGGCCAGTGGACCAGGGTGCACTCTCGTTCCCGCCACAACATCGCAGCAACTGGACCAAATAATCTTACGTCTGGTGAACCTAGTAAATGGTAAATTACACGGGCTTGTGCTGCACAAGGTTTGGGGTTTTTTCCTCACTTTGTTTAATTGCATTTCACTCCCACGGACACGTCGACGCACCACTGGGCCCCACCCCAGCCGGAACGCAGCCCTCGACAGTGTGGCCTCTCTCCCTCCCCTGCAGCCTGGCTTCCCAGCCGCGCCCCCTCCCCAGCCCCTCGGAGGCCACACTGCCCTGTCTGCTGGGAGGTGCCCCATGCACTGGACGAAGCCCAGGGCTACCACGGGAACCAGTGGTAAACTCTGTCCATCGTGTTGTTCTGGGTCCCAGCTGGCAACAGACTTCAAACTCTCGACTTGTCCAAATCTGTAAAAACTGAGATACAGAACAGAAGCGCTGAGAGCCCAAGGCTGGGCGCTCAGGGCTCCCACAGCTGCCTTCCCAAGCGACAGTGGCCGAGGGGAGCCGTGGCCACCATGGAGCCCAGGACAACAGGCAGGCAGCAGCCCAGGGAGCCCCAACCAGGACCAGGACCACCTGCGAGCATCACACAGATGTAGGCGAGTCACACCCTCCCTCTGAGCCAATACATTCTGTAAAGGAAGAGAGGACAGTGGTAGGGTGGGCAGTGGGGGCCACCCGACGGATGGGGGTAGGCAATGGGGGGGCCCTGTCTATGGAGACGTTAACGGCAAAAATAAACTGACTAAAATTGGGTCTATCAGAAAGCAGTGTGGCCGTTCTTCAAACAATTAAACCTAAGGGTCACCATTCCCAGGTGTGTCCCCAAAAGAACCAAAAGCAGGGACTCAAAACACACCCGCAGCAACCAAAGGTGCAAACAACCCAAGTACCCATCGACAGATGAATGGATAAAACAATGTGGTCCGGTGGTTAGGATTCGGCGCTTCCACTGCCAGGGCCCGAGTTCAATCCCTGGTGAGGGAACTAAGATCCCGCAAGCTGCGCGGCATGGCCAAAAAATGTGGTCCATCCGCACAAAGGAATATTATTCAGCCTTAAAGAGGGACACAGGTTGACACAGCTACAACCTGGATGAACCTTGAGGATTTTCTGCTACGTGAAAGCAGGGAGACACAGAAGGCCACATATGCATGATTCCATTTCTGTGAAACATCTACAATAATACATAAACCCACAGAAACAGAAAGCGGATTAGTGGCTGCCAGGGCTGGGGAAGGGGCATCAGGAGCCACTCCTTACGGGCACCGGGTTCCTTTGCGGGATGAGACTGTCCTGGAAGCAGAGGCGGTGACTGCGCCACACTGAACACGCTGAACACTGCAGAACTGTACATTTTAAAATGGTCCCTTTTATGTCACGTGAATTTCATCTCAACTTTTTTAAAAAGAAAGACACGGGTCTACTTTTTGCCACCACGCACCGATGCCAAACGTCAGCGATAAAATAAACACCCTTTTCCCCCAAACGCAGTCCGTCACGCTCCCAGTTCCAGACAATCGCTGCTCACAGGTGGGTCTCCGTCCCGTGTGTGGAGGCGGCGACAGATGCTGCATCTACACGAAGGATGAGTCCTCGAATCCCGACACCTGCCACCTTCTGCAGGAGGAAAGTTCTGGCTGCCACTCGGAGGCTCCCACCCGCCCCAGAGCCTCCCCTGCGCTCACGGCTCAAAGCAATGACACAGGGTGAACCTCGGGGTGTGATGTCTTTGGAAGGTGCAAACCTTGGTTCATACACGGAATACTTTAGTATCTTTGAGTCTGAAAGCAAAGTCTTCTTTTTAAATGAATCAAATTAATTAATGAGAATAGTTTTAGATCCAAAGAACGAATCAAGAAAGCAGTCATCACTGACTGTCACTGATTATCACTAAACACACTTTGTCGTAAGAACCGTTCAGCTACGGCCTGCTCCGGATGTCAGGATGCGAGGGGGAACCAAGCCCCCAGGGAGGGGCCGTTCTCCACGGGGGTCCGGCAGGGCTGGGGCAGGCTGCCACGTGTCCCCACAGGTCACCAGGAGGTGCCACGGGCACGGGCAGCCCCACTCACATCCCAGGCCCCGCGGATGTGCCTCTGGCCCCCGAGGGCGGCCCTAGTCCCCTGCCCTGCAGTGCTGGACATTGGCTAGGGCTGCCCTTGGCCTTGGTGTCCCTAAGCCCACCCCAGGTGGTCACCTCCTTCTCTCTGCCTGCAGCCAAGGCTGGGACCAGTGGCCAGGGCACCTGCACGGGAGTCACAGCTGCCCTGCCCCTCGAGAACCCCAAAGACAGTGTGAGGTGGAGAGAGGGGTAAGGCAGCCCTGAGCCAGGGCTCAGGTCAGGACCCCTCCTCCTGGCTCCCACCGGCTCCGCCCAGGAAGGCACCACCTGGACTCGTGGGGGACAGGGGAACAGTGTGGGGATCCCCCAAGACAGGGCTCAATTCCGCACTGCAGGCCCCAGACGCCCTGCGCCCACTCCCATCCCGATGGGGGGCTCTGTCGGGGAGCTGGGGGCTGGGCCCCGCACACTGGGCTGGGGACAGACAGCAGCACACCTGGAGGTGAGGGATGGGGCTGAGGGTGCCGCTGGCGGGGCAGGACGGCCACAGGGCCCCGTGTCTCACGCCTCCTGCAGCTGCACCGCAGTCCCCTGGCACCTGCCTGGGCACCCCGCCCAGCCTGGCTGCCCCACGTCACGTCATTCAGCGGCCTCACCCCAAACTTGGGCTGGCTCTGGCCTGCCCCTCCCCCACCTTCCAGGAACAGTTTTCTTAAACTGGAAACAGTCCAATTAAGTCCCCCTGGGAAAGGCGGGCATTTTACCAAACCAGCCACAAGATTCTCTGGCTTCCCTGCTGGCAGGCAGCTGCCCTTGGTCTCCAGTCACTTCCCCAAGGGTGGGGGCGTTGCAGTTGCTGCCCTGACTCTGCAAACAGCCCCGGGGAAAGGGCTGCTGAGCTGCGCCCACACGGGGCCTGGGCTGACCCAGGGGTCCTTTCCCCCCTCCCCCCCAGGGGCCTGCAGGAGGCAGTGCCAGGGGCCAAGCTTACCCCGCACAGAGGGGCAGCACGACCACTCTCACCCCAGGCCTTGCCGCCCTGGGACTCCAGCACAGTCTCCCCGGGGCGGGGGTGGGGGGCGGGCACAGGGCAGAGAGAAGAGGGGTCCCCACCAGCTGGCTCTCTGAGCCACTCCCCACCCTGGGGACAGGTCACTGTGTCTGCCCTGGAAGCTGCCTGGGCTACACTGCCCCTCCCCCCTGCCCTACCCACCCTCCACCCCTCCCCCTTCTGGTTAGTGCCAGGCAGGAGTTGGGAGCTGCCCGAGAGCCCACCTTCATGGAAAGACACACACACACACACACACACACACACACACACACACACGTGTGGCTTTGACATCCCCACCCACCACCACACACCTCATTCCCCCAGAAAGGTCAGGAGCCAGCCTGCAGCCTGGGCCCCCCGGACCCTCTGCAGTGAGGGGACCTCGACCCAGGCCCCAGGCCTCCTGCTGTCCAGGCCCTGAAGGAGCCCCAGGCCTCCCAAGGCGGGGTGGGGGGTGGGGGGGGTGGTCAGTCTCACCCGAGTGCCAACCCAGGCCCTTGACAAGTCCTGAGAAAGGGTCCCTGGAGGGTCTCCGGGGATCAGCGCTGGGGCCTGGGGCTCCAGAGGTGGGGTCCCCCGGACTGTTGAGAGTGGGTGGTGGGGTCAGGGCAGAGAGCCAGGGCAAGCTCCGTGGAGGCACTGAGCTGAGACTGCAGGGGGACGTGGCCGGATGCTGGTGATGGGTCGGGGCCCCACGGGTGCTCGCAGGGCGCTGGGGCACACCTGGCGTGCCGACCTGCTCGGCCGGAGACCCTGGCCTAGGCCTGAGCCCTGGGAGCCACGAGAGGTCTCAGAGAAAGGGGCCCCAGAGGCCCTCCGGCCAATCTTCGCGAGGAGGCTGGGTGCGGCGGCTGGTCCTGGGCGGGGCCACAAGCCTGCAAAAGCAGCCGGAGCCCTGTGGGCGGGGTAGGAGGAGGGGCCCTGTCCCCGCCCCCCATTCCACCCGAGCTGTGCCTTGTTGGGGCTCCGGGCGATGCAGGGCCTCCGATGCCAGACTGGGTTGGGGAGCCCGCCCTGCAGTGGCCCAGGCAGGGGTCTCCAAACCTCAGCAGGTGACCGGCAGCTTCCTCACCCACGGGGTGGGCGGCACCAGGCCAAAGACTCAGCTCAGGTGTGCACTCTGCCCTGGGAACCCACAGCTGGGGCTCAGCTGGGCCTGATGGACGTGCACAGGGTCCTTCCCCCCTCTCACGCTCACACACGGCCTCACGCTCACGCTCCTGGGGAACAATCAGGGCCGAGCCCGGACTGGGCCTGCAGGTCGGGAGGCTGTCTGCAGGAAACGCCTGCCTGGCCTTGGGGAGAAGCCGGCAGGTGCAGTGGGAGGGAGGGAGGCAGGGGTGGTGGTAAGGGCCCTGCTCAGGTGATCACCCCGGAAAGCCTGGGCCCCTTCCCTCCCCCCTCTCCACAGGCAGAGGGAGGCTGGCCAAGCGGAGGGGTCGCAGCACAGGGCTGGCTGGGACTCGGTCATCCTGGGATGGCGCCCCGTGGCGGTCGCCCCTGCAGCCGGTGGCAGTACAGGGTTGAGGCTCCTGTGCTCCAGCCGGGTCTTCTCCCCATCCCCAGGCTCGCGGGGTGTCCAGGTGGGGGCACTGGTCTCTTTCTGATTTGCAGCCCTGGTCCAGGAGCCAGGGGAGAGAGGGAGGGGCGAGCAAGGGGGGCCAGGCGGCCACTGTGAGCCGGGGCAGGGCTGGCACTCCAGAGAAAGGAAGCTCAGACTTGGGTTTCTGTCTAAAACCTGCCCTGTGAACGGGGGCTGCGCTGGGGGCCCAGGGGAGGAGCTTGCTCAGCCGCGTCGCCAGAGCCCCACCCCGTCCCTGAAGGATCCCAGCTGGTCTCCAAACCCTGAGCCCTCCTCATACAAAGCCCTCCCCCTCCTCTCTCCTGCCAAACCACCATCTGTTGCCATGACAACGGGAGCAGGAAAGGCAGGGGCACCGAGAGCTCTCCCCCACCCCCTTCCTTCCTGCTCCCTTCAGCTGGGCCCTGGACTCAGAGCAAGCCACTGGCTGCAGCCCTCACCGGCCTCAGAGACCCCTGCCCCTAGCTACTGGGCATGGCCTCAGCCGCCTCCTGCACAAAAGGCCAGGCGAAGGGCCCCCACTCCAGCTCCCCCCACCCCCACCCCCGCCCCCTGCCCCGCCATGGTGCCAGCCCTGCCCAGGGCAGGACCTGTCTCGCACTAGGGAATGGCTGGTGCCCTGTCTGGTCCCTGACCCATCTCCCATGCTGTGCCCCCACCAGCGGGGCCCTGGCCTGCTGCAGGCTCAACCCAAGGAACATCCCCAGGAGGCCAGCCTTCCCCCTACCCCATCATGAGACAGGCGTGGGCTCCGGGAGTCCTGGCTGCCCAGCGGGCGGTGCCCAGCAGATGACCAAGCCAGGGAGATACAGCAGGCAGCCCCGCCTACACATGCTGCTCAGATAAACTCCAGGTAGACCAAGGAGACCACCGAGAAGGAAAGCACCGCGCTCGTTCTGCGGCCGGTGCACGGCCATCGTGGTGACAAGAAGGCACACGGCTGCAGCCACGTCACACCACACCTCTGCCAGGCGGACACCATGACTGCCCCTCTCACAAGGGCCCCAGGCTCAGAGAGGTTCAGTGACTTTCCCGGAAGCACCCAGCCCGAGACCAGGCGGAGTTCAGGGTTTTCCTTTTCCCTGTGTTTGTTGAGCCCTGGTTTGCTTCTTAAAACCTGCTTCCCTAGCAGTCTCCCCTTCTCAGCAGCTCCATGGAGGTGTCATCGACGCGCACACTTAAAGTGCCGGAGTGTTTCTCCCTGGGCCCTGCGAAAGGGCGTCCCAGCGCCCCATCACCCCGCCCTCCGCAGCACCTGGTCACTGTCCACAGCCCGCCTTCCCTGGGATTTCGTGTCAACGGAACCACTGGTAGAGCCACAGCCAGAAGTGACTCGAGCATCCCACCCCCAGACGGAGGGGAAGGCCCAGTGAACCCGGCCCTCGGACGTGAAGAGCTCCTTTAGAAGCCCGCCAACGCGGCTGCTTCAAAGGGCCAAGGATGAGACCGGCGATTCCCAAGAGAAACACGAACGCCCAACACAACAGAACAGGGGCTTCAGCCAGGCTGGCCAGGCCTGAGCCGGACGCACCCTTGAACAGGCGCAGGGCGGGCTGAGACGCTCCCAGTGCAGTCACAGCCCCCCAGGCTCAGGCACAGGCCCCGGCAACGGGGCAGCCAGGCCGGGCTCGAGGCAGAGTCACGGGGGCCACAGGAGCAGGAGGGCCCCGGCCCTCCCCAGTCCATCCTGCTCTTTCTGCCCAGCGGCCCCCGTGGGCCTGGGAGGCGGGGGCGGGAGGAAGCGGGGACAGCCCGAGGCTGCAGTGTGAAGCCCCCCTGCCCCGTGATACCACGTACACCCCGGCTCCTTCCAAGGGCAGCTGCCCTGGCACCCTCCCACCGTGGTGTGGCCAGGACAGGGCTCCTTCCCACCACAGCAGGGACTCGCTCGGGGCTGTGGAAGGAACGCGGTCAAGGAGGGCGGGGTGTGGGCCGCACACAGGGCTGCAGGGACAGAACCGGGGAGGCCCCGGCCGTGCGCTGAGGGCCACCCCAGGTCCCCACACCCCCGGGCTGGTGGGAGAGGGCAGGGGGGCCATGGCTTCCTTCCTGGACCGAGGGCCCAGCCAGCAGGGCACCCTCTCCCCAGAGTCACTGCCCCAACCTCAGCAGCCCGGTGGTTGCCATGGTGACAACAGGGCTCCCCTCTCCCCCTTCCTCCGACCCCAGTGCCAACTCCCCACCCCCGCCAGGACCCCCCCCATAGTCCCACCCGCAGAAGCCGGGGCACAAGGGTGGACGCTTCTCCTTCAGCCGAGGTACCCTGGCCGACACCCAGAGCATGGAAATCATCGCCCCTACCTCCAGGCCGGGTCTCCCCCAGATGCAGCAGGGCCCCCGAAGACATCCCTCAGCCACACCACGGAAAGTCCAGCCACGCAGCCAACGTCCCCAAGGGGCGCCCACCTACCGTGTACTCAGCAATGCGTCCTGAGAGCCCCAGACACCCGGGGCCTGGCCTGTGCGCCCCGAGCCCCTCTGCGGGGAGAGGTGGAGGGAGAGGCCAGCACCTGGGCCCCTCGGCCCTCTGACTGCAGCCTCGGGGCGGGATGGCCAGGGGGACCCGGCGGCCTTGTCTGGGCGGCACGAGTGCTGGGAAACCATCAGTTCTGGGGTGCGCTGGGGGAAGCGCCAGCCAACAGCCAGCCGGGCCCCCTTCCTGCCCTGCCTGCCCACACTTCCGCCTGCTCTCGCTTTGAGAGCCTCTGGGAGGAGCAGGGCTTCCCAGGGGCCAGCGAGCAGGCCCCGCATCTCCGCTTCCCATGGTGGCAGGTGACCACGTGAGCTTTTTATTAACTGCTTTATCGTTCAACGCTGTAAAATTAGCCCGATGAAACATTTTGATTGAATTCAGTAACTATTCAGTAATTCAATCTGGTAAGTTGTTGTTGCTGCTTTAAGCTGGTGCCCTAGTTTCAGAAGCCTTAGGACTGGGGGCTGATGCTGGGGTCGCCTGCCAAGGGCCTGCAGGAAGGAGGGTGACTGGCCCAAGGGACCCAGGAAGGGGAGGGGTCGGAGGCTTGTGGGGAGCAGGTGGCAGGGGGCGCAGCTGCTGTGAAGACAAGGGTGCCGGGTCCCGCACGCGAGGAGCCAGCTGTACGAGGGGGCTGGACTCCAGGGGACCAAGGTCACACGTGCAGCGTGGACGCCATGCTGTGACGTGAGCACGCGCCACCAGCAGCTGTCCAGCCCTCCAGGGACATGGTGGGGGGCAGTGGAGGGACAGAGCCATGGTGACCGGCAGGAGTGCTTCAAGGTCAGTGACCCAGCGCCTGGTGGGGGGGAAGAGAAGGGGTCGCCAGGACAGGAAGGCTGCCTACAGGCCAGGCCCCAGGGGGCCCCAGCAGCAGACACAGACCACCCCCGCCCCAGGCCTTCCCTCCTTCCTGCTCCACCCCCTCCAGGCCCCAGGGATGGTGATGGGGTTGCCTTGGTGACGAGGCTGGGATGCCTGCCCCGGGAGGCCCAGGCACACACACCAACAGCCTCTCTGGTAGCAGATGCAACGCCACACAACCCCACTCACACCTGCCAGGCGCGGGGGGCCCTCCGGGGTGGAGCCAGGCCCAGAGCCGCTCACAGCTAAGCCAGGTGTGGAAATACCTCCCAGAAGCCCCTGGGCCTCCCCTCAGCCCCCACCCCGAGGGGCAGGAGCTGCAGGTGACCAGACGCCAGAGGCTGGCCGCGCTCCGCCCCTGCCCGCTTCCCAGCTCCCACCGGCCCCCTGGCCGTGCCTCCAGGCCCCGACACAGGACACAGCGAAGCCCTGTGCAGGGAAGGTGCCCCTCATCGGCGGGCCGGCCTGTGGTCGAGCGGAGGAAGGCAGAGCCCGCCCGCCTGTGGCCACCAGGCACCCCCGGCAGCCCCCTGGCCTGGCACACCTGGGAGGGCTGCCAGGGTTGGCCTCGGAAGCCACATGGGCACCCGCGGTGCAGCGGGCAGGGGAAGAAGGAACAGGAGGGTGGGGCGGGGGCCGGCGGCGGGGCAGACAAACCCTCTCTGGTCTGTGGCTGAGATCCCTTGTCCCCACCTGGGAGGGGATGGGGGCCCGAGGGCCCCTCTGCAGTGTCAAATCTGCATTTATCATTAAAAAACACCCGATCCACGTTTTACAAACTATCTACTGAGCTAGTTGGTTCCCCAGCCACGAGGTGGGTCTGGTGTCCCACCCTCCCCCGGGCCAAGAAGCCTGTGTCCGCCACCCTGCCCACGGGTCGCGGAGCTGCAGGCCCCGCCCTAGACTCGTCTCAGAAGCCAGCCGTCCGATGCCCCTGGGTCAGGGCGCCCGGGCAGGAGGGGAAGGCGCTGGCACCGCGGCACCTGCCCCGACCATGGAGCTTCAAGACCGCTCGTGGCGGGCGCCTGACCTGGGGGAGCCGGGGACTGAGGCAGCTGCTGGCTGCCCAGGGGCCCGGCCAGTGCTGGGCACCAGATGGACACCAAGGCGCTGGGCCAGGCAGGCCGTGTGCAGACTGCTCCCACCTGAGCCAGACAAGTTCCCTGCCCAGGTCCCTGGGACGGACGGAAGGATGGACAGACAGATGCACACCCTGCCTGCGGTACCAGCAGGAAGTGGGAAACACGCCTGTGGCCCGAGCTCCGCCCCCGCCCAGGGGGATCAGGTGCCAGGAGAGTCTGCCCATCCCCAGAAGGGCGCCGGCAGATGTAACCTCCAGCGCGGGTAATAATAGAAGCTGCTTGGCGGTCAGCGGGCAGCTTCTCCGAAGGACAGAGAGGAGGAGAGAGGCAGAGACCCGCCTGCCCGCAGCTGCCCCCTCATCCTCCCAAACATCAGCCCGGTCCCTGACTGTTTCCAGGAGGCCCACCTGCCCGGAGCTGTCCACGGTCACAGAGCCCGGGCAGGACGCCCACCTCTGCCACCTCCTCCCCCTCCGGGGCTGGCACTTGCGGAGCAGCCGGAAGGGCCGGGCAGTGGGACCTGACACTCAAAGGCGCAAATGGGCACGAGGTCTCAGGATAGGAGCCCAGCCCGGAGGGCGTGCAGAGCAGCCCTGCCTTGGTGCGCCACCCACAGGCCCCTGCTCAGGGCCCCCTGGGCCTCTGCCCTGACCCCCCGACCCAGGCAGCAGACTGTCCCGCACGCCTCCCCCCGGCACATCCCCCCAGGGACGGGCAGGCAAGGCGCTCCATTACGTGTACATCTTTGCACCTGCAAACTTGAGGTTGGCCTTGGCGCTGGCCACGGAGCGCAGGCCTGGTTTATGAAGTCCCCAACCCAACACCTCCAGGAGACCGCCTGTCCTGAGGTGCACACACCACAGAACCCCACATGGTCCTGCCAGCACGGGATCCCCAGGCTCTCACTCTGCTGACCCCGCTGACTGACCTGTCCCCACCTGCCCCAGCCCCTTGAGCAATGGGAAGCGGAGGAGCACGGGCGCCCCCCGCCAACCACTCCATCAACACCCACTGTGAGCCTCCTGGAGCTGACGGCCCCCCGCACGCCCACGCTGTTTCTGGGGGCCGCTCCCCCAGGGTACAGGCCACTTGGTGTCCAAGAGAAGAGGCACCCCCATGGGGATGGGTGCTGGCCTGCAGCCCCCCAGGCTCAGCAGGACTCACCCAAGTGGTGAGCTCCCGAGGCCCAGCAAGGGACCGCAGAGCCCCCAAGACGCTGCCTGGGGCACATGCCCATGGCCACCATGCCCGAGGTCCTGCGCAGGGCCAGAGAGGCTCCCCAGGGGCCATCTTTCCTCCCCAAGGCACACTGCAGCAGGCCGTGGGGGGGGGCAGCCTGGGCCCCAGACCCAGCCTGGACTGGTATGGACAGGCCCAGGAGCCGGCCCGGGTTCAGCAGACAGGCCCAGGTTCGGCCCCGAACCCTGGCTGCCCAGTGGGTCGCTCTGCCCAGGACAGGACTGTCCCCAGCACAGAGCCCGGCCAGCTTCCCAGAGGTGCCCCCAGGTGTCCACCGGCCAGAGACCAGCACCTCCCCCAGCAGCACCAAGAGGGCTGCCAACCAGGCTTTAGTCAGTGCAGGACCCCATGCACACCACCTAGCACGGTGGGACTGGCACCCAGAGGCCACCCACCCAGGGTGACTCGGGATGCCACAGCCCCCTGGACAGAAGGGGCAGAGTAAGCCTGTGAGGTCAGAGGCCCTGGCTGGCCCCCCAGCCCCTGCCAGGCCCTGAGCACCTCTGGAGGCCCACGGCACTGACCAGCCCAGGCTGGCCCCCTCAGATCCAACTCTCCTGCCCCACCAGCCTGGATCCTGACGGGGGCATCACCAGCATCATCGACAGAGAGCCGGTCCCCACGTCCCCTTCTGCAGACACCAGGGCCGCGCACAGATGCCCACAGGAGGGTGTGCATTGCACACAGGGCGGCGGGAAGCAGGGCCCCCGAGGTCAGAGGCCCTACGGCCAGCTGACGCCAAAGACGGGCTGTGGGACAAGGGTCTGAGCACCCCTCAGGCAGAGGGACCCAGGAGGGGGAGGTACGGACGTGGGTGGCACTGAGGGCAGCAGCCAGCTCTCTGAGGATGCCGAGGACACCGTGTGCCCTGCCAGGGCCAGCAGCGAAGCTGGAAGTGAATCTGGGAACCCGGCCCGTAGACCCTGGGCCACTGGGCATCACCCAGAGGGGCCCCTGTAGCCCCCACCAAGCCCCCGACACGGCTGCCCTGATGCCCAGGCCGACGCAGCCCACGACCGCCCACAGATGCCCTCAGTCGCCCCGCGGCATCTGCTGGAGGGTGTCCTATCTGTGCCACTTTATGATTAGTTATAAATCCCTTGGGATTTGGGGTTTAGAGTCAGCAAACCTCCAATCAGAGACGAGCTCTTGCCCCTAGAGCTAAGCCAGCATCTAACCCTTCCCATCTGCCCAGTCCAGCCCCACCCCCTCACACACAGGGAACAGTTCCTCCACCTCCAAGGCCTCAGTCCTTCCCAAACGTCTCCTGTCTCCAGTCTCCCCGCCGAGCTAGCCCAGGAGGCTGGTTTGGATGCGGGGGTTTAGTGGGGGTTGGAGCTGGAGGCCTGCCTTCCTGAGTCCAGGCTCAATTCCCCCCAGTGCCCAGGCCTGGGGAGGGGGCTGCAGGCATGGACTTTGAGGTCAGAGGACCCTCCTTGTGTGCACAGGGAGCTCCACAGATCAGCGCATGGCAGAACCAGCGGGAGGGCAACACCCGTGCCTTCACACCCACCACATCTCTGTCCCCATGGGTAGGGGCTCAGGTGGGCAGACCCCTGACTCAGAGGGTCGGTGCACAGCCCGGGCCCCAGCTGGTCTCCCCTCTCGGCTGCCCCAAGGCCATCACTGATGTCCCAGCATGCTGCAGAAACTCCTGCATTTCATCCACCCTTGGGCCACAAGACCCTTGAAATAAGGGGACCCAGGAGGGAGCCAGGAGATACAACTGGCTGGTGTGCACCAGAGCCTCTCACGGTGTGCCTGCCCCTCCCTGGGGAGCCCAGGCGATGCGGGGCACCCACAGCCTACAGAGCACGGGGCCAGGTGGCCGAGGCCTCCCTGGCTGCTCTGTGCCCCCAACGGCACCCACACCCGGGCGACGGGGGTCTCCAAGGGCTTCTGGATGGGAGGGTTCACTGCAGCAGCTCCTGCCACCTCGGAGACACCAAGCGGACATCAGGGACGCCAGGGACTGCCCCGGAGAGTCACCTTGAGTCAACCCCAGAGCCAGAGAAGGTGCCGGCAGCCTTGGAGGGCAAGCAGTACTCATGTTCACACTCTGTGGGGCCCTGGCCCGCCCCCTGCCCTGGCAGGTCAGCAGCAGCCCCAGGAGAACTGGCCACCAGCTCCTCCTGACCGAGGAGGGGAGTGGAGGCCGGGGTCTCCCCTGGGAGCACAGGCAGCTTCCCCCTGCCCACCTCCTCAGCACAGAGTCGAAGTCCCACACCGGGGAGACAGGTGCAGGAGCTCACCAAAGACCCACACACCCTCCCACAGGTCTGCTCAGCTGCAAAGGAGGGTTGAGGACAAACTGCTAACCGCAGCCTCCCTCCTGGGCCGCGGAAGCTGCAGACTTCAGCACTGCCGCGCTGGACAGCTCCCACAGACGGGCCCAGGGAGAGGGCCTGGCCCCAGGCTGCAGGGCCAACTCAGGCCCCTCGGTGCCCCCTCAGGAACAGGGTGCAGCCAGTGAGCTGCCCCAGCCTCATCCCCACAAGCCGCCCTGGCAGAGCACAGCAGAGATGGGGCACCACCTGAGGGCTTGCCGCTGCTCTCGTTGGAGACTTAGGGAGGGGAGGGCAGGGGCCATCCCCTGCACAGTGCAGGGGTCCTAGGCTGCCTGCACACTGCTCACGGGTAGCTGGCCCCCGGACGCAGGGTCTCCTGGCAGCCCACGCCGTGTACGAACACGCTGGCCTTGAAGAGCAATTCTCCCAGGTCACCAGGGCCCACGGCTTCGCAGAGAAGCAGGCGCGTTTGGGGAAAGCGCGGTGCCCCCAGCGTGAGCCCCGCTGCAGGAGGAGCGTGTGCCCCAGCCTCAAGAAGCCTTGACACCAAGCGGGAAACCCCAAACCCCAGAGAACACAAGGGGTTCGAGCTCAGCGTCTCCCATGTGAGGTCACGTGTCGGAGCCACAGGCCAGGTGTGGTGGCAGAGGGCCTGGGGGAAGAGCTGGAGGCGTGGGCCGGGCGTGGGCAGGCTGACTGTCCACCCTAGGCAGTGGGTGCTCAAAGTGGCCCTCCGTGACAGGGCCACTGCAGCCAAGAGGGTGAGGCTGCACACGGAGACGGGCCCAGCGGGACGTAAGGAGACCAGGCGCCTGGCGGAAGCTGGTCCAAGTTCCCCAGGAGGGCCTCCCCCACTGAACCTGTTCCCTCACCTACACACCCCGCCCAGGGCTGCATCGGCTCGGGACTGAGGGACCAGACAGTGACCGGCCAGCCATCTTCACCTGCCTTAGGTCCACCCCCGCAGGACAGAACCCAAACGGGGCACTCATGCCGTGACCCCCACTGGGCCTGCACCTCTGTGTGCGTGACGGCAGTGAAGCTTCTGGGCTGGGTGGACCCACCGCTCCCAGGCAAGGCCAGGCCTGTATTTCGCTGCTCACTGCACGCTGGTACCAATGACCATCACGTCAGGGTCGGGGCGGGAGTGAGGGTGGGACAGGCCACAAGCACACACGGTTTCCTGTCCAAGTGGGGCCCCGCCAGCATCAGCACCCCCAGGAAGTCAGAAACGCGCAGATCCTGAGGTTGAGGACCCCTGGGAGCAGCCCCGGCACCGAGGCGCCAAGGCCTCCAAACGCCGCACGCGGGGGGCCACGGGGACTCAGGTTCCAGGAAACAGCCCTTACCCGCTAAAAATGCAGCGTTTGACTGTATTTCTGCCAGGCTGGGAAATCAGGGTTAACTTCTCAGGGTACTAATGGTGCTTCTTTTAAAGAGTCTCTGTCTTTTAGACCCAGCCCGAAATCTTTACATTTCAGGGAAGTCTGGGGGTGGGGGGGGTGAAGCAAACTGACCCCGTGTCTGTGTAGCTGGGCTGGGGTGGGCTCGCGGGGTCCAGGGTGCTCTTTTCTCTACCTCTGCATCTGGAAATGCCCGTTTGCAGAGGGAAACGAGAAGCCGGCTCCCACGGCGGCCCAGGAACGTGGGGCCTCCACCCCGGGTGGGCCCCCAGAAGAGAGGCATCTTCCAGCTAGAACACAGCAGGTCAGGCACAAGAGGTCAGCGGGGCGGGGCCACAGGCAGGGCAGGCCGCGTCGCAGGGCACCATGCGGCAGAGGGAAGGGACGAGGCAAGCCCCTCCCCAGCCCAGACTGTGCCCCCACCCCCGGCTCCCTCAGCCCCGCAGAGCCGGCGGCCCAGCTCTGCCACAGTCCGCATCCACTCTCCCCACTCACCGGCCCACAGACAAGTGATGCACGAAAACACCACATCCGCGGGGATAAGCGAACACGATGCCCACCTGTCCACCCTCGTCCTGTTTCCTCCTTGGCCCCCTGGGCCTGGGCCGGACGTGAAGGCTGAGCCCACTCTCAGGCCCACGGCCCAAGGGTGACAGGCTGCCAGCCCCCTGCCTGGTCCCAAGCAAACACATTTCCTCGCGGTGTCACTCACCCTCACACCTGAGTCACAACAGGGACACGGAGGCCTGCAGACACTGACTTTCCCACCCAGTCTGGGCTGGAGGCCCTGCCCCGGGGGCTCTGCATGCAGGTTGACCCCAGAGACCCTGGATGACCCCAAATGCTCTGTGCCTCCTGGCTGACTCCTGGGGGCGGCCAGAGTGAGCCCGGGACGGAGCGTCCCATCCAGCTCCTTCCTGGCTCCATGGGGCCAGCCAAGGGACTTTCTCTGAATGGTCTCGGAGGACCCTGAGCCCCTCACACACGCTCCAGGCGCACCCCTCTCCACAGGCATCAGGGATCCCCACGTCCCCGCAGCTGCCCGCCGAGCACCTGCCCCTCACCCTTCAGAGAAGAAGCCGGCCCCACGAGGCTGCCTGGGCTCCACTGCAGGCCCCTGCCAGACGAGCGAGCCTCTGCAGCCCCGGGCTCCCCACCGCCCTGCCGGCCCGAGCCCCGGACTCCAGCTCGGGCCCAGCGTCAACACCTGAGGAAGCTGGACCCGCGCACCTCATACACCGCTGGACCCGACTCAGAACAAGGCGCAGGAAGCACCCGGCCTCGGGACCCCCGCCCTGCCCTTCCCTGGGGCTGCTCTGGCCTCGTGGCCTGTGATCTAGGCCGAAGTCGGCCACGGGCAGGGACCCGTCAGGTTCCCAGGCGGCCACCCCCCAACACGTAGGCCCCCCACTTACCCTGCTCCTCCACCCAGGCCAGCGGCTGCCAGCAACTCTAGAGTCGCCCAGGGCACCACGGCCAAGGCCCCCCACAGATGCCACATTCCTGGCCAGGCAGCCTCCTACCGCCCCCGAAAAGCACCCACGGCCCTGAGACGGAGCAGGGGCCCGCCACGTCCCCAGCCTCAGCTACGCCACTTGGGCCATGCAGGCAGCCACTCAGGCTGCCCTCCCACCTCCGCCCTGGGGCCAGGAAGGCCAGCCCTGGGACCCAGTCTGAGCCCAGAGTGGGCAGCAATGGCGAAATGCCCCGCGGTGCTCCCCCACCCCCCAGCCCAGAACCACAAGGCCCCAGAATCTTCCATCCACCCTCGGCCAGGCCTGTGGGCACGGTCTGCGGGAGGCCCAAGTGGGGGCGGCCAGCCCTGGGGCCCTGTGTGGACGAGGATGTGACAGCACCTGCGGAAGCGCCTCTGTCCTCACAGGTCAGTGCCCCCAGCCAGGGTGTGTGTTCCCGGGATGCCGCGTCAGCGCTCAACAGGCATCGACCTCGGTGACCCCTGAAATCCACCCGGAGGCGCTGTCACCCCAGGGCACAGGGAAGAAACCAAGGCCCAGCAGCAGCCTCCCTGGGTCCTGAGGTCTGAAGAAAGCAGAACGAACAGGAAGAAAACCACCAGAAGAGAAGGGCCGTTTTCTCATCCTGGGGTTGGGGGGCGGTGCTCCCAGCTGCCCAGCTCCAGAACACTGGGCCCTCAGAGGCTGCAGAACAAGGCCTGGGCCGCCTCTCAGGGCCCAGCCCGCACAATCCCTGCTTTGTCCCTGCAGCCTCTGCCCCAACCCAGCCTCCATCCCATCCAGAGTCTGAGGCAGCTAGCTCGGGGCAGCCCCGCTTGGCAGCCGGCACCCCTGTCTGGGGTGAAACCTCGGGCAGGCGGGCGGGCAGCTCAGCCATCCCTGGCCAGGACCCAGGGCTCTGGGCAGGTTCATAGAGGCCCACCTGGGGCCCACCACCCAGTGGTGTGTGGTGGACACGTCAGCCAGCCCACAGGAGACAGTGGGGCTGGCCGGGCCTGGCACCGGGGAGAGCTCCGTTGGAGCAGTTGTCCGAAGGCACCAGCTTGCCCCATGTCCGAGAGGACTTCCTGCAGAATCCAGGGCAACGCAAGGTACCACCCACAGGGAAGGGGGTCCTTCCCCTCCCCTGAGACCCTAGATGGGCCCTGACAGATGCTGGCCTCCTGCTGGACACCAAGCACAGCAGACGTGCCCCCGACGTTGCTCCCGTCCATCATGGCCTCACAGAAGCACCCCTGCCGTCGGGGGGCCTGAGGCTCAAAGCCCCTCAGCTACCGAGCACCAGAGCCTCGGGGGCTGTCCCTGGCTGTACCTCCGGGACCAGAGGCACAGAACCACCCCATGAGAGTCCAAGGTGGCCTCGGGGGCCTGGGGGCCCTGGCTGTATCGCTGGGGAAGCCAGGCCACGTGGGCAGCACACAGGGCCACAGGCAGGCAGCGAGGCCTCTCAACCAACTCAAACGCCCTGCCACGTGTGCGGCCGCCACCGTGCTCCCTCTCTGCGTGGCAGCAGGCCCTGGGGAGCACCAGCGTGCCCCACTCCAAGGAGCCCAGACTGTGCGGGGGGACACAGGCAGGAAGGGCCCCGGGCCCGGGGAGCTCCAGGCATAGCCTGTGGGCGCGGGCAGACGGAGGACACAGCCTCCTCTGTGGGCACCGCCACCCGGCCAGGCCCCTACAGACACCGGTTCTGTGTCCACTGGCCTCAAAGGCACAGGTGCTCTCCAAACCAGAGCACTAGGTGACCAGGAAGTCGCCCTAACGCTCCTCGTAGCACCAGCCACGCACCCTCCCACTGCACCGCTGACTCGGGAGCACGGCTGACGCGGGCCATCCTCAGCGCGGGCCTCTGACCTGGCAGGACCTGTCTGCTCCGGGCACACGGAAGGTGCCGGGCACCGAGCAGGACTCATGCGCAGGCAGAGAGGATGCAGTCAGTGCTGCTGCCAAGCCCACCTGCCTCTCAGATGCCGGCCTCCTCTCCCTCCCCTGATGTTTTCAGGCCCAGTGGTTGTCCCACAGATAAGCCCCAGCGATGAACACCAGGGGAGGAAGTAGCCAGAAAAAGGCGCGTGTGGGCAGGGGAAGCGCACGCTCGCTCGGGCCCCCATCCAGGCGCAGGCCCAGGGCAGTGCCGGTCGGCCGCTGCCGTGGGCAGCAGGGGACCCTGCGTCCTGCGGCAGAGCCCTCGGCGGCCCCACACCGCCCTCAAGGCTGGTTGGGACGGGCCAGGAGGCAGGGGGAGCAAGCCCCAGAGGCCCCAGTCCACACGCGCCCCCGGCACGCACGGCCAAGCCTGCCGGTCACCAGCAAGGCTCAGGTACCCCTGGCCACCCTCCAGCAGACCAGGGTTGGGGGCACCTGGAGCCCCCGGAGTCTGAGACCCCTCTGCTCCTCTGCCCCGAGCACAGCACAGATGGCTGTATATCCAGCAGGGTCCCCCCGTGAGTCCCGCATGAGGAGCTGCTGGAGACAGGCTCTGCTTGGACCTCGGGGCCGTGGCCAGCACCAGCCTGGCTTCTTCCAGAAAGAGCCAGGCCTGGCCTTGCCCCCCAAACCCGCTCCGGACAGACGGCTCTGGGGACAACAGCCGGCACGTGGTGGACAGAGGCTGTGGCCACAGGTGACGCACTCTTTCCGCATCATGCTGCGGGCCCTGCGGGCAGGGGACTGCAGGCCTTGATGCCCCCTGTGGAAAACCCCCAGCACGGAGGAACCCATGGCCAGAGCTGCACTGGGCAGCAGCCGGCTCTGCAAAGAGCATGTCTCACCTCTGCCCCCTCGCCCGGGCCGTGCCCTCTGCCCCGCACGCCCTTCCTGGTACAAACACCCCTCCCCCCATCCCTGCAGAGCCACAGCCAGTGATGAGGCAGGCGGGACACGTGAAAACTCAGAGGTGCTCAGAGCCACAGGGGACCACGGTGGGTAGGGGACACTCTGGAAGCAGGGTCCTAGGGCTCTGTCCACCCCAGGACCCTCCCATCCCTACCTTCAGGAAAATGCCTATCCTTTGAGGCGAGACCCCCATCACCCCAGGAAGCCCGGTGCAGAGCTGCCCTCCATCAACAAGGACAGCCTACCCAGGGTCAGCTCTCAGCTCGGGGAAGGGGTTTTCCTGGGGGAGGGTCTGTGCCTCGGGAGGATGGCTGAGCAGCCTGTCCCACCCAAAGTCACTGATGGGTTGCTGAGCCTTTCTAACCACTCCAGTGGGGCAGGGAGACAGGTGGGGAATCCCCACTGCCCCCCAAGGTCTGCCCACAACTATTTGGGAACATGGTCATAACGTTTAACCAGGCTCGTGCAGTGAGCATCTGTGGGCTTTCCTACCGTCCCCCGGGAGCCACTGCCCTGGACCCAGTTCGGGTTCTGAGCCCGTTCCCTCACTTATAAAACAGGTTAGATGGACTGAGGCCAGCCTGAGGCACGGGGGGGGGTGGGCTCCGGACTCAGCAAAGGGCAATGTGGCCTGCGACCATTCGGACCATGAGGCACAAAAGGTGGTCCACACGCGACCACTGGAGGCCACCCCACTCACTCTGCTCTGTCCACCTTCACTGTGCACCACAAGTCCAGCGCCTCCACCCACATGGGGAGGCCCACTACTTCTCCGAGCCTCAGCCCTCCATGGCACCCCAGGCCGGATCCTGGGCTAGCCCCTGCCTGCCCCATCCCCAGAGCCAACACACTGCAGCCTCTCGCTGGCTCAAAGCTGCCTCCGGACTTCCCTGGTGGCGCAGTGGTTAAGAATCCGCCTGCCAATGCAGGGGATACGGGTTCGAGCCCTGGTCTGGGAAGATCCCACATGCCATGGAGCAACTAAGCCTGCGCACCACAACTACTGAGCCTTTGCTCTAGAGCCCACGAGCCACAACTACTGAGCCTGCGTGCCACAACTACTGAAGCCCACGTACCTAGAGCCCACAGTCCACCACAAGAGAAGCCGCCACAATGAGAAGCCCACACACCACAACAAAGAGTAGCCCCCGCTCGCCACAACTAGAGAAAAGCCCGCGTGCAGCAACGAGGACCCAATGCGGCCAAAAATAAATAAATATTTTTAAAAATTAAAAAAAAAAAAAGCTGCCTCCTTATGCTCAACCTTCTAAAATTGATATGGTCCCCCATGCCCCAGGTGCCTCCCCGCCCACCTCGGCCTCCGGCTCTGCCTCCCCCGTCCTGCTCTGAGCTGGGCTCCCTCCATCTCTGGGCCATGGGTCACCGCAGGGTCTGCCAGACTCTCCCTCCAGCTCACCTGTCTCCCTCTCACACCTGTCTCTCCTCCCAGCTCACCCGTCTCTCCTGCTCACACCTGTCTCTCCTCCCAGCTCACCTGTCTCCCTCCAGCTCACCTGTCTCTCCTCCCAGCTCACCTGTGTCTCCCTCGCTCACCTGCCCCATCCCACCCAAGGAGTCCTCTCCAGCCTGCCTGCCACCAGCACCCACATTAATTCTCCTGAGGGTCCCTCGAGAGCCTGGAGGGGGCTCTCCCCCTGCCCACCCACCAACCTGCGAGCTCAGCCAGATGAGCAGCAGGGAGGCCCCTTACCGCCCCCTTCTCTCTTTAGCTGGACCGACCCCTTGCCTGAAAGCCCTGTCTCAGTGCTGCCCCCCGCCCCCATCTCCTGCCCACTGGAGAAGGGTTTCCGAGGGCGGGCTCCACATCTTACCGTGGACCTTGGCTCCAGGAAAGGCTCCCAGAGCCCACCGTCCTCCCCATCGAGCCCCGGGGTCCTCCCGGCCTATGGGTGCCGAGCCCCACTTGGGCTTGCTGCGCCCTGGCTTGGGCAGGGCCGGGCACTGCTCCGTTTCCTGATGGGGCTGGAGGGGTGAAGACGGCACAGCCCACACCACTCACCTCCTGGGCATACTCGGTCCCCGCTGGACCCTCTGGGGGTGTCCTCCCCACCCCCCAGATGAAGAAGTCTCTCCTGGATGAGGGAGGGGCCCGGCGGAGCCTCAGCAGTGAACGCCACAGGGCACGGCAACACCCACCCCAGCAGGCCCCGAAGGCCCCGTCCCTCGACCAGAAACCACGTCGCGGCTGAGGCGGAGGCACCCTTCCCGGGCTGCTTGCAGAGATGGCGCCAGGCCGTCAAGGAGAGCTGGGCAGAGCAGATGACTTCTCAACCACGGCCTCGCCAGCCCTGACGGGGAGGCCCAACCCAGCAGGAGTGACGGACCCGCTCCCTGAGCCCAACGCCAAACAAGCAAAACAGAACCAACCAGGGGCTAAAAAGATGCAACAGAAGTGTGAGCTGGACCCTGCCAGCCCCAGCCGGGCGGAAGAGGCGGCTCTGCCCACACCTGCACTCTGCACCTGGCGGTGTCCCCCATCCCGCATCTGACTCCCCAAAGGCGGTGTTTTGGGGGAGAGCAGCGGGCCCGCCTCCCAACAGGCCCCCACTCGGGACACGCAGCCAGAGTGCCCGGATCAGCTGGGTTGAGAGGCCCAGCTGCCCCACGCGGCCCACAGCCGCCGACGTCTACCCTCCTCAGCTCCCCCTTTACAGGACTTGGGCAGAGGGCGGGCAAAGAGCAGGGAGAACGGAGGTGTCCATGAGACGAAAAGGGCTGGGCTGGAGTCAAGGGACAAACCACGGGCCCCACCGCACCCTGGGCCTGGGGGCTGCACGGCTCCGGGAAGCAGCTCCCAGCAGCACTGATGGCTGGGGAGGGAGGCAGCACACTTCCACCGAGGTGTCCTGGCAAGAAGCCTGGCCCCCAGAGAAGGTCAGGTTTATCTAGGGAGCGAAAGGACAGGCCTGGGAAATCACAGCTTTCTTGGCTTTTGGTGCCAAAGAGCAGCCAGCAAGTCGAGGAGCCGGGCCCGGCACACACACCACGAGGCCCCTACGTCCACCAAACTCCAGACGACCCTGCCACAGAAAGGACGGAGAGACAGGCGCCAACAGGACAACCTCCTCCCCAGCCTTCCTGGGAAGCAGGTGCTCCAACCATCAGGATCCCGAGTGGCAGCTCCAAGCACTCAGGGAGGCCAGAAGGAACAGAGGATGGACAGACCCCCAGAGAGGGGGCCTCAACTAGAGACCTGATCCCACTCACAAGAGAAGGGCCTGAGGAGAGAGGCTGCTGGATGCAGGGGCCACTCAGAGCTGCTTGTAAACTTGTTCACACACTGTGCATCCTCTTGTGTTCCTTACTATTCATTACAGTGGAACCCTCCTGTAATTAACTGTGCGACAGAAGAGCTCAATGAAGAGTACGGAGACCAGCCCCTGCCCTTGGAGACCTGCGTATAATTCACGGCTGTCATCGCTCGCACGCCGATGTTTCCTTATAATAACATTTTACTGGTAGATAATGAGATTATTTCACTGCCTCCTGCATTCTGCTGCCCCAAGCCCCTCCCCCACCGAGAATTTCACCAACTACAGTTGTTCCTCCCAGGAAACGTGCACATTTTGAACTCTGCTGATCACGGGCTGTCTGCCACCTCCTCTTCGAACCTGGCCCGCCACCCCGACTTCCAACAGCACTGCACTACTGCCCCGGGCCCCACGGTGCGAGGGCTGCCCGCCCAACAGGGGGCGGTGGGGGGTGGGCTCCCACTGCCTCTAGCCCAGACGCCTTCACGCGTTCTGCCTTAGTTACATCACAGCCCCTGCCCCCCACCCCATACCGGGGCTTGGCCCACTTTCCTTCCACCTCCAGGCTCCGCCTCTGGGCCACCCTGGGGGGCTCAGGGAGGGCCTGCAGCAAGCCTGGCTAGAGCGCTCCCTCCTGGGCCCCAGCCCTGCACCAGTGGGGTGGGCCCAGCCCTGCCGCACCCTCCTCCTCCCTTGCTCCGCTTGCCTGCCTGCCCTAGGTCTAAGGAACTTCCCAGAGAGGCAGGGAGAAGGAGGCAGTGCCAATCGGACCTCTGGGCCGCCAGGAGAGGCCCATCCAGGGAGAAGAAAGAAAATGGCTGAGCCCAGTGTCCCACAAAGCGACTCTGTGAACGCCCGGCCAGCCAGATGAGGGCACTGGCCTTGGGGCTGCGATCTAACCCGATGGCCAGAAGACGGCTGCCCAGCACCAGCCCCCTCCTCCCATAGGCTGGGGTCTGTTCCACCGCCGGTGTGGGATCCGTGACCCAGGATCCGCGGTCGGGCCCAGTGCCGGTCTCCCTCTCCCGCCCCTGGAGGAGTGCAGTGTCGCAGACATCCTGACAGGCTGGGAGGAGAGAGGCGCTGTCCAGCCCTCTGAGTGGCCCGGGCACTCTCCCACTCCCACCGTGGAGGGAGGTCCAGGCCTGGCCAAAGTGGCCCGGTCCCTGCAGGACGCGCATGGCGGCCTCGCTGCTCGTCGGCCGCGGGAGTTGGGGGTCGCGGCCGGGGTCGCGCGGCCCGGGGCGCAGCTGCTCGGGCAGCACGCCTATTAGCGCGGCCGCGGCAGACGGCAGATGGGCGCCCGCTCGGCCCCCTCCTCCCGCGGCACAATGGGCCCGGTCGCTCGGGCGCACAATGCGGCGGGGGCCGCGCACCTGCAGCCTGCAGCCGGGCCGAGGGGCGCTGGCCGGGCCAGTGCGCCGCCGTCCGCGCCGAGTGTCCTTGGGCCGCGCCCGGCCGACCGCAGCCGCGCGGCCTGCGGGGCTCCGCGGCGAGACCGGGCGCCCGGCCTCCCATTGTTCGCGGCCGCGGGCCGGAGACGTGGGCCGGGCCTGCAGCACCCCGCTCCGGGCGGCCTCCTTCCCGGGCCCCAACTCGGGGCGCCGGCGCCAGCCTCCCCGGCGGCGGGCCTGTGCGCCCCCGGCCCTCCCGGTCCCCCGGCGCCCCCGGCCCCCATCGGTGTTCCCGGCCCTCTGGGCCTTCCGTGTGCACTGTCTCCCCGGCCCCGGCCCCCGCCGGCCCGCACGCACCTGTCTGCCCCTTGCCCAGCGTCTTCTCCAGCCGGTAGGGCCCCACATACTGCGCGTGCTGCGCCCCGCCGCCGTCCTTCCCCGTCGATGTCATCGCTCCCGGGCCCGGCGCCGGCGAGGTGGGCGCCCCGGGCGGGCGGCGGCAGGGAGGGGCCGCGTCCGTGCGCGTCCGTCAGTCCGCTGGGCCGGGTCGGCGGCGCCCGGCGGGCCGCGCTCGCTCAGCGCCCCACGCGCCTCCCCCGCGCCGCCGCCCCCCGCGCCTGCGCCCGCTCTGCTGCGGCCGGCCCGCGCTGCCTCCGCCTCTCCGAGACGACCGGGCGGGCGGGGACACAAGGCTTCCGCCGCCGTCGCCGCCGCCGCCGCCGCCGCCGAGGCCCGCGCCCCGCGCCCCGCGCCCCGCGCCTCGCGCCCCCCGCGCACGCCCGTCAGTCCGTCCGCGGTCGCGCAGCCGAGCAGAGCCGAGCCGCCGAGCTGAGCCGAGCTGCCGAGCCGAGCCGAGCCGAGCCGAGCTGATCCGCCGAGCCCAGCCGAGCTGCCGAGCCGAACCCGTACGAGCGCAGCCGGATGCAGCGGCGGCAGCGAGTGGCTCTCGCGCCTGCCAATCAGCGGCACTGGCCAATCAGCGGCGCCTTCTGCAGGCGGCCCCCCCCCCCGCTCCCCGCCTCGCTCCGCCCCGCCGCGGAGAGAGCTCCTGGGAGCTGGTCTCCGGGAGGCGAGGCCGGGGCGGGGTCCGGGCGAGGCGCGGGCGGGGTTAGGGCCTGGGCGTCTCGAGCCCCTCGCCCGCCGCCCACCGCCCTTAGTCCCCGGACCCCGCCCGGATGCCGAGCTGCGGCGGCCCTCTCTTAAAGTGCCTCCCGGGACGGTGCAGGCGGCGGGCCGTGGGGGTAGGCAGTCAGCTGCCCCGGCTCCCGGCGCCGTCCCTCTTGGCCGCGACCACCGGGGTGGAAAGGAGTTACTAGCTCCTCCCCACCCCCATCCCGGGGGCGGAGGCGCTGCGTGGCTCTTGGCCCAGACGTGACCTTGTGCGTCCCAAGGCCGTGCCCGGGTTGCTGCCCTCCTCCGCTCTGTTTTCCCGGGTACACCACTGTGACCAGCACAGCGGGGTCAGGAACTCAACCCAGGCCACACAGCAGGCCTTTGTGCCGGCCCACCTTCTTCCTCGGTTGGGCCGAAGGTGCACCGGCACCGACGCCTCGAGGGCTCGACGCCTCGAGGGCTCGACGCCTCGAGGGCTCGGGAGAGGCGTGTGCAGTGGAGCCAGACCTGGAGGGCCCCTGTTCCTTGCGGAAAACACGTGCTGCCTAAGCCAGTGCCACAGAGGTGGTGGGAGAAGAGATGTGAGGGCCGGGAGCAGGGAGCCCCGAACCCTGCACGTGAGGGTCCCACACCCTTTGAGCCGCTGGGTGCCCTGCCGTGGCTCGAATCTGCCGCCAAGTCCTGGGTGGGCGAGTTTCACCTGAAGTCTTTCTGCGGGCTCCCAGGGCTCCACCGCTAGCCCTCACTCCCGCCAGGTTAATCCTTTGCTCCTGCCCGCCCTGGGGGGAGGGCTGAGAGAACTCTGGGAACTCGCAGGTCTTCCCAGCACCGCTCCTGGAGGGCCTGTTTGCATTTCTTTCTCCCCTATCTGAGCTCAGAACACCTGTCTGCTCCACTCGGCCCTTGCAGGTCCCCCCTTGCTTCCCACGCGTTTCTTAAAAGGTTGCAGCTTAAGAGTCTTTAGGTGCCTCCAAAGGTGTGCAGTGCAGGTCAGGGGAACTGCCGCAGACAGCGCCAGGCTTCAGGGGGGTGGTGCAGTTTAAACTGGATATAAGAAGAGTTTGGGACCTTGGACTAGAGAAATTCTCCAGGGGCTAAAGGCAGACTGGGAGTCGTCAGGTCAAGGGTGGGCAAGAGATGGGCTAGGGCCGTGGGCAGGCAGAGGAGGGATGGCATCCCGGTACCTAGAGGAGGGGCACCTGCCAGGGAAGGAACATGCCCCGGCCTCCCCATCTTCCTCTGCTGGAGCTGTGCCTGCCACAGCCACCTGGGCCTCCCCAGCCTGCAGGACTTACCAGACGCATCATTCTTGTACCCTCAGCAGCACTGGCCCAGCTGACCTTTCTTTTTTTTCTTTTTTTTTAAATAAATAAATTTATTTATTTATTTATGGCTGCATTGGGTCTTCATTGCTGCGCACAGGCTTCCTTTAGTTGTGGCGAGCGGGGGCTACTCTTTGTTGTGGTGCTCAGGCTTCTCATTGCAGTGGCTTCTCTTTGTTGTGGAGTATGGGCTCTAAGCATGCGGGCTTCAGTAGTTGTGGCTCACGGGCTCTAGAGCGCAGGCTCAGTAGTTGTGGCACATGGGCTTAGTTGCTCCGCGGCATGTGGGATCTTCCCGGACCAGGGCTCGAACCCACGTCCCCTGCATTGGCAGGTAGATACTTAACCACTGCACCACCAGAGAAGTCCCAGCTGACCATTCTTATCTGGATACTCTTGGGCTAAAATTCCTGGCTTTCAAGATTCCCACGTCCCCACCCCCACCTCACCCTGTGCTCCTGGGGTCTTCTTCCCTCTCTGGCCACTTCTCGCTTCTCTGTGTCCGTGCAGCCCATACCCATCATCATTTCTCAGGGCTCCATGGGGGACCCCTCTACTGGCCTCTCCATGTTCTCCAGGTGACCACATCCACTCCCATCTCATCCCTGAATCACCACTGCCAGCCCCCCTCACTCCAGGGCTGTGGGGCAGGCTCCCTCCTGCACTCCTCCTGGTATCCGTTGCACAAACTCTCAAACTTAGTGCGTGCACAACAGAATAGCTCATCTCCCCATCTTTGTGGGGGTCAAGAGCACAACCCCTCGTGGTCAGGCTTCCATCTGCCTGCTCCAGTGCTGGCCTTGGTGCAGAGAATGTCAAGGTGGGAGGCCTCACTGGAGGATTACAGCAGACCCTTAAAGGAGAAATAACACAGCCACTACAGAAGGGCTTTCAGAACACGGAGGAGGAGGGAGCACCCGCTAACTCTTCACGGGAGTCCCTCTTAACCCTGGTACCAAATCCAGATAAGGAAATGACATGAAAAGGAAATTAAAGTCCAATATACTTCATGAGCCCAGAAAAAAATCCTTAACAGAATATTAGCAAGTTGATTCCAGCAATATATTAAAAGAATAATACATATGACCAAGAAGGGCTCATTCCAAGAATGTAAAGTTCCTTTAACATTTCAAAATTGATTGATGTAATTCACAATGTGATTGGTCTGAAACAGAAAAACCACACAATCATTTCAATAGATGCCAAAAAAAAAAGCATGACAAAATTCACCCATTTATGGTTTAAACACACGCATATACAACACACACACATAAACATGTCAGTAAGCTAGGACTAAAAGGGAGCTCCTTCAGTTGATAAAGGGGATCTTCAAAAACCCACAGTGACATCGTACTTGATGGTGAAAGACTGAGTGGGAATGAGGCAAAAGCATCTACTATCACCACTTTACTAGAGAACCTAGCCTATGTAATAAGGCAAGGAAAACAAGTTATACCTTATATTTTTATATGATTGGAAAGGAAAAATTGAAACAATCTTGATCCACAGATGACACTCTTGTCTGCAGAAAATCCTAAACTACAAAATACTCATAGAACTAACAAGTGAGTACGGCAAAGTCACAGGATACAAAGCCAAAATAAAAAAATCCTATCTCTGTGTCCTAACAATGGATAATTAGAATTTGAAATTACAAGCACAATACAATTTATAAATAGAATTAAAGAACATGAATTACTTAGAGGTAAATTTAACAAAATATGTGTGAGATATGTACCCAGAAAACTATAAAATACCACTGAGAGACTAAAAAAGACCTAAGTAAATGGAAAGTCGTACTGTGTTTGTTACCAAACCAAACTTGGGTCCACTCACCCCAATGTGCAGCAAAGCCAATCTACTAACACTGGGTTGTGGTGAAGAAAAGTGCAGTTTATTGCAGGGCCAATGAAGGAGAATGGGCAGCTTCTGTTCAAAAGACCCAAACTCCCCCACAGCTTTCAGGGAAGGGTCTTTAAAGACACTGTGAAGGAGAGGGTCAGAGGGTGGGTGATCAGCTTTTGCATAATTGTCTGATTGGTTGATGGTGATGTTTCAGGAATCTCAATCATCAACTTTCCTGTTCCAGCTGATCTGGGGTCTCTGTGCTGGTGGTCAGCATGCAGTTAACTTGTTCCACCTGGTGGAGGTTTCAGTATCTGCAAAACAACTCAAGGATACGACTCAGGATGTTATCTACAGCCCTTGAGAAGGAAACTTGACTTAGCTTTAAGGCTAAACTACTATTCTTTTGTCTTGCTTGACTACCTTCCTACGTTTCTGCGTTTTCTCACTTCTCTGATTAAATTTGCTCTTCAGAACTCGGGGAAGGCCTAGAAGGCTGAAGCCTCTCTGCAAACAAGAGGCATGGGACTTGGAGGGGGTCTGTCCCTGAAGCCCCTGCAGGGCCCTGCTCGGTTTCATGTTCATGGATTCCAAGACCGAATATTGTTAAGACGTTGATTCTCCCCAAACTGATCTATAGGTTCAATGCGATTTCAAGCAAAGCCACCCAGTTTTTAAAAAGACATTGACAAGCTGACGCTAAAATTTATAAAGAAATGCAAAAGGCAAAGGAAATTCCAAACAATGATAAGGAAGAAGGAAGTTGGGAGACTTATACCACCTTATTTCAAGACTTAAAAAGGTACAGCAGTCAAGACAGAACAGCGTTGGCTTAAAGATAGACACATAAGTCAAAGAATGAGGCTAGAGTTCAGAAATCAATCCTTGCATTTATGACAATAGGTTTTCAACAAAGGTGCAGAGGTCATTTAATGGAGAAAGGACAGTCATTTCAGCAAAAGGTACTGAAATAATGAGACATCATATGTTAATAAAGAACCTCAAAGCTTACATTATCTATAAATATCAACTAGATTAATATTTATTAATATTAACCAACAATAATACAGGCATAAATGTAAGAACTATAAATATGAACCTACTAGAAGAAAACACAGGAGAAAACCTTTGTGTCCTTGAGTTGTGCAAAGATTTTTCTACATAAGATGCGAAAAGCACAAACCATAAAATTTTTAAAATAATAATTGGGTCTCATCAAAATTAAAAAATGTTTGCTTTGGGGACTTCCCTGGTGGTCCAGTGGTTAAGAATCCATCTTGCAATGCAGGGGACGCCAGTTCGATCCCTGGTCAGGCATCTAAGATCCCACATGCCGCGGGGCAACTAAGCCCATGTGCCACAACTAGAGAGAAGCCCGCGCACCACAACGAAGAGCCCACACACTGCAACTAAGACCCGATGCAGCCAATAAATAAATATTTTTTAAATCTGTGCTTCAAAAGACACTGTAAAGAAAATGAAAAGCCACAAATTGGGAGAAAATATTTGCAAAACACATCCTCGATAACAGATTTGTATTTTGAGTACGTAAAGAACTCTTGCAACTCAATAAGAAGAAAACTTGATTTAAAACTCAGGCAAAACACTTCAACCAAGAAGAGAAATGGATGGCAAATAAGCACCTGGAAAAAAATGGTCAAAGAGATTAGTCATGTGATCCAGGAAAAGTAAAACCACAACTACAGACCTATTAAAACAACTAAAACTCCCAATGCTGACAACACCTACTGGAGAGAATTTGGAGCGCCTGGAGCTCTCGCATGTTGCTGATGGGAATGTAAATATACAGCCACTTTGGAAATCAGTTTGGCAATAATCTACAAAGTTCAACATACACTTACCACACAATCCAACAATCCCACTCGTAGGTATTTCCCCCCCAAAATGAAGACTTAGTCTACATGAACCAGCATACCAATGTTCATGGCAGCTTTATTTGTAATAGCCAAAAAGTGGAAGCAACACAAATGTCCTCCAGTGGGTGACTGGCTGCACAAGCTGTGGTCCATCCACACAGTGGACAACTGCTCCACAGTAAATAGGGTGCCCGTCAGGACTCAGGTGAACCTCAAAAACATCACGCAGAGAATCTGGTCTCAAGAAATAGTGTCCTGTGTGATTTTATGTATGACATTTTAGAAGAGGCAAGACTGCAGTTACAGAAAGCAGACTGGGGTTGCCAGGTGCAGAGCTGGGGAAGGAGATTGCTGGCAAATGGTGGAGGGAGCCTTGCGGGGTGCTGGAAACGCTCTAGGGCCCAATTGTGGTTACGCCACAGTGGCTTTTGTCAACCTCATCGAATTACGGGTCGATTTTTTAAAAAATAAATTTATTTATTTATTTATTTTTATTTTTGGCTGTGTTGGGTCTTCGTTGCTGTGCACGTGCTTTCTCTAGTTGCTGCGAGCGGGGACTACTCTTCGTTGCGGTGGGTGGGCTCCTCATTGCGGTGGCTTCTCTTGTTGCAGAGCACAGGCTCTAGGCACGTGGGCTTCAGTAGTTGTGGCACGTGGACTCAGTAGTTGTGGCACACGGGCTTCGTTGCTCCGCGCCATGTGGGATCTTCCTGGACCAGGGCTCGAACCCGTGTCCCCTGCATTGGCCGGCGGATTATTAACAACTGTGCCACCAGGGAAGCCCTACAGGTCGATTTTACTGCATGTGATTTTTACTTTAGTAAAGCTGACCGGCACAAATGGGATCCGCCCTGCGGGGCCGAGGTCCAGGTGGGGAGAGAAAGCCCATGACCTCTGCCCATTTTTGGCACCCCCCGGCTGTGGGCATGTGAGCAGGAGAGGGCTTCCTGGAGTAGGCGGGCTTGGGCTGCCTGAGGACCTGAGTGCACAGCAGAGAGGGCAAGGATACTCGACTGTCACTGGGTCGTCCCAACTCCACTGCAGCCTAAAGGTCCCTTGAGGCAGGGCCGATGCTGCGGGTTCCCAGCTCCCACAGCCCCAAGCAAGAGCCCTCAGGAGGACGAGCTGGAAAGAGCAGGCTTGCTCAGCCCCCGTGAGACACACAGGGCAGCGAACAGCTGTGGCCACAGGTTGGGGTTGGGGCACAGGCCACAGCAGCTCCGCCAGGAGGCACTCCAGGTGCCATGCGGTGCATCTGGCCGGGCTGTGACTGCTGCAGGGGTGCGCTCTCCCCCTCCCACCGTCTTGCCCGCTGGCATCCCCAGGCCCAGGGACACCGGCCCTGGCTCCAGGACTCCAGCACTTGTTTTCTGAGGCTAAGGGCAGACAGCGTCATCATTCATTCATTCATTCATTCATTCCACATTGCCACAGTGTTCATGGGTTCATGGCCACAGTGTGGCAGCCCCTTCCCCAGATGCTGACCCTCTGCCCTGGAGAGAGAATCACACAAATAAATGATTACAAAACCTGGGTGGGGGACTTCCCTGGTGGTCCAGTGCTAAGACTCTGTGCTCCCAATGCACGGGGCCCAGGTTCAATCCCTGGTCAGGGAACTAGATCCCACATGCTGCAACTAAAAGATCCCGTATGCCACAACGAAGATCCCGTGTGCCGCAACTAAGACACGGCGCAGCCAAATAAATAAATGTGAAAAAAAGAAAAAAAAAATGATGTGGGTGGACCGCATAAGTGAGCTGGGGAGACATTCACAGCCCTGAGTCACCCCCATGGAGGTAAGTGATGCTGGGTGTGAGCGAGGCCCCCCAAGGAAGGTGTGCAGCTCTGAAGACAGGCCAGAGGGACACAGAGAGATGGCACGGTAGGTGGGTCTGCAGAGGAGTTGGAGGACAAGCCATGGACCCAGGATGGGAGGGGCGGGAGGAGGGGCGGGAGGAAGGGCGGCAACAGGAGGAGTCTGCAGCTGAGCTTTGGAGGGAGGGGTGTGGAGGGAGGCGTGGGACCAATGTGTTCTAAAGGCTCTGTTGAGAAAATGAGGCTAACGTGACTCAATTACCAAGGAATGTGTGCTCATTGAGAGCATTTCAGGGCACAAGTGTGCTTCTTTCGTTAAATTTATTCCTAAGTATTTTATTCTTTATGATGTTATTATAAATGTAAGTGTTTTCTTAATTTCATTTTCAGATTGCTCTTGCTAGCATATAGAAATACACATGGTTTTTTGCATTGCATCCTGCAAATTTGCTAAACTTATTAGTTCTGGTAGTTTTTAGTAGATCCCTTAAGTTTCCTATATTCAAGCTCATGCCATCTGCATATAGAGACAGCTTTACTTCTTCCTTTCCAATCTGGATGCCTTTATTTCTTTTTCTTGCCTTATTACCCTGTCCAGGACCTCCAGGACAGTGTTGAATAGAAGTGGTGATGGGCAGACATCCTTGTCCTGTTCCTGATGTCAGGAGGAAAGCACCTAGTCTTCTGTTGTTAATATGGTGTGAGCTGTGGGTTTTTTGTAAATGCCCTTTATCAAGTGGTAGAAGTTCACTTCAATTCCTAATTTGTTAAATGTTTTTAATCATGCAAAGGTGTCAGATTTGGTCAAATGCTTTTTGCCAAGTCTACTGAGATGATGTGGCTTTTTAAAAGCCAGTTGATGTGGTGTATTACATTAATTGATTTTCGAGCACTAAACCAACTTTGCATTCCTGGGATCAATACTACTTGGTCATGGTACATAATGTTGGTGGATTCAGTCTGCTAACATTTTGTTGAGGATTTTTGTGTCTATATTCATAAGGTAATTGGTCGGTAGTTTTCTTTTCTTGTGATGTCTTTGTCTGGTTTTGCTATCAGGGTGGTTCTGGCCTCATAGAATGAGTTGGGAAGTGTTCCCCCCTCTTCTTGGAAGGGTTTGTGAAGGATTGGTATTAATTCTTCATTAGTGTTTGGTCGGATTCACCAGAGAAGCCATCTGGGCGAGGGTTTGTCCTTGTGGGAATCTAAATTATTAA
The DNA here is from genome assembly GCF_059928025.1 of Delphinapterus leucas. Classification (NCBI taxonomy): domain Eukaryota; kingdom Metazoa; phylum Chordata; class Mammalia; order Artiodactyla; family Monodontidae; genus Delphinapterus; species Delphinapterus leucas. The sequence goes on along the minus strand of NC_143135.1, from coordinate 999,243 downwards.
TTCAATCTCTTTACTTGTTACAAGTCTATTCAGATTTTCTATTTCTCCTGGAGTCAGTTTTGGTTGTTGTGTCTTTCCAGGAACTTGTCCATCTCACCTAAGTTATGTAGTTAGTTGGAGCACACGTATATTCATAGTTGAGTCCTTTGCTGTCTTTGGTTTTTCCCTTGGCCTCTCAGGGGCTAAGACTGGGAGTCAGATCCCACCCCTCCTCTGCTCACACACTTCCCTGGGTCCCAGTCACCCAGCTTAGAAGGCGAGGTGGGCTTCCCTCACCGCCTCTCTCAGGCATCCTCTCCCACCAGTGGCCTGCTTCACACTGCTCCTCCCACCGTGGCCCCTCGCTGGCACTGGGTGCCAGGCATACTCGTCCTCACGGCCTGGAAGGGCTTTTGCAACTTTTTCATCAAGTGTCAGGGTATTTGCTTGCCAGGGACGCCATAAGAAGTGCCACAGCCGGGGCGGCTTAAACAACAGGATTTATTGTCCCCAGTCCTGGAGGCTAGAATCTGAGATCCAGGTGTGGGCAGGGCTGGGTCTTCCTGAGGCCTCTCTCCCTGGCATGTAGACGGCCGTCTCCTCCCTGTGTCCTCATGGGGTCGTCCCTCTGTGTGTGTCTGTGTCCTGACCTCCTCTTCCTATAAGGACACCAGTCCTGTGGGGTTAGGGCCCCACCCTAGTGACCTCATTTTACCTTCCTCACCTCGTTAAAGGCCCAACTCCAGACACAGCCACGCTCTGAGGTGCTGGGGTTAAACATGTGAATTTGGGGACACAATTCAGCCCATAACATGAGGCCCACTGTGGCACGCCTCTTGAAACTGGCAACTTTTCCTTCCAAAGACTCCACATCCTTCTCACCTGCTCACCGTTTCTTTTTCCATGGCAGGTACCATCTTCTGAGGTCCATTCTATGTTACCTCTGGCCCAGCTCTCCCTCTGGAACTCAGCCCTGTGAGGCAGGGTCCTTGTTTTGTTTCTGGTTGGATCTCAGGAGCCAGAGCCCAGCCTGGCACATGGCGGGCACTCGGCCAATGAGCCACTTTCCTCCTCACAGGTTCTTTTGTAGCGTTAGCTTCAGGGGCTGCAGTAGGTGGAGGCACCATAACTGTGAGTATTAGCCGGGGTCTCCGGGGGACAGAACCAACAGGAGATCTGTGCATCCTTTCTCTTTCTCTCTGTATCTCTATCTCCGTCCCATCTCTCTCCTCTGTCAGCAGGCTGGATATTCAGAGGACCGGGAGGTGCAGTTCCAGTCCAAAGGCAAAAGAAGACCAATGTCCCAGCTCAAGCAGCTAGGCAGGCGGAGTTCCCTCTTACTTGGGGAGGCTCAGCCTTCAGGCCTTCAACTGATTGGATGAGGCCCACCCACATCGGGGAGAACCATCTGCTTTACCGAGTCCACTGATTCAGACGTTCATCTCATCCAGAAACATGCAGACTCTTGTCCAACCAAATGTCTGGGCCCCCTGTAGCCCAGCCAGGTTGACATATGAAATTCACCCTCACACTGTGTAAGATGTATAATGCCTTCACTTACAAACAAAGATGCTGGTCTGGCCCATCTGCACTTGCATGTTTCATGTGCCTCTCTGATGGCTTTCCTAGGTTAGGGCTTTCCTGGTTAGGGCAGCGGGTACTGCATTTTACACGCCTTCTATCCACCCCCAACACGGCCCTCTCTCTAGAACAGTTGTGTTGATTTACTGCCCTCTCTCCTCCTGTTCATCCCTCATCCTCCATATGTTAGTGAACCACCTTCATCCACCCTCACAGAACTGGGTCATGTTTTGACACCCGGCGGTTCGGATGCAGGGCAATCGCCCTCTTCATTGGCGGGGACGGTTCCGGTCACTGGTGAGGCTGGAAGTATTCTTTCTTGCATTTAGTCACCATTTGCATTTTTCTTTTGTGAATGACTTCTACATGTCTTTTGCCTACTTTTCTTTCGAGGCGTTCAGGTTTCTCTCACTGATTTGCAAGAGACCTTTTAGTATTTTTTAAAAATAAATTTATTTATTTATTTTTGGCTGCGTTGGGTCTTCGTTGCTGCGCACGGGCTTTCTCTAGTTGCAGTGAGCAGGGGCTACTCTTCATTGCAGTGCGCAGGCTTCTCACTGCGGTGGCTTCTCTTGTTGCAGAGCACAGGCTCTAGACACGTGGGCTTCAGTAGTTTTGGCACACAAGCTCAGTAATTGTGGCTCGCGGGCTCTAGAGCACAGGCTCAGTAGTTATGGCACACGGGCTTAGTTGCTCCACAGCACGTGGGATCTTCCCGGACCAGGTATCAAACCCGTGTCCCCTGCATTGGCAGGCGGATTAACCACTGTGCCACCAGGGAAGTCCCCCTTTTAGTATTGAAGACATCAACATTCCCTCTAGCATGCTTGCTGCAAATGTTTTTTTTCCATGCTTGTGCTTTGACTCTCAATCTTGGTTACAGTGTTTTGCGGGCTAAGTGCATTTTCAATGTCTGTGTCGTCAGGTATTGTAATCGTCCCCTTTACAGTTCTGGCAAAGTGGAGACCTCTGGGCTGTCACTCCAGATTAGGGTCCTCCTGCTGTCAATGGCCATAACCTCGGAGTCGGTTTGGTTGGTGCCCTGTGACATCAGCCGTGGCTCATTGGACCAGGATGCCCAGCTGCCCATGCGGGGCCAACTGGGGTCTCCCTCCTGACCATTTGGGACTAGGATCCAGAGGTGCTTACCAGGCACTGCTGCCCATTCCACCTGAGGACACAGAAACCTGGGAACTGTGAGGGTAGGACGAACCCCAGGGGCCCTGAGATGCTGGAAAAGTCAGATCACAGAGAGACGGGGAGGAAGAGAGGGCTGCAGAGGTGAGTGAGAGGGCCGGGATGGGAGAGGCACAAGCGGACGGGGTGGAGGGCTCCCCGGACCTTGACGGCTCCCCAGGCCTGGCCCACAGCTTAGGAGACTGGCCTGTGTCCCAGGGGCATCTCCTGCTTCTTAGCTGGGTGGGTCACTTGCCCTAGCAAAGCCTTGACCAAGCCACGCGGGGACTGGACGCCAGCACTCAGGCTGTGTCTGGCAGCCTTATGATCTGCTGTCCTCCTGGAAATGAAGACCTTTGCGAGCAGGCAAGCCCTCCCACCCGTGCCCTCCCCCAGCTTGCCCTGGGGGAGATCCCAAGAGAGAACTTTACTCTTCCTGGCTGGGCTGGCTGCAAGTCACTACTTCCTGGGGTCACCACTCTTCCCCATGAGCTCGGGGTGGAGGTAGGGAGAAATGACAAAGGTGAGGGGCTTGGAGCAGGTGACCCGGTGGCCCCAGGGCCCGTCCCAGGTGCCTCCCTGGCTGCACCACACTGAGATACACCGAGGTTCCCAGTGTTTGGCCCTGGGAGTGTTTGGCCCTGGGGGTCTCAGTGGCAACTCCTGCGTCCAGCCCCGCCCCCATACTTCTGTCTGCTGGGGGAGCAGCCGAGCCCCTGCAGCCTCAGGACGGCGGCTCCTCCAGGCCCCGTCCAGCCTTCTGCTGCACACAAGCGCCTTCCCCCTCTTTGGGCACCTGAAGAGCTGAAGAGGGAGCCAAGGAGCAAGGAGGGCTCAGGAGTCTGTGGGTGCCTCTGATCATTGGGAGCTGACCCAGGAAAAATGGGGAGGCCTGTTCCTGAGTGACCCCAAGGCCCCAAGGGGTACAGGTTCCAGCGACAAGGATCTAGCCTGAGGACACAGAAAGACTTTCTAGTAATTCAGAGGTGGGTGGGCCGCCCTGGGTCGCAGGAGGCTCTGAGCCCCACCCCCAGCTTGTGGGGCGTCCACCCACGGGTGGGAGGGGGTGGAGGAGCCTCCAGAGTGTAGGGACCTCTTTCGCTGCAGGGTCAAGATCCAGGGACCCCTGGCTTTGCTCCCCATCTGGGGTGGGGGGGTTGGGGGGGAAGCGCGGGGGGGGGTTCCACTCTCCCCACGAGTGTATCTTCATCAGCATTTGAATAAGAAATGGGGAGTTAAAAAGCAAGCGGTTGGAGCTGGTTGCAGGACAAAGTGAAGGTACTTGACACCGCTGAACTGCACGCTTAAAAATGCTTAAGAGGTTACATTTTATGTATATTTTTAAACACAATTAAAAACGTAAAAAACAGGCCGGAAAAACGATGGGAGTCATATTCTTCAAAGTAGGGCTTTGTTTCTTCCCCCTCCCTCTGCGGGACTTCTTGGGGGTGGGGGCGGGGTGGGCAGTGTGCGGCAGGTGATACGCGCAGGTGCGGCAACACAGCGTAGGGAGCCTGGCCTCTTGGACCCAATACGGGCGCTGGGTGCGGGGAGGAGGGAGAGGGGACGGAGGGCGTTTCCAAGCCAGCTCTCCCAGCACTGGCCGCCTATTTTTGGAGCATTAATCCCATTCCTCGAGAGACAGCCCAGCCACACGCCTCCTCCTCCCTCGCACGCGGGGTGAACCGACGCGGGGCGCGGAGGAGACAGTGCGCCCGCGCCACCACCGAGGAAGGAGGGAGCAGGCCACGCTGGAAATTACACTTATTAGGCAAAGCGCAGTAAATGCAGGTGCTGCGGTTGCCAGGGGGTGTGCGCCCTTCCTTCTCCCTCGTTCGTTCTCGAGCTGGCCGCGAAGAAACCATGCCCAAGCGCCAGGGCAGAAAACGCTCCGCGAGCGGAGTCCCCACCTGATTGATAACCGGACAGACTGATAAAACGTAATGACGCTTATAATCCGGCGAATTGTGGCTTAATAGTCGATGCATTTTCAGTAAGACTGTCTTTGTATTTACTTGTTTAATGACATGGGGCTCCAGGGACCCTGGAGAGGTCCCAGCCCCGGAAGTGCTGCGGGAGACAGGGAGCTGCCCCAACCCAGCTTCCCCTCCTGTCTGCTCCTGGCTCCTAATGGGGCCATTTATCTATGTTTTCAATTTGCTTCTTATTATTATTATTCGCCTTTACAGAATTAGGAGTACATCAAACATCCTCTCGCCCCCAGAACCGGGTCACATGTCTCCAAAGTGCAGGCAAAGCTTCCCTCAGATGTAAGCAGAAGAAAAATATCTAATAATTATGTTGAATGTTAATAATTAAAGTCAATATAACTCAGTGGATTGAGTCCCTGTTTCTTGCAGTTTGCCCGTCGCATCACGAGGTAAGCCTGTGCATCAATTCTCTGTACGTGAATGGCTGGCAGACTTGCATTTTTGCAGTATTAGTGTTTCCCATGAAATTGATGTTTAATATGGAATTTTTCTCTTGTTTTTTCAGGACCCTTTCAACACCGCGATCAGTCACTTGGTCTTCACCTGACCCGTTTCCTGAGCCCCGTGTGAGGGGGTGAGGCTGCCTGTGTTTGGTGCCTTGGTCATCTGTTGACTCCACCCCATCACACGCTCATCGGAAAAACTCCAGTCCTGTCCCACGGAGCCATATGCCAGAAACTCAGGAAGCAACTCACTGCAGTAAGAGCCCCGTGCGGGGAGCTCGGGCCACAGGTTAGGATTTGGAATTCATTTTGGTCACCTGAAGGTAGAGCCTTTCAGGGTTGGGTGCAGCTGTTGGAGACCTTTGTAAAGTCCCGGAGACCACTTTCTTGGGTACACGCCTCTGCCAAGGCCAAGCCTCGGAGCACAGTAGCCGCGATGGGAGCTGGTCAAGCCTGCCCGTCCCGGGAGAGGCCTCAGCCCAAAGCGTAGGGAGGGTGGGAACCGGCACAGCGGCTGCAGGTGCAGCAATGGGGAGATGCCCTCGCTGGGCCCCAGCTGGTGCCCAGGGGGTTGAGTCCTTCGCCCTCTCCCCACAGACTTGGTTTCCTCGGCTCTGGCCGGTGCCAATCCTATGTGGTGGCCACATTAGGGCGGATGAAGATCCCTGACACCCGGAGCATTCAGCCCCTCTAGCCTGACCTTGAGGGCAGACCCCGGGGAGCTGCTCATTGCCAAGGTCATCAGCCCCTCCTCTCTTCCCCCTGCCGCACCTCTGGGCAGCCTTGACCCCACCCAGCGCTCCCTGTGCTCAGAGCTCCCGTGACCCCTGTGGCTCTGTGGCTCCCGTCCCCTTGCTGTGTCCATTCTCCTGCTCTGGGTCTGTCTCAGCCTCTTCACATCGCCCCTTCAGCCACTTGCCCCATTCACTCACGGGGGTGCTGGGGGGCCTCTGGTCCCCAGTCTCCTGGCCCCTCCTGTACTGGGGTCCACAACACCCCCTCCCCTCGGTGAAGAGTCCAGCCTGACCTAGTTCCGGGATCCTCCTGACAGGCCGGCCCCTTATGGCACTCTGGCCCTGCCCCTGCCCGACGGCTCTGTCTCCTCCTGTCACTGGCCCCTGACACCACACACTTGCAGCCCTAGCCCTTCTGTCACCTGCTCGGGCCCCTCTGTGAGTGAACAGATGGCCGGGTTAGAGGGCTTGGGAAGGAGCTACAACCCAGGTGAGCGGCATGGTCGCAGGACTTCTCTGCGGAAGGGGGGCTGGCCTGCGCGAGGCTGGGGGCCCACCCGACAGGGCTGCAGGCCCCGCTGAGGCCTCTGCCCAGGTCACGAGATGATCCCGCCTCAGGAACAGGAAAGGGGCCCAGTTGTGTCACTGAGCACCTCCCCGCTGTGGCCTAGATTGTGTCCCCCAGGTTCCTAGACTGAAGCCCAAACCCCAGCATCTCAGAATGTGACTGTATTTGGAGGTGGGCCCCTTAAAGAGGGGATGAAGGTAAAATGACTGAGGTACCCTGGGGTGACCCTAACCCCACAGGACTGGGGTCCTTATAAGAAGAGGTCAGGACACAGACACACACAGAGGGATGACCCCGTGAGGACACAGGGAGGAGACGGCCAGCTACACGCCGAGGAGAGAGGCCTCAGGAGGACCAGCCCTGCCCACACCTGGATCTGGGACTGGAGACAGTAAACGACGTGAGGGCATCCGGGCCAGGGCTGTGAGGGCGTCCGGGCCAGTGTGCTGTGACCGAGGCACCTCCAGCCCAGCCGCGGCCATGGCGCTAAAGTCGCCTTCAGAAGCAGGTGGTTCATCAGTTACCACAGGCGCCAAGAGGGTAAAGGAAGCTTATTCCTCATGGAGCAGGTGTCTGGGGGGAGCAGAGAGGCCTGATGCCTTGACTGAGGGCAGGAAGACTGGGTCTTCACCAAGGTCACGGTGGGGCAGCTGTGAGTGTCCCCACGTGGCAGGAGCGTGCACTTGAACCTCCTGCCGGCACCAGAGGGCAGAGGAAGCGCTCACTTCCTTCCCAGCTCACCCAGATGTGGGCGCGAGGAGCCCTAAACGTGTCAGCGATCAGACATCAACAGATGGAGTCCCATCCCTGGCGCACCTGGACAGCAGCCGGGCCAGAGCCACCGACCAGGCAGCTGGCATCTCGGGCCAGCGTGGAGGGGTGGCCAGAACAGCCTGTGCCTGGGGGCCGGGCTGCAGGGGAGTCAGCCACTCACACCACCTCCCCGGTCATTCCCCGCCCCCCTCCCTGACCTAAAGAATCCTGTCCCTTTTTTCAAATTACGTTGCACTTTCAACTCCTTTCCAGGAGCTCTGCTTTCCTCTCTACCTGGCCGTGGGGAGGACACGGGGATGGACCCACCCGGCGGGCAGGGGAGGGAATGGGCCACGGCCGTGGCTGAGGTCGGGAGGGACAGTTAGCTCTTGAATACGCGTCCAGTCATCCGTGTGGCCAAGATGAGCCCTGGGATCTTCCAGACCAGGCTCAGGATCTGGCCCAAAGCCCTGCGGCAGGAGAAGGGCAGAGGCTGGCAGGGCGGTGCCCAAGGAGGGATGTTCGGTGGGGAGGTGCTGGGGGCCCATCCCACCCCCCACAGAGGCATTTTCCCTTCACCAACTTCAGTGTCATAGGAGGGGCCGGACTTAATAAATGAAAACACAGAGCGTGCAGCTAAATTTGAATTTCTGATAAACAACGAACAATCTTTCAGTATAAGTACGTCCCGTGCAATATTTAGGGCATAATTATGCTGAAAAATTATTCATTGCTTACCTGAGTTTTAACGTAAGGGTGTCCTGCCATCTGCCTGGCGACCCCGTGAGCGTGAGAGGTGTGCGCAGGTAGGCAGGGGGAGCGGCCGGGACGCCAGGCCTTTCTCAGATCCCTGGGCCACAGCAGTGGCCTCGTGGCCTTGAAGAGTGTGTCCTGGGGGCCCAGCTGCCTGGGGGGATGCTGAGGTGGGCCAGGGGAGGGGGCAGAGCAACACCCACCCTCACCCTCAGGTCCAGTGGAGGGACGGAGGGGCAAGGCCCAGAGGGGCCCCCCTTTTGCTGGGGACAGCACCTCGCCGAGGCTGCGGCCCCCCAGGTGCCTCCCCCCTCGCACCCCTGCAGCTGTGGTTTACAGGAAACCCAAGGGCGTTTCCAAAGGAACATGCTCTCTGCGGCACTGGTTTCCCACGCTCTGTGGCTCCAGGCACCTAACTCAGAGCTCAGGGCGTGGGATTCACGGCAGAGCGACGGCGCCAGAAGCAGGGGTTACTCGGCCTGAAGCTCGGCCCAGCCGGGACGCCCCCAACACCCCCAGCAGCAGAGCCATCGTCCTGAGAGGCCGCCACACGCGCCTTCATTGGTTTTAAATGAGGAGAAAATAGGCCAGCGGTAAAACGGAAATAAAGTGACTCGGGGTTAATAGACCTGAACTTTCAAGTTCATCTGAGCAGATGACAACGGGGAGAGAGCAGTCAGTCCCGGCAGCTCAGCAGCATGAAATCGGGCTGCAGGTGGTCTGCCGCCGTCTGGGGGGGCTCTCCTCTTTGGCTGAGTCTCCGAGCACCCCCGGGACCCCTGACACCCTAGGGCAGACCCTGGGCTCCCTTGCTTTGCTGAGGGCATGAGGCAGGACGGCCCAGTGTTTAGATGCCCCAGGTCAGGGGTCAGCCTGCTGGGTTCAAATTCCTCCTCCCCTGCTGGAGCCGGTGGGGCCCCATCCCCTCCTGACCTGCCCCTGTCCATGAGTGAGGGTGGTGGCAGTGATCCCTGGGTGCATGGTCGTAGGGCAACTAGATGAGAGGGTGGGTGTGGCCAGTGCCCAGGCAGGGCTGCTGCAGGGTCCTGGCAGTGCCCCTTCCTGGGCCTGTCTCTGTGTACAGTGCCCTGGCAGCCTGGCACCCAAGAGGCAGGGGCACCCCAGCCCCAGAGGACGAGGCCAACACGGCTATTCCTGGGTCACTTGGGCTGCACCCCAGCTCCTGGCACTGTGGGCTCCTGGCCGGGCCCCAGGCAGTCTCTTGTCCCCTCATGGGCATGGGGCCTGCTGGGCAGGAATTGTTGCCCTTCTCTGTGTTGGTCAAGGGTCTACCGGCTGCCAGGGTGTCTGCTGACCCCGAGAATGTGGGGAGTGGAGAGTCCATGGCCAGAAGGAGAACTGAGTGGGCAGCTTAGGTGTCCGGCAGCAGCTGTGGTGGGTGTGCCTGGCAAGGCGAGGGTGGGGCTGGGGAATATGCACACAACTGTCCCTTGCCAGTTCTCAGCGCATCCTAGCAGGGATGCCACCCTTTCCTTCCTGTTTATACCACCTCTCTCCCCGCATGCGCCCAGTAGCCACTGCCCCCCCCATCCTTTTGGTTCTTCCCCACACCATCCATCCCCAGCAGAGGATAATTCAACGTGTACTTCTGTGTCCACCCTATACACCCCAGGTAGTCTCCTCAAGGCTGGAGTCTCACCTGCCTTTTCTGTGGAGGCCTCAGTAATGCTTTCTGGAGGCACACGGTTTTCTTCATTTGCTTTTTATTTTTTCAAAATTTTAAGTTTGTAGTAAAATATACATAACCTAAAATTTGCCATTTCAACCATTTTTAGGTGTACAATTCAGTGGCATCCAGTGCATGCGCAAATGTTATGCAGCCTTCTCTGCTACCCTCTATGGCTCTTGATCGGCCAATGTGAGATGTTATCCACTAACTTCTGTTGTGTCAGACGAGGATTAGCTCTGTCATGGCCCCTCACCTGGCCCTCACCTGTCCTCCCTCATGTACTCAATACAGAGAGAACTTTTAAACTTGAATCAATGGTCAGTGTTGTCTACACACCATCCACTCTAGTAGAAGGTCGTGTAACTTCATTACCTTCTTTGGACAGCCTTTTGTTTTTCCTGGAGTTTGTTATTGCCACATATTCCACTTGCATCAATTGCTCTCCTTTTGTCTTTAATTCTTTCCAGTTGCTCTGCCCTACTGTACAGCTGTCTACTGCTGCTGCACCAAATTGCCACGAATTTAGCGGTGAACGCCTTGAGAGACGTGACTAATGAAAGTTCTAGAAGCGTCCTGTGTGTCTAGTTGGAGCAGGTCCTGCCAGAGTGGGCAGAGGTCCTCCCATGAGCACAGTGCCAGGCCAGGGGCCGAGCGTAAGGAAAGAATGGTGTCCAGAGGCTCCTGTCCAGACCTGGAGACAGTGCCCACCTGGGAGGAGGAGTTGGCAGCAGCAGGTGGCATCTGGCAGATACATGACATTAGGGCAAAGGCCCAGAACCAGGAGCTGCTCCCCTGGAGATCTGCCTCCTCAGCCACGCCCTCCACGGAGGGCAGGACTGTCCGCCGTTGCTCACTGTTCTGCCCCAGCGCCCAGCAGGCCCTCAGACAGGCCCAAGACTGACTAAGTTCTGGATGGAATGCTCGCCTGCACGGGACCAGATGTTTCTGGAGAAGGCCAGACTCGGGCGATCCTGGAGAGAGAGGGGGATGTGCATTCCTGCAGAGAGGGAGGGGTCCCAGGATGGCATGGTCCCAGGTAGAGGGCAGATGAGCCAGGGCTGGACGGCAAGGACAGCCAGCACAGAGGGTGTGGCCAAGGGGATGGCTGGGGTCAGTGACAGAGGGGTGCTTGCCCTGGGGAAGGACGCAAATCTGATGGGCCGGGCCCCCCAGGATGACATGTGGCTAGGCGGGGGCTGGGTGTTAAGATGGGGGTGGTCAGCTGAGACAACCCAGGTGAAGCCAGAGATGGCAGGAGGAGGGGCCACCAGAAGGTTCTAGAAGCCAGTGGGGCACCAGCCCATGTTTGGGCCAGACCCTGGGCCATGGGGGGGTCCAGGCAGGACATTCTCTACCTGAAGGGCTGTCCAGCCCAGCGCCCGGTCAGTTCCCACGGCCACGGCCAGGCCCTGGCTGCCCCACAGGCCTGCGGGATGGGAGCCTACTGCTCGGGTCTCGGAGGAGGGAGGAAGGACAAAGACAACAAAGGCGGCAGCCGGCACTGAGCCCGTCAGAGTCAGGCCACATGGAGCAGGTGGGCCCTGGGGCCAGGCCCGGCACCCGCCACAAGCCATCCATCAAATCGAAGGTCCCATTGAAATTCTAATAGGAAAGGGGCGGGAGGCAGGGACTTCCCTGGGGCCGCCCTCCTGGCTCAGAGTGCCCAGGACAGGGTCACAGGGCCCCGGGAGGGGCACACAGAAGTGAGGTCACTCCCCCAGGAAACTCAGAGCACGTGCTTTTGGTGGCTTTCCCAGGGACCCCCAGGAAGACTGCAAACTGCCCCCAGCACCGGCGGGAGTCTGAGCAGAGGACTCTGCCGTGGTCAGGCAGGCGTCCCACTGCGCAGCTGGATTTTCGGAGGGGCTCCCGGGGCAAACGGCATTTTGTTTGCATGAGTTATAGATGCCCCTTCCCTGGGAGGCAGGATGTGGCTCTCCCCCCAGCGCCCCACGCTCTGCACGGGTATCCACTCAGGACACCCCGCCTGGCTTCAAGTGCTCAGTACTTTCTCTTAGATTTCATTCAATTCAGAATGTGGGTTGGGGGAGAGGTGCCAGCGATTGAAGCCTCACACCCCCACGTGCGTCCAGCGAGCAGGAAGGGGCCCCGAGGCCAGCAGGCTGGGGAAGGATGGCATGAACCGAGGGGGGGCCGGTTGCAGAGAGGGTCCTGCAGGCGAGGCAAGGACTTGGACTTCTGTTCCAGGGGGACATCCGACTAATCTTCAGCCAGAGACGCACAATTCAGACCATGTCACCCTCTTGCTGGACCTCCTCCCACTAGGAGGGGGACGGCTGGCCCTGTGCCCCTTCTTTGGGCCCTGCCGCCCCAGATGCACAGAGAAATGACCCTGCCCAGCTCCTGTGGGGCGGGGTGACCACCCCCCACCCCCCACTGCTGATCCACTGCCAGAAAGCGAAGTGCGAGGGGCCTCGAACCTGCTGCCGACGGTGCAACCTGGGATGGAGGCGGACGAGGACTCGCAGGCGTGGGGGCAGCTGGTGCCCACGGACCCCAAGGAATAGTGGTCAGTGCAGGGCAGAGAGGGGCAAACCCACGGAGTGTCCACGGGGAGAGCCCGCGGGGGAGGAAGCCACTCCCGTGTCCTGACAGCCGTGCGCCGTGAGGGTGCCACGGGGATGAGCGCGGGCGGGGGTCGCTGGAGGGAGGCAGGCTGGTGAAGGCTCTCGGAGAAGCAGCGGACCCCTAGCCCCACCCCCTGCACCCTGGGACCCCTGCAGGTGCCTTCGGGGTTTATTCCCCCGGAGGGTAGCGGGGAGACTCCGGGCGCAGCTTGGGGTGGGTGGAGTGGGGGGAAGCCCTGCCCCAAGAAACACCGAGACCGTGGGCGACAGGACCCCAGCACCCCCAGTGGGCAGCCGGCGGACGGTGCCGCCGCTGAAGACCAGGCGTGGAGCTCCCGGGGGTGCTGACGGGAGGGTCCCCTGGAGAAGCTCAGGGAGAGGAGATGGGAGGTGTGGGGAGGGGCCAGGGCTGCTGGCGCTGAACAGGCCCTGAGGACGGGGCCAGCTGACCACGTGGGGGTGCTCAGGAGCAGCCCCCCCCCCCCCGCCCCGCCCCGGGGAGAGGGCTTTAGAGCCTGGAACGCGGCGGAGCCTGGGTCACAGAAGGCGGGTGCGGGTGCGGGTGCGGGTGCGGGCTGGGGGGAGGGGCCCTCGCAGCAATGGCTGGATGTCCCGTGATAACTGCTGGCAAAGGAAGCCCTCCAGGAAGTGAACCCGCCAGCACCCACGGAGGAGCTCGAGGCACGGCCTCCCCAGGGCAGCCTTCAGGGGAGACCACGGCCCTGGGGGACCCAGACGAGCCCCTCCCGGATCCTGACCCTCAGAAGCAGGGAGGTGGTGAAATGCGTGTTGTTTCCAGCCAAGACGTTTGCGGGTAACTTGCTACACGGCAGCCGATGCAATAGCTCACGGAATAAAGAATGTTAGCAGCGGGGCTGGACCCGCTGTGAGTGTCTGAGGCTCTAGGGAAGGAGGGCCTAGCGGGGTGGCTGTCCTCGCCTCCCCCGCAGCTGGGTCCGGACTCGCGCAGGCCCGGCTGCTGCCCCCCTCGCTGTTGCCTCCGTAAGTCCACAGCCAAGCGCCCGACAACACCTGGGGTCCCTGTGGGGCAGCGGGGGCCCGTCGGGAAGAGGGCTCAGGGCCGGAAAAGTGGAGATACCTGGAAAGTGCCAGCCCTGTGTCTGCCTCACTGCCTGTGACCACCGTGACCTTGAGAGCGTTGTGACTGGTGTCCCCACAAGAAGTGAAAGCAGAGTCTCGGAGAGACACGTGCTCACCCGTGTTCACGACATCATCATTCACACGCCTGAAGGTGGATGCAGCCCACATCCGTCAGCAGGAGAACAGACGTGCAAACTGTGGTCCATGCACACAGTGGGGCATTACTCAGCCTTGAAAAGGAAGGAAATCCTGACACAGGCTACCGCAGGATGGCCCCTGGAGGACGTTATGCTAAGTGAAAATAATCCAGACACAGAAGGACAAACCCTGTCTAATTCCACCCACGTGAGGTCCCTGAAGGAGTCAGATCCATAGAGACAGACAGGAGGTGGTGGGGTCCGGGGCTGGGGGAGGGGAGGGGAATGTTTAATGGGGGCAGAGTGTCCGTTTGGGAAGACGGAACGTTCTGGGGATGATGGTGGGGAAGGTAACACGAGCATGTGAATGTGCTCCGTGCCCGGACATGTACATCTCGAAACGGCTGAGATGGTAAATTTTATGTTGTGTGTTCGTTACCACAATCTAAAAAAAAGAATAGTATTTTTAAAAAAGAACACAGTGGCCACTGAGTTTTGTTCCTCTCTGGCCGACTGTGTCCTGAAGACACCTGATTCAGCTGAGCTGACACAAACCACTGCCTGGGCCTCACGCTCCCCCTGGACTGAACCACGGGGGGCACCGTTTCCAGTTTGAGGCGTCTGTGGAGAGCTGGCTGTTTGGAGAGGCCACAGCCCTGGAGTCAAGAATCCAGGCTCCAGGCCCCGATGCCCGAGCACCAGGCCAGCCTTGCACATTTCTACCTGCAAGGCTTTGGAGAGGTTCTGGTGGGGGACCTGCTGTCCTCTTCTCTCATAAAAACCAGGGTCACGGCAAGCCAGACTCATGAGGCTCTTGAGAGAGCTGAGTGAGTCAATACGTGTAAAATCTTTTAAAAGTACCTGCTACTATCAGACGGTATAGAAGTGTTAGCTCTTGTCATATCGTTGAAGCATAATTGTGTGTTGAGTTTATGATGTCATCACAGAATCTCTGATGGCCTGTTCCAGGACATGGCCGGACACAAGCTTGGGAAATAGGAGGGAAATAACGCACTTACGCCCTGGACGGGGTATGAGTTTGCTCAGGCTGCTGTAACCAACATCACAGACCGGGGGCTTAAACAGCAGACGTTATTGTCCCCAGTCCTGGAGGCTGGAATCCCAGATCCAGGTGTGGGCAGGGCTGGGTCCTCCCGAGGCCTCTCTCCTCGGTGTGTAGACAGCCGTCTTCTCCCTGTGTCCTCACCAGGTCGTCCCTCTGTGTGTGTCTGTGTCCTGACCTCCTCTTCTTATAAGGACACCAGTCATTGGATTAGGGTCACAGTCTTATGACTTCATTTACCTTAATCACCTCTTTAAAGACCCCACCTCCAAACACAGTCACATTCTGAGGTCCTGGGGTTTAGGTCTGCTACGCACGACTCAGCCCATCACAGATGGAGAATGGCATTGGAATTAAGTATGGTTCTAACCGCTTCAGAACCTTCTAGAGGTAAAGGCTACACTGCCTCCCAGAGGCCCCAGGAGGTCAGGGACCAGAGGTCGGGGTCTCCGTGGACGGCCCTGGGAGGGGGCTCATTCGTCCACCACAGGCTTTTTTGTTTAGGAGACAAGAGGTGGCGGATGTGTCCCTCCGCCGTGATGGCTCTTCCCGTAGATTGGGGAGGGGGCCCTGCTTATTGGAGAGCTAAGGGGAGGGGCAGGGCAGGGGTCCCCACTCCTCCCTGGGAACCAACCTGCCCAAGCCTCTTCCGTGCTCTTCCAACCTCCAAGGCTTCCAGCATTGGGCTCTACCCTTAGGGAAGGACAGGGGCAGCTGTGCCTGGGGGGCAAGTCTGTACATTCTGAGGGTCATTGTTAAAGAGACCCCTGAGCTCATATTCTCCAACAGCAGCTTTACCGGTAATAAACAGAATGTTGATCCCCCAAACCTCACTCTTTTATTTCTCAACTGGCGCAGAACTCCATGGGGAGAAGTGTGGCCTCCTCAAACCCTATCAGAACGAGTCCAGAATTCCTGGAATTTGAAGAACCAGATGAGAATTCTGTGGGCATCCCATTTTTCTCCTGGCCCTGGAAGAAAACAAAACTCATCTACAAGGAAGATTATCAGGCTCGTTTCTGAATTTTCCACAGGAACATTCCATGCCAGGAGCAATGTCTACAGGGACCTCAGAGAAAGAGAGTGTAATCCAGTAATTCTATAACCAGCTAAATTCTTGTGCAGGGAAAGGCCACAGACTTTTGAAATGTGAAATTTTTGAATTTTTCAAATTTTGTAATTGGAAGCTTTATTGTGATATAATTTATACAGGATAAAATGCTCCAATGTAAACTGTCCAGTTCAATGAGTTGTAAAAAAAAAAGGTACCCCCCCTTTGTAACTACCTTCCCGGTCCAGACCCAGAGCATTTCCATCAGCCTGGAAGGTTTCTCTGCACTCCTTTGCCGTAAATCCCTGCTGCCCCATCCCCAAGGCTGCTGACCATTGACCTGACTTCTATCAATAGATCAATTTTGCCTGTTCTAGGATGTTGTGGTAGTGAAATCAAATGGCCTGTTCTTTTTGTGTCCATTTTCACTCATTATTGTGTCTGACATTTGACCCTTTTGTAGCATCGCAGACAACATTTTCAAACATCTCAAGAACAGGAGCCTCCCAGAGACTCTGTGGTGATTCCTCCACTTGCTGAGAGCCCTCTGGCCAGGGAGGACCCTATTATGTGCATCACTTTATATCCAGCCCCTCAGATAGGGCCCCAGCATTCATTGTACAAATGAATGATGAAATAAAAGGAGATGCTGTTGTAAAATGAGTGAGGTTGACCCTGAATCAACTTAAATGTAGAATGACTAAACAAAGCAAAGGGGCTTCCCTGGTGGCGCAGTGGTTGAGAGTCCGCCTGCCGATGCAGGGGACACGGGTTCGTGCCCCGGTCCGGGAGGATCCCCCATGCCGCAGAGCGGCTGGGCCCGTGAGCCATGGCCGCTGAGCCTGTGCGTCCGGAGCCTGTGCTCCGCAACGGGAGAGGCCACAACAGTGAGAGGCCCGTGTACCGAAAAACAAACAAACAAAAACTTACTACGGGACTTCCGTGGTGGTGCAGTGGTTAAGAATGCAGGGGACACGAGTTCAATCCCAGGTCCGGGAAGATCCCACATGCCACGGAGCAACTAAGCCCGTGCGCCACAACTACTGAGCCCGTGTGCTGCAACCACTGAAGCCCATGCACCTAGAGCCCGTGCTCCACAATAAGAGAAGCCACCGCAATGAGAAGCCTGAGCACCGCAGTGAAGAGCAGCCCCCTCTTGCTGCAACTAGAGAAAACCCATGCGCAGCAGTGAAGACCCAACGCAGCCAAAAATAAAAATAAATAAATAAAAATTTAAAAGTTAAAAAACAAAACAAAACACTTACTAGAGAGTGTCAGGCAGGGTTTCAGACAAGTCAGGACTCACATCCTTTCTCCAGGTGGTCCTCACACGGCCTGTTGGGTGACAGTTGTGGAGCACCCGCGGCTGTCCAGCCAGACCCACAGGAGAAACCGCCAAGTTTTCCTGTGCGTGGGTGGTGACCAAATGTCCACATGTCACAGTTGCCACCAGGGCGCAGTGATTATAAGACAACATCCACTGCCACTCACAGATCTAGAGAACAAACCAGTTGTTACCAGTGGAGAGGTGGAAGGGGGGAGGGGCGATGTAGGGTTGGAGGTTAAGTGGTACGAACTATTAGGTATACAATAAGCTACAAGGATACATTGTACAACACAGGGAATATCGCCAATATTTTATAATAGTTATAAATGGAGCATAACCTTTAAAAATTGTGAATCATTATATTGTGCAATTGTAATTTATTGATATACAATATAAAAATCAAATATACTTCAATAATAATAGAAAAAGACAACATCCATGGCAACGCTGCACCTGACTTCAGAGATGTTAAATGGTGAAAAAAACATGCCTAGGAATTTACAAAATATAGTGCATCGGGAGAAAATGCCCACTGGAAACTTCATTGGCGTGGCTCACAAATTAAAGGAGGATATCCTGGGACTTCCCTGGTGGTCCAGTTGTTAACACTCCACGCTCCCAATGCAGGGGCCCTGGAGTTCGATCCCTGGTCAAGGAACCAGATCCCGCATGCTGCAACTAAGAGATCCGCACGCCACAACAAAGATCCCACGTGCCGCAACGAAGACCCAGCACAGCCAAATAAATAAATTTTAATAAATTTATTTATTTATTTATTTTTGGCTGTGCTGGGTCTTCGTTGCTGCACGCGGGCTTTCTCTAGTTTCAGTGAGCAGGGGCTGCTCTTTGTTGCGGTGCGCGGTCTTCTCACTGCGGTGGCTTGTCTTGTTGCAGAGCATGGGCTCTAGGTGCGTGGGCCTCAGTAGTTGTGGCGCACGGGCTTAGTTGTTCCGCGGCACATGGGATCTTCCCGGACCAGGGCTCGAACCCGTGTCCCCTGCATTGACAGGCGGATTCTTAACCACTGCGCCACCACGGAGGTCCCTAAATATTTTTTTAAAGTAAATAAAAAAAGGAGGAAGTCCTGCGATCATCTCAACAGAAACTGAGGATGCTTTTGAGCAAATCCAACGTTCCTTCATTTGATTTAAAAAAATGACTAGCAGGGCTTCCCTGGTGGCGCAGTCGTTGAGAGTCCGCCTGCCGATGCAGGGGACACGGGTTCGTGCCCCGGTCCGGGAAGATCCCACATGCCGCGGAGCGGCTGGGCCCGTGAGCCATGGCCGCTGAGCCTGCACGTCCGGAGCCTATGCTCCGCAACGGGAGAGGCCACAACAGTGAGAGGCCCCCGTACCGCAAAAAAAAAATGACTAGCAAACGAGGTGAGTCACAGAAATCTGTCCCTCTGAGGCTGGGTGCCTATATCCAGTGCTGGGGTCCTGACCTCTGCTGTAAGAAAGAGAAATTAAAAGGAAAAATTAAATTATGTCATCACACATGCTGTAGTTGGGTATACAGAAGAATCCACAAGAGCCAGTGCTACCAGTTGAACTGTGTCCCCAAAATTCACCTGTTGGAGTCCTAACTCCCAGACTTCAGAATGTGGCTGTGTTCGGAGCTGGGACCTTTACAGAAGTAGATTAAGTGAAAATGAGGCCATTAGGATGGGCCCTAGTCCAACGTGACTGGTGTCCTTATAAGAAGAGGAGATCAGGACGCAGACATACCAAGAGGGACGAACAGGGAGAAGACGGCTGTCCACACGCCAAGGAGAGAGGCCTCAGGAGGACCCAGCCCTGCCCACACCTGGATCTCAGATTACAGCCTCCAGCACTGGAGACAACGAATGTGTGTTGTTTAAGCCGCCCCGTATGTGGCATGTTGTTATGGCAGCCCTAGCAAACTAATACAGCCTTGATTGATACAAAATCAGTGTACAGGGTATATAGTTCCTATGTGGGGTGACGAGGACGTTCTGGAGCTGGATGATGGCGGTGGCTGCAGGACGATGTGAATGTGCCTAATGCCACTGAACTGTTCCCTTAGAAATGGCTCAAATGGTAACTTTTATGTTATGTTATTTTACCACAGTAAAAAAAAATCAATACACAGAAATCAATTATTTATGTGCCTGCAACAAACTGCTGAAAATAGAATTTGGAAGCTGACGCTTATAATAAGCATCAAAAATATCAAATAACTATGAATCTACTAGAAGATGTATAAGACCACTCTGGTGACAGCCATGACATTTTGAGGGAATTTAGAGATTATCACTAAAAGTTGAGAAATACGCTATATTGATGGATGTCGAGACTCAGTACTGTTCGGATGTCGGCTCTCCTCAAAGCAGTTATCTGTTTGACACCGGGTTTTAATGGGATGCTTTTAATGTCTAAGAAATAAACAGGGAAGTTGCTGTAGGTTTCCAGCTTCGTGAACGAAGGATGTGCTTTTGTGCTCCTGATTCACTGAGAGTTTTCACCTTTGAGCTCCTAACGTACGGAATCGCACTGATGGACGTGGTTGCGCGGAAACACCCTCGCAGGCCGAGAGGAGGCTTCCTTCGGGTCGAGGACCAGTTACTCTTTTGATCCCTCACTTGGTTTTTTGCTGGTGTTTTATTTAGGCAAGTTCAGAACACTACGTACCTCCACGTGGACGTGCCTGAGAGATTCCAAACAACGACCAGGCATTTAACTCTGGGAAGGGGAGGGCCTGCGGCTTCGAACCGTTGTCTGCGTTGTGTGTGATGCCTGTCTGTGGCTTGTGCAGCAGAAACAGATGTGAAATGGAAACCTGCTCGGTGTTTGCATCCACAGTCTCCTGTGACGCTGCCTGTGGTTTTCCTCCACGTTCTTTTTTCCTTTGTGTGTGTCTGTGTGTAAGACTGCATGTGACTGTTTGTGTCTGTATCACCAGGTGTGTCTGTGTGTTTGATTGTGCGTGCTTGTGTATTTGTGTCTGTGTGTATTACCGTGTGTGTACGTGTGTGACTGTGAGTGTGTGAACGCCTGTCGGATGCAGGGGGACGCTGCTGCGGGCAGGCTGGTCCCAGCGCCAGGACCGCTGTCCATCTTTCACTGTTGGCCACTCCCACGTAAGGGGGCACTGCCCGCTGCTCGGACCTGCTCTGTGGGTCTCCCTGGTGTTGATGGCCGGCGGACGGCCACCACGTCACATACTGCTGGTCATCGTCTAGTTTCCTTAGAGAGTCAGTGCCCCGAGGGCAGTGGTCCCTGTTGGTCTGTCTGTCCCTGGCTCACAGGAGATGCCCCCAAATATATGGGGAGAAATGAACGAGTCCATTTCATCCCATAGTTCCTCAGTTTCATTTAGACCTTCAAAGTGCTGGGTAGAAACTTGTGCATGAAGTTCTCCTTTAACTGATTTTTTTTTTTTTTTGCGGTACGTGGGCCTCTCACTGTTGTGGCCTCTCCCGTTGCGGAGCACAGGCTCCGGACGCGCAGGCTCAGCGGCCATGGCTCACGGGCCCAGCCGCTCCGCGGCATGTGGGATCTTCCCGGACCGGGGCACGAACCCGTGTCCCCTGCATCGGCAGGCGGACTCTCAACCACTGCACCACCAGGGAAGCCCTCCTTTAACTTTTGACATCCCTTTAGTTTCTATCATTATTTTACTTTTTTGTCTTTTATCTTTAATAAAATTCATTTTTCCCCAAAGTCCAGCTTTGGGTTTTCCTGGGCAGGTCTACTTGTCAATTTCCTGTTTTCTCAGTTTCCTTCTGCCTCATCGAGCCCTTTCCTGGGAGCATCTGCTCTGTGCTTTCTGGCTTCAGCATCCCCCCGACCCCCGTTCTCCAGGAAACGCCCACGGTGCTGCTGTGAGGCCATTTCCAGGCAGCTTTAACCAGGAAGTTGTTTACAAAGGTCTCTTTAAAGGGTCCCGGGAAACGGGGCCCTGCGTTACTGGGGCGCAGAGGGAGCTCGTGGGTGATCCCGGCCCCCGTGCGGCACTGGGCGAGTCCACCTTCCCGTCCCCAGCCTCCTCTGCTTACTGTGACCACACGTTCGGCCTGCCCTCCGACCAGGTAACTCCATCCCCAGGGACCTACTTACCTATTTACCTTCCACTTCATCAGCTTCTGTGAGCATGTCCGGTGTCTCACTGTGAGGGTGGAGCTCACCCGAAAAGTCCTAAAGGGTTTTGCTTCCTACATCCTGAAGGTGAGCATTTAGCTGCACGATTCACTACTGTTGCGTCTTTTTGGAGGATTATACCTTTAGTCCATATAACCTTCCTTTTTCTAGATTAAGTCCTCCCATCTTCATTCTACTTTAATTAATACTTGTTCAGACGCAGAGGGGTACAGCCACTTTCTCTGTGTGTGTGGGTGCTTTAATCTCTGTCTTTCCCTCTATGTTCAAAGGTTCCTTTTCATTTAGCTTCTGACTGTATCTCTTATAAACAGCATACAGAATTGTCCACTAATCCCTCTCCCACCCCCTCAAATCTGGAAGGTTCTTAGTAGGGACCTAAGCCCTTGATGCTTTTCTGTGATCGTTAGCGGCTTCGCATTTACCTGGCCGTCTGGTCTTGTATTTCTTATTTACCATGGTTTTTACCGTTACCCCTCCCCCCAAGCCTTTCACTGTATTGGCTGAATTTTCTTTGCTCCGCTTTTTGTCTTGATGATGGTTTGGAAGTTCTCCATCCAATTTCTGTTCTCCTGGTGGCTACCTTTAAAACCTATTTTTAATTTATTTTATTTTTAAACTTTATTTTGTATTAGAGTTGATTTACAACGTTGTGCTAGTTTCAGGTGTACAGCAAAGTGATTCAGTGACACATATACTCATTCTTTTTCAGGTTCTTCTCCCGTATAGATTATTACTGGGTATTGAGTAGAGTTCCCAGTGCTATACAGTAGGTCCTTGTTGATTAGCTATAAAATCTTTGCATAGGTTGAAAGATCTTTTTCTGTGGATACCTGGAATCAGCCTCCTGTCGGGGGTTACAGAGGAGCTGCCACTCCGGGGGGGCATTTTACCGACATTGTTTAGGAGGGTCAGAGTGCAGTGATGACAACGTACACACATTTGGTCGGCTTATTATGGTTTTTGGATCCCCTTATGCACCCGGGGTGGGGTGCCCATCACCCTCTTTAGGTGAGGTCAGTCAGCATCTCTGCCCTCCTTGGAAGCAAGAGGAGAAGCTGCTCTTATGCTGGGTTTGAAATGCCCACATAAAACCCACAGGTACACACGTGTGTGCACACGCACACAGATGCACCACACATTCATAGGTACAACTATACACCCACAGCACAAATGTACACGCCCGTACACACACTCACACAGATGCACACACACGCTCACACACGTGCACACATCGGCCCCAGGGCTGCAGGGCTCGGCCCCTTCTCCTCTGTGTCCCCGATGCCAGGAGCAGGGGATGCCCGATGACACCCAGTGGAAGATCGGTGACTGGCACCGAAACCGCACTGGCAGAAGCGGCGCTGAACCCACGGTGGGATGGTTCTGTCCTTCCAGGGATGTCGTGTGAGTTTCCACAGATGCTCTGAAAAGGAAACAATCTCCTGTTGGTGGCCGAGCAGCTGGCAACAGTCCAGCCTTCCAGATGGCCGTCCACTGCTGGCCCAGATGCCCCAGATGGCCACAGGGCCAGTGGTCACAGAGGGAGTCTCAGTGCTGGGGACAGCTCCAGCCACATGGACAATTGCCGGCCTGGGATGCATTGTGAAGATGGGGCCCAGGGACTGAGGGGGCGGTCGCAGGGGGACCACGGCAGACAGAGGACGAGGACCTGTGCAGGGGAGAGGCTGGAGCCTGCGGCCGTGGGTGAGTTCCAGGGAAGGGAGCCGCCAGCACGGGACAAAAGAGACGCAGGAAGACCACCCACAGCAAGTGGAAGAAGGAAAAGGTTCTCTGAGGAAGGAGAACACTGGGAGGAGAGAGACACAGAGACTGGGAGACACAGAGCCAGAGAGAAGAGACAGGGAGACATACAGAGACAGAGAGACAGAGAGAGGGAGGAAGGAGGGGGGGGTTGACGCGGGCGGAGGGGGGGCGGGCAGAGGGAGGCTTCCAGACCCGGAGCAGCGGGAAGACGCCCGCCCGCCGCGGTGAGGGGACGGGAGGACGCGTGGGGACCTTGACGCCCAATAAGCCGACGGCAGTGTGGCTTCTCCTCACCCCAGCTTTTTTAATCCTCGTAACCGGCCGCTATCCTCCTGCGGCCACCCCGCCTCCCCGCACAGGGGCCCGTGTCCCCGGGGCCGCTGGCTCCGGGTGCTGCCTCCGAGGGAGACGCCAGGGGGCGGCGGAGACGCGGGAACAGAGGACGCAGGAGTTCAGAATCTCTCCCCCAAATTCTTTCTAACGACATTTCTCAAATGAAGATGGAATAAAAACCATGCCTGGGAGGGAGGCGAGCCCACCAGTGGGGACACGAAAGAAAACCTGCCTGTGAAGGGAAACTGGGGGAATGACAGCAGCGGAGGGCAGGGCCCTGGGGGCCCCCGGAACTCCGGGCTCTGCGGGTGTCCCGGCTACAACTCAGGGCAGACAGACAGGCGCCAACACTGGGGCAGGTGCAGAGTTAGAGACAGCGAGGCGCTTACACCAAACCACGGAGCAACGATCAGGGTCTGCGTCGTCATCATCGTCGTCATCAATAAGGAGGCCACCGCCCTCCCTGGGCCTAGGGGTCTGGGCCCGGCACACCGAGGCCCCTACAAGGAGCTGGCTTGGTGAGCGTGAGATACAAGGTCCTAGTGGACCACCTGACTTGGAGCCTGCACTGGGCACAGCTCCATCCAGCAGGGATCGCCCCGAGGAGCAGGGTCACGGTGTCGCGAGGCGGAACCCTGTCCCCCCTTTCCGCCCCCCCCCCCCCTCCACAGCAGGCCTCCGCGGGGCCGTCCCTCGCTGGAGGAAGAAACTTTCCATCTGGGTTTGATCTGCATTATGAACACTCTCTACCGCCTCCTGAAGGCGACACCATCAGCAGAACCGGAGTCAAGGCCTGAGGCGTGGCCTTGGCGGATTTTCTCGCTAAGTCCTCCCACGTGGGCTCCGAGCCGGAGTTGGCGGAGGTGCGCGGCAGCCTCTGCGGCCCACGCGGGTGCGCCCCACGCGGAGCAGCGAGGGGCCGGCAGTAATTAGGAAGCGGTGGTTCTGGCTTTACTGCAGGTTATTTGACTGTAAGCTAATACACATTAACGTTTGAGGACGGCCGTGCTTCCGAGCTTCTGGGCATCAGCGGTCACTTCCCCGGCCCGCGGACTGGCAGCTGCGGAGGCCGCGGAGTCACGAGTAGTGCGTGTTTCTGAGCTCCGTCCAGTGTGGAAATAAGGACCGGTGGTTCCTGAAGAGATGCGCCTCCGAGCGCTCCCTGGGCGGGGCCTAGCTGGGGGGCGGCAGCCGTAAGAAGGCACGGGAAGGGGTGGGGTAGGGAGAGGGGGTGTGGGGTAGGGAGAGGGGGTGTGGGGTGGGGGCGGGGCGGGGCTGGAGCTGGGGTGAGCTGGGGTGGGGGTTTGGTTGGCGGGGGATGGTGCAGTGGCCTTGACCCAGCTCTGGCCCCGCCGGGCCTGCAGGGCTGAAGCTGGGTGGCACAGGGAGCTGGGAGGGGGGAGGGAGGCCGGGACCCACACAAGACCAGCCCCTCGCTGGGCTGACCTGTTCGCTTACAACCAGGCAGGGACCACCTGGAGAAGACTGGCCAGCAGGTTCGCTCCATCTTGAAGATGTATTAGGACACGTATTAAAAACAAAGACCCGGCTTTGTTACAATGGAGTTTCGTTCCCAGAGATTGTGTTGTATGGAACTTCCACTCCAAACATCTCTGAATTAGTTAGCACTTGGAAAATTGACACCCAATGTCTTGCAAGAGCTGCTAGTTATAGGAATTCTGGGTTTTAGCAGATTCTCTTGAAAGCCCACGAGGTTGCTCTCCAATGTAGCTGTTTTATCCGTTGACATCCCTACACTGGGTATCTGATTTTTGTGTTTCTTAGGGCACACCTCTAAGATACTCTCAGGGGCTCAAAGAGAGAGTTTTGGGCTTCAATTTAGTCTCATCACGTAGAATCCATCTCTTTACAAACAGTTCATCTGTTCATCTATCCATCCATTCACTACTTGTGTGGACTTGGGAAAGGTGCTTATGTCCCTGAGCCACAGTTTCCCTACTTGTATCATGGGGCTGTGTGGCTCTTGCAAAGAGTGGGGGGATTGCAAAGTCCCTGCCGTAGGCCCTGCTCGGTGAACGTTGGCGTGAATGTTGGCTGCATGATTATCAGCCTCCTGTGCACCTAAGGGTGTGACTCAGAGCTGACCAGCTTCCGCGCAGGACTGGCTGTGAGCCCACATCCCAGGGAGCAGTTAAAGCTGCCCAGGAGTGTGGCGACAGCCTTAACACAGGAGGCGACATGGGGCAGGGGCTTTTTGGGCTTTTTTCAACATCTTTATTGGAGTGTAATTGCTTTAAAATGTTGTGTTAGTTTCTGCTGTATAACAAAGTGAATCAGCTATTCGTATACATATATCCCCGTATCCCCTCGCTCTTGCGTCTCCCTGCCACCCTCCCTATCCCACCCCTCTAGGTGGTCACAAAGCACCGAGCTGATCTCCCTGTGTGCGGCTGCTTCCCACTAGCTATCTATTTTACATTTGGTAGCGTATATATGTCAGTGACGGGGCAGGGTCTTGATGTACGCATATGAGTTTTCCAGGTAGCAGGTGGTGGAGAGGGACTTGCAGGCAGAGGAATCGGGAATCACTCCTAGGGGCAGGTCCCTCACACCACACGGAAGAACGAGCTCAAAGTGGATTATCAGGACGAATCTTACAGGAGTGGCCAGTCATCCTGACATCAAACCACCATCACTGCTGTGGAGGGCATCACAGCAGAGCAGAGAGAGACACAAACACTTTAAAAACAACAAAGAGAGAACAGAGCAGAGCAACGATTAGTATAATGAGTTGCAATCCGGGCCACGATAAGGCACTAAGTCCAGAAGGGAGCCCCCTGAAGGTTTCTCGATGTCAGAGCATCTTTTGCAGTGTGAAATGTCTCTGATCATGTCATCAAGGGTTTAGGTAAACTTTCTGAGTGGCTCGTACAACAGCAGGCGTGAAGATTGTCTGTACATGAGCTGTTATGGTGATTTCTCTGAAATTTATATCAAGTTGTCTGATGTTAGCTTGCATGACTTTGGGAAAAGGGCATTTTTAGTTGTAAACATTTCCAAGTCAAAGGGATGGGAGGGAAACTGGAAATGTTAGTTTGGAGTCATAGCCAGATATTAGAGGAAACTAGGAGAATTCAGGATCTAGTCCAGATTATGGGTAAATACCAAAACCTCAAAGGCAATTTAACAGCACTAGAACCTGATATCCGCAAACGTATTACTGAAACATAACTTTTCTCTCTAAAATTACCCTCATTTCTACCAAAGTTAGCCAAAGTAATTTTTTTGCAAAGTAAGTCTGATTTCAATAAACTCAACCCAATTATTTACATAAGTGGAAAAAGAAGAGCAATTGTTCGTATTTTTATGATCATTTAAATTGGCTTTGCTGGAACTGTTCATAAAGAATCTCAGATTGAACTTTTTTTTAAAATTTACTTATTTGTTTATTTTTGGCTGTGTTGGGTCTTCACTGCTGCACTTGGGCTTTCTCTAGTTGCGGCGAGCAGGGGCTACTCTTCGTTGCGGTGTGCAGTCTTCTCATTGCGGTGGCTTCTCTTTTTGTGAAGCATGGGTTCTACTCACGCGGGCTCTAGAGCGCAGGCTCAGTAGTTGTGGCGCACGGGCTTAATTGTTCCGCGGCATGTGGTATCTTCCCGGCCGAGGGATCGCACCCGTGTCCCCTGTGTTGCCAGGTGGATTCTTAACCACTGCGCCACCAGCGAAGCCCCTCAGGCTGAACTTTTATTTATTTATTTATTTATTTTTTTGGCTGCGTTGGGTCATTGTTGCTGGGCGCGGGCTTTTCTCTAGTTGCGGCGAGCGGGGGCTACTCTTTGTTGCGGTGTGCGGGCTTCTCATTGTGGTGACTTCTCTTGTTGCAGAGCACGGGGCTCTAGGCATGCGGGCCTCAGTGGTTGTGGCACGTGGGTGCAGTAGTTGTGGCTCGCAGGCTCTAGAGCGCAGGCTCAGTAGTTGTGGCGCACGGGCTTAGTTGCTCTGCGGCATGTGGGATCTTCCCGGATCAGGGCTCGAACCCGTGTCCCCTGCGTTGGCAGGCAGATTCTTAACCACTGCACCACGAGGGAAGCCCCCAGCCTGAACTTTTAAAGTCCTCTCGAGGCCAGGAAAGCCAAGCAAGAACTTGACATCAGATTTCGCCTGCAGTACCTGCAGATTGGGTTCCATTCCTCTTTTCTCCAGGTCCCCAAATATCTTGAGGTTTATGCACCTGCCAGGAAGTAACTTTCCCTACTCACATGTTTAGGCTGCTGGGAACCCTGTAAGCCAGGTCCCAGGCTGTTTTCCCAATGGGCTTTTGGCCCCATGAAGTCAGGCTTAGTTCCTTAAAGCTTTCTGGTCTGAGACAATGCATGTCCCTCTCAAATATGACATTCCAGTCAAAGTCTTGGCAAAAGAACCAATGTTTCCAATTATGTCCTGTTATAAGGAGAACAGAGTCTTACTGAAATTATGCAAATAATTATATTGCCATGGAAACAAGAATACCCACTCAGAGTTTCCAAATTCTGGAGGGATTAGGTAGGGAGAAAAGATCGGTATTTCATCTTTGTCTACAAAGGTATACTTTATCAAACTGCTGCAAGTCCTAGATAGCTTGAGAGAAAAGGTTTTCTTAAACCTGGAAAAGCAAAATGTAAAATGACCTGCAATGTTTAAAACAAAAAGTCATAAAAGTGATAATCCTCCTCACCAGTTCATTCAGTTTCATGGAATTAATTCTTTTTTTTTTGGCGGTACGCGGGCCTTTCACTGTTGTGGCCTCTCCCGTTGCGGAGCACAGGCTCCGGACGTGCAGGCTCAGCGGCCATGGCTCACGGGCCCAGCAGCTCCGCGGCATGTGGGATCTTCCCGGACCGGGGCACCAACCCGTGTCCCCTGCATCGGCAGGCGGACCCTCAACCACTGCGCCACCAGGGAAGCCCCCCGTGGAATTAATTCTTGATCTTGACCTGTAGTTAGTAGTTTTATGAAGCCATCAGTTTCTTCAGTAGAGTTCTGTAAATTCTTACCCAGTTGAATGGTATGATCTAAAAGTTTATCAGAAACCTGTAGTCTAGAGAAAGTGTCAGAGCCCTTTCCAGGAATCTCTCTGAAGGGGAAACATTAATAAAGACCAGAGTAAAGCAATGTGTATAAATGAAAAAAGACTTAAAATGGCTGGTTAAAGACCTGATCACAATGCAATTGACAAGGAAATTAGGTTATTTCACTGACATACAGCATTTTAAGATAATAACTAGAATTATGACTGATGACATTATACCAGGATACACCAGATTTCCAGAAATTTCACATAGTTTCAGAAACATATTTAACATATACCTACACGGACACAACATAAAGGAGGCTTAGTATTACTTCTTATTTGACAATGCTTCCCGTGTAATTTAAAATATCAAATAAGCCTAATTCGTTTAACATCTCCTTTTTATAAGGAGAGAGAACAAATCTTTGCGTTATTTCAGGGGCCCTCTGAAACATCTCACACCTCAAAGTTAGTTCTAAGTCAAAAAGACTTCATTTAGAATTTGATTCGGGGAATTTTGCAACAAATACCAAAAGTTTTTTAAAAAAGCACTTGGTCAAATCGGATCATAGGTAACTGTGAAGCAGTGCTTAGTTATCCATTTTACCAAAATAACAATTAAAGCCTTCACAGGCAAATATAAAAAGTTATGTATATTGTAAAAAGCCTGAGCTATACAATATAGAATCTTT
Source organism: Delphinapterus leucas (assembly GCF_059928025.1). Classification (NCBI taxonomy): domain Eukaryota; kingdom Metazoa; phylum Chordata; class Mammalia; order Artiodactyla; family Monodontidae; genus Delphinapterus; species Delphinapterus leucas. Next base: position 970,390 of record NC_143135.1, on the reverse strand, counting down.
GTTTTTCTAGACAGATTACATTAAAGATAAAGAAAACCTTTGTCTACAATTTCTCATTAAGATCAGACCAATAATCTAAGAAAACGTTTCCTTTCAACAGAGAAAACAAAGTTTAATTTTGTACCAGCTTGCTTTTGATATTAAAAATCATTTACTTAATTGAATTCATTCCAACGTTAGCCAGTTCTGACCATATATAAAATTCCCTTCTAAACGTTCGCTTTTTTGTTTCATTTTGTTTACAGACTTTCTATAACTTCCTATATCCATATTGTTTGTCCCCTGTTTTCTTTCCCATTTAGAAACTACCAGCTTTAGGACAAAGTCACTTTTTTTCCCTTAACAAAATGCATTTCCATTCCTTAGACTTTTTAAAACAAATCGCCTTGCACGTGATGATGTTTTTCTTATTAATTTTGGTAGTTTTAATTACATATATTAATTAGAATTTTAACCCTTAGAAACCTTAATTTCTAGTAAAAATTAAGAAGTAGGCAATTATGGACTGTCTTTTACATTAGCATTCTGTAGATTGGCAAATTATAAATACTTTTTACAATTTCTAGAAACATGGACCTTCTCACAGATAATTACTCAGGATCGCACCAAATATATTTACTAATAGCCCCAAATATCTTTAGTTTCTCTGTAAAAGGAAGCCTATGTTCAGTAATTAATGTTTCAGCATCTTATTTTGGGGGGAATGATCTAGATATTTAATAACTTTCTGTCATTTAACTTAACAAAACTCTAAAGTTTCCAGTTACCAAAAAGAATGGAGAAAATATTTTTAAGTATCATAAAACATAAAGAATTCACCTAACAACTCTTATCTCATTTACATTTAATTCACTCATGAAGATATCATCACATGAACTATTTTTTTCTTGGCTGACAAATTTTATAACAAAGATAACATGAACTTTTTGACTTTTAGTAAACCTAGGTATTGATACAATAAAAGTATTATACTTAATGTTGATGCTGAAGAAATGTCTATATGAATTAAGCCAACAAAGTTAAACTAGTTTTAATAACAAATATTAATTTAATACTGAAAATTTCCCAGATCACATGAACCTGAAATTCATTTGGGTTAGTTTCTAGTATATTTCTAAAAATTTACATAAGCACTTAATTTTCTTTAAGTCAATTATATAGAGCTCTTTGACAAGTTAATTTTGGCAATACCCTCCAGAGGTAGAAACATACCATATCCATAAGTACATACATAGATATTCACACAGTCACCCAGACAGACGCAGACAGAGATCTCATAGTTTCCATTTTAAAACGTTCGTCATGAATCACGTACAATACAAAACTCACTAGTTTATAAATAACGGTTGGAGTAAATTAAGTCTACTCACTCAGACGGCTAAAATCTTTTATTATCTGTGGAGAACACTTTTAAGATTTGTATTTGCCTTTGACAAAAGGCAGGTCACCAGGGGGAACAATGGTGTGATTAGACGGCTGTCACTCTCGTTCCATCCCCCAGACCTCTGAGGAGGGGAGGGGGCTGGGGGGTCAGTTCAATCACCAGTGGCCAATGATTTAATCAATCAGGTAATGAAGGCTCCAAAGCACTGCAAAGGACCGGGCTGTGAACACACGGAGGTCTGGGAGACTGCACGCCTGGAGACGGCATGGGAGCTCCTGACCCTTTCCCCACACATTGCCCCAGGCATCTCTTCCACCAGAGTTACATCCTTTTATAATAAACTGATGATCTAGTGAGTAAAATGTTTCTCCGAGTTCTGTGAGCCACTCTAGCAAATCAAACCCCAAGAGGGGGCCTTAGGAACCTCCAACCTGTACCCAGTCGGTCAGAAGCACAGGTGACAACCTGGATTTGGGATTGGCATCTTAAGGTGGAGATGTGAGACTGAGCCCTTTACCTGTGGGGTCTGATGCTAACTCTAGGCAGGTAGTGTCAGAATTGAATTAAATTTGTGAGACACCCAGGTAGTGTCTCACAGGAGAATCACTTGGGGGTGTGGGAAAAAAACACGCATTGGAATACCCAAGAGAAACGAAAACATGTCCACACAAAACTTGTAATGTTCACAGCAATGTTATTCATAAGAGCAACAAATGGAAACAGCCCAAATGCCCAGCATCTGACGGATCAATAAACAAAACGCTGTGTCCGCGCAATGGAATGTCGTTTGGCCGTAAAGAAGCAGGAAGCAGAGATGAAAGCAGGCTCTCAGACAGGCACTGGCACACCTGTGTTCACAGCGGCATCATTCACAACAGCCGAGACGCAGCGACAACCCAGGTGTCCACAGAGAGATGGGCGGATAAGCAAAATGTGGCCTGTGTGTACCGTGAAATATTATTCGTCCTTAAAAAGGAAGGAGATTCTGACACAGGCTACCACGTGGATGACACTTGGGGACACTATGCTCAGTGGGAAAAAAAAATACAGAGACAAAATGTCACAAACCGTACAGTTCCATTTATATGAAATGTGCAGAATAGGCAAATCTAGGCGACATAAAGGAGATTCGTGGTTGCCAGGGGCTGGGGGCAGGGGAAGGAGCGGTCTGTGACCGCTAAGGGTGCAGGGCTTCTTGGGGGTGGGGGATGTGCTCTAAAGTGGATGCTTCACTCTGTGGATCCACTAAAAGCCATTGAATCGTAGGCTCTAAATGGGTGGGTTATATCTCAACAAAGCTGGGGGAAGGGGGGAGGGGGAGGGAAGGGAAGCAAGCCCAGGCTGGAGGGCCTGGTGGGTGGAGCCACGGAGGCTGGGATGACCCAGTGCCGGGTGATGTGGGCGGGAGCGGGGGACGTGGGAGGAGGGAAAGACTGGGGTCTGGTGACCAAGAGCCACGACGACAAATACTGAGGAAGGGTTGCTAACTGGCCGCCAGAATCTCTCCTTCCCTCTTCCTTTAACTACTTAGGAAAGACCTTCCTTAGGGACTCTGTTCTCTATACAAAGAGAGTGGCCAAGTGCTGATGAAGGAGTGGGTTCTGACCAGCCCTGAAGGGAGAAGTGTTCTGGCCACTACTTTTTCCTGGCGGGACTGACCAGTGGTGGCCAGACACACCCCCACCGCAATGCACTGGGCGGGCAACGCCCTGGGTTGGCAGGGCCGTCGAAAGACCCGCCAGGGTTGTGAGAGACATACGCGTTCCTCTGGGTTTGGTGTCTGTCACAGCAGAAAATCTTTATTGTGCATGTTTTAAAGGTCATATTTGTAATTTCTTACCCCGCTGGCCTTCTCTTTGACCCCAGCCTGAATTCTGCTCTCCTGTGGCTAATGCCTAGAAGCAGGAAGTGTGCCATGGTGTGGTTTACGGGTAGGCATGTGAAAAGTGGCTTCTTTTGTGAAACCTCACTTTGTGCAAGCTGTAAGCTGGGTGCCCCCTTGTGTCCTTACTCAGCTCTCGCCCACCTGGGCATCCATTAAGGACACGTGCCTCCTGGGTGCCAGCCCTGGGCCTGAGGACTCCCCTGAGCGCGGTGTGGGCTTCGACCTGTTCCTGGAATGACGTAGGTCATTTTTTTTTGCGTAGAGAAGATGCAGGTGCTGGCACACTGACCGTGGAGGAGGTGAGGGACACTCTCTGTGTCCCTGGATCCCGGGGACGTCCTGCATCCTGGGAGCAGGATAAGACACCCTGAAGAGCGGTGTCACTGTCTCCACAGACCTTGCCCCGAGCAGCTTCAGCTGGGCTTCCAGAGTCCCTGCCAGACGGGGTTCGTGTTGCACTGAACAATAAAACACCCTGAGCAAAAAGCACCACAGTGCTGCTTCCTGGATGGAGAAGAGAAGCCGGTGCTCCACACCACAATGGGACTTCCTGGTGACACACAGAGTCCGAGAGGCAGCGGCCAGGCTCTTGGGGACCAGAGCCACAGTGGACCACGCTCTCCAGATTCCAGGTGGAAAGACGCGGCAGAGGTGGGTCATTTCACTGGGCCGTGTCAGTGCCCAAGCAACCAGGACACAGAAATAACCTGTGATCAGGAATAATATGGAGGGTGAGTTTCCTGGAGCCACCCCAACAATCCCACAGATCAGGGGGCTTAAACAGCAGACACTCACTGTCTCCAGTCCTGGAGGCTAGAATCCGCGATCCAGCTGTGGGCAGGGCTGGGTCCTCCTGAGGCCTCTCTCCTCGGCGTGTAGACGGCCCTGTGTCCTCACGGGGTCATCCCTCTGTGTGTGTCTGTGTCCTGATTTCCTCTTCTTCCCAGTCCTATGGGATTAGGCCCACCCCTAATGGCCTCATTTTACCTTAATCACTCCTTTAAAGACCCCATCTCCAAGTACACTCACATTCTGAGTTCCTGGGGTTAGGACTCCAGCATATGAACTTGCAGGGACACATTCAGGGGTTAGGGGTAGGGTTAGGGCCTAACATCAGGCCATGACTTAAGACATTTGGTACAAAAGTAGTGAAGCCCCATGGAATCCCGAGCGCCAAAACGTGCGAGCCTGTGTTGGCCGGAGGGCCTCCGGGCCCTGTGCTGGCCCTGGCAGGGGCACCTCGCGGACACCCCGTGAGCAGTGGCCGTGCACTGAGATGCTGCAGTTTCAGGTGGCGCGCTGCATCGCCTGGGCTGGGTGTGTGGGGAGGCTGGACCTGCACCTGAAAAGAGCGTCTTTGGCCAAAGCCCCCTTAGCAGACAGCAGATTGCCGCTCGTCTCTTGGAATTGCTTCCAGGGGGTGACGTCGGGCCCGTCCTGCCCCGGGTGTGGCATCTCCTGGCCTGGCCAGCCTTCTCCAGGTCGCTGGTCACCGCCTCCTGTCCCCTCTCACAGCAGCTCTGTTCCTGACCATCAGAGAGGAAGGACACAAGACAAGAGCCATTCTTCCCTGGAATGCGTCACCGTCCTGCGGAAGGACCCACTGGAATCTTGATTTTATGCCCAGGAAACCGCTCCCGCGCTGACCCCCCACCAGCTGCGACACGCTCCAGCACCAAGCACGGGTCACCTGAGTGCCCCTGAAACAGCACCCGGGGGAATGTTATTTTTGTTTTGTTTTGTTCTGTTGGCGGTACGCGGGCCGGGGCACGAACCCGCGTCCCCTGCATCGGCAGGCGGACTCTCAACCACTGCGCCACCAGGGAAGCCCCCCGGGGGAATGTTAAAGTGCCTTCGTCCCTTCTGTGGAGCCAGAGAGCCCGCAGGTGATTGAAGGCGATCAGATAGTGGATCTTCACCCATGCCCGACCGGCACCCATGCGTGGCAGCGGCGGGACCCTGGCCCCCTCCCTTGGGCTCTGAGGCTTCTTCGACGCAAAACCTACCCACAACACCAGGGCGCAGAGTGGGGCTGTGTCTGAGTGAGAGGTCCCCACTGCTGTGTTTCTTGTTTTCTCTTCTTCTTTTCCCCACTGTGATAAAATACACATAAGATTGAACATCTTCAAGGGTACATTGTCATTAAGAGCGTTCACATTGTGCAACCATCACACCATCATCTCCAGAACCTCCCATCCTCCCAAATGGACACGCTGCCCCCATAACACTCACTCCCCTCCCCTCCCCCAGCCCTGGGCACCCACCGTCTGCTTCCTGTCTCTATGGATGTGATGACTCTGGAGACCTCACGGGAGTGGAATCACACAGGATTTGTCCTTCTGTGTCTGGCTAATTTCTCTGAGCACAATGTCCCCAAGGCTCATCCATGCTGTCGCCCGTGTCAGGATCTCCTTCCTTGTCAAGGCCCAGTAACGTTGCGTCACGTGGATGGACCACATCTTGTTCACCCTTGTGTTGCTCTTAAACAGCCTCTTACAAATCCCAAAGGTGGACCCAGGGCTGTGAGGTGTCAATTAGGTGGAGAGGCAGCTGCTCCTTGGCTCAGGAATTTTGCCCCGGGGTGACTCATGCGCTGAGCACCCCCCATACCTGATTTAGCAGAGATCTGGATGAGCTCTTGGACTTGGACTCAGTGCTGCAATGGGGCAGGACCTTTGGGGGAGGCAGGACGGGGTGAGCGTAGTTGCACCCGGGATGTGAACGCCGATGGGGGTATCCTCCTTGGAGCCGGCGTCCGTGCTCTGCCAGGCCCGTGTGCTTGCCGGCTGCTGGGGCCGCTGCTGGGGCCACCCTCCCCGTGGCCCAGGCTCTCCCAGGTCAACAGGGACACAGAGATGACCGTCTGCTCCCTGGGCTCTGCTCTGTGCTTCCTTCCTGGGAGCCAGTGTCTTAAGTCCCGTGAAAGATGTCACTCAGTGTCAGCCTCTCAGGGCCCCGAGCTGACATCCCCCCACCGCTGGGATTTGGCCTGAGCAGCCTCTGTCTCCAGACCTTGTGGGCATGGACACCCCTACCCTGGGCGTCCCCCCGACACGAACCCAGTGTCAACCCCATTCGGGACACCCTGCCCTCCTGCACCAGCCCTCCTGTGTCCCAGCCAAGGTCACAGGACTCAGGGAGCACAGGACAGGGCATGTGTGAGGTGAGAGAGCACCCATAGGTAAAGCTGCAGGTCAACAAGGGCAGAGGGGCAGAGGTCAGGGCTCGCACGACCCAGGGGACGGAGGGGCTCCCTGTCCAGCGAGACTGAACAGGGGTGTACTTAACGTGGCAGTGTGACTTTTCCAAGGGAAAAACGTGTGTGTGTGTGTGTGTGTGTGTGTGTGTAGTGTGTGCACACGTGTGTATGTATGTTTGGGGTGGGAGGGAGTAGGTCACACTTGGAAGGAGGATCTTGAGGCAAACGTGCTGGCTCCGGTGTCAGAAATCCTGACCCAAGGACTTGGGATGGGCAGGGCCAGGGTCTCCCATCCCTGGGAGGCGTTATTGGTGGCCCCAAATATAGTCCACATCTGAACCCCCAGAACCTGAGGTGACCTTTTTTGGGAAAGGGGTCTTTGCAGCTGTGGTCAAGCTAAAGGTCTCGAGATGAGGTCATCCAGGGTCACCAGGAGGGCCCTAAATCCAACGACAGGTGCCCTGATGAGAGAAGAGGCGGAGCGAGGAGGAGACCCGTGAAGACCAGGCAGAGGCTGGGGTTACGCGGCCATAAGCCCAGAGGCGCGTGGGGCCCCCGGCAGCGGCAGAGGCGGAGCGCGGCACTGCGACACCTCGATTCAAACTTGGGCCTGCAGGACGGGGAGAGGATGAACCCCTGGCCGTATTCCAAGTCAGAAGACCCCAGACACGCCCCCAAGAGTGCCAACCGGCCAGAACGAAGATGATCTGACGGATACTTGATGGCCCACGTGTACGTCCGCTCACAGAGGGAGGGTGAGGCCCCGCATCCCGGCTCCTCTGGTCACGTGGTGGGGTGCTGGTTTTCCCCAACAGTTTCATGATAACACAGAGCTCACATTTCATGACCCTGAGCCAGGGTCCCCAAGACGCTCTGCAAAAATGACCGCATTTGACCTTTGTGAAGAAAACCCCATGGGGTAGGTGTTCTCTCATTTTCACGGGTGAAAAATCAAGGTCTAAAGATTGGCACCGGGTCATGCAGCCAGTGGTACAGAGCCCAGGTCAGAACCCACCTGTCTCCCCTTTTCAGTGAAGTGGCAGAAAAACACAGAGGCTGGTATGACCAACTCCCAGTGACCAGGGCTGACATCACTGTAGATCTTTGTGTCTTTGTAAGAGATTAAACAGCGTGCCCAGCCCCAAGCTCCCTTTCCTGCTGGTGTGGGCACTGTGGTCCCCGCAGTGGGTCTGCGGTGCTCTGCTCTGTAACATCTCTGGGCCGCAGGTGCAGAGTGGAGCCCGTCAGCCTTCTCTCGCCCGAGGCAGAGTGTGTGGAACACACACTTACCTGTGCACGCGTCTTTGTGAAACGCGTGTTGTTGGCGCTTCCTTAGACCACGTGTGGAGGTCCAGCTCATGTGCAATGACGGCAAGTATTTAAACTGTGCTTGTTGATAAGTTCTGGCTTTTGCAAATGACCCCGGAAGCATCGTACAATCAAGATAATGACGTATCACCCACCCCCGGAAGCTTCCTGTGCCTTTGTCGTGCCCCTCCTGTTTGTCTGTCTGTCTGTCTCCACCCTCTCTCTGCCAGCTCCTCCCCACTCATCCGCTTGTGTCCTCACAGAGGAGTTTGCATTTTCCAGAATTTTACTTATTTATTTTGGCCGCGGTGCTGCAGGATCTTAGTTCCCAGACCAGGAATGGAACTCCTGAAAGCGCCGAGCCCTAACCACTGGACTGCCAGGGAACTCCCCAGAATTCTGAATATATGGACTCATACACACTGGCAAAATCATTTTGCGATTCACCTTTGCTGCCCTGTGTGCCAACAGCCCCTGCCCCCAGGTCACCCAGAAGTACCCCGCTGGGTGGACCTTCCAAGGTTTCTCTCTCCACACTTTGGTGCACATTTGGGTTTTCTCCAGTTTGGGACCATTACAAATAAAGCTGCTGTGAGAATTCTCCGTGGGACACGTGCTTTCGCTGTCTTAGGGAAAGAGCCTGGAGTGGAATCACATGGTGGGTGTAAGTTTAACCTTGGCGGAAACTCAACAACAAGCAAACAAACGTTTTAAGAAGCTGCCCGACCGTCCCCCCAGTAGTTGCGCCGCCGTGTTGCTTCCCACCAGCTGCGCACTAGGGCTTAGTTCTTCCACGTTCTCTGGGCGTGGGCAGTCTTTTTTGTTTTAGAATTTAGCCATTTAATAGTGTGTAGTGGCATCTCATTGTGATTTTAATTTGCATTTCCCTAATGCCTAATATGTTGAACACCTTTTCACATGCTTATCTGCCCCTATATACCTTTTTTCATAAATTATTCAGATCTTTTGCCCATTTTTAATTGGGTTGTTTATTTTCTTGTTACTGAGTTTAAAGCTCTTGACATGTTCTGCATACAAACCCTTTACGAGATATATGATTTGCAAATATTTTCTCTTGGTCTATGGCTTGTCCTTTTATTTCTTTAACCATTATTTCTAATGGTCTTTAGAAGAGCAAAAGTTACTAAGTTTAATGAAGCACAATTTACCATTTTTTTCTCTTATGGATTGGGCTTTTGCTGTTGTATCCAAGAAATCTTTACCTAACTCAAGAGTACAAAGATTTTTCTCCTGTTTTCCCCAGGAAGATTTATATTCTTACATTTTACCCATGGACCTATGATTCATTCTTAGTTAATTTTCTATAAGATGTGAGATACCAATCAAAGTTAACTTTTTTGCATGCGGATATCCAATTGTATATGGATACCCAGCACTCTCTGTGAAAAGACTACCCTCTCTTCTGACATGCTGGAAGCTCGCAAGTTGCCATTCTGTCCTAACAAAAGTAAAAAGCTGAACAAACAAAAATCCAAAACTCTTCTTCGATCCATAGAGGAGCAAGGTCACAGGGCAAACTACTGTCCCCCAAACTGGAGAGACAGACAGGCGCACACAGGGAGTCGTGGTTTACCAGTGCAGCTGTCTGTGTGGGAGCCAGCACTGGGGTAGGAAGTCTGGACTGGAATTGATAAATGGCTGAAGGCTCGGTGTGGACAAACCTGAGGGATGAAAGCTCCAGGGGCACTCGGTCAGAGGGTCCCCACAGTAGTGTGAGATTCACCTCCAGGAGCACCACCAGGTCCTCACAGTAGACACTGGAGAAAAATTCCTGGTGCTTCCGTCAGGGGGAGGGAAAAGGATCCATTCTGAAATGGATGGAGAGAGACACACTACGCTAGCCTGAAACAAGGGAAAGCAGGGATTGCTGTATTAATTTCAGGTAGAGCAGACTTCAGAGCTGGGAAATTTATCAGGGAAAATGATAAAGCATCAATTCTCCAAGAATACATAATACTCCGTCATGTGTATGCACCGAACAACAGAGCATCAAAATACACGAGGCAAAAACTGATGGACGGGCTTCCCTGGTGGCACAGAATCTGCCTGCCAATTCAGGGGACATGGGTTCGAGCCCTGGTCCGGGAAGCAACTAAGCCACGTTGCAACACGCATGCTGCGCAGCGACTAAGCCTGTGCGCCACAACTACTGAGCCTGCGTGCCTAGAGCCCATGCTCCACAATAAGAGAAGCCACCGCAATGAGAAGCCTGCGCACCGCAACAAAGAGTAGCCCCCGCTCACCACAACTAGAGAAAGCCCGCGTGTAGCAACAAAGACCCAACTCAGCCAAAAATAAAATAACTAAAATAAAAATATATAAATATTAAAAAAAAACCCAAAACTGACGGACCTGCAAGGAGAAACCGATGAACCCACTGTTACAGTTGGAGACTTCACACCCCTCTACCAGAAATGGACAGGTCCAGCAGGCAGAAGACAAGTGAGGACATAGCTGAACTCAACAACACCAGCAATCAACTGGATTTATCTCTGAGTATTTAATGTTGGGGACGCTTTTGTAAATGGTATTGTTTTGAATTTCAGTTTATGAATGTTCAGTTTGTACTGCTAGTATATAGGAACACAGTAGATTTTTGTTTACTTCCTTTAACGCTGCAAACTTGCTAAACGCACTAACTAGTTCTAGTAGCTGTTTTGTAGGATTTTTCACGTAAACGATCATTCCGTCTGTAAGTAAAGGTGGTTTACCTTGTTATTTTTCAAGTGGGATGCCTTGGTTTCTTTTTCTTGCCTGATTGCCCTGCTACTAGCTCCATTCCACGCTGAATAGACGTGGTGAGCGCAGACATCCTTGTCTTGTTCCTGTCTGAGGAAAAGTATTCAGTCTTTCACCACTAAGTATGATATGTCAGATGCATGTTTTTTTGTAGATTCCCTCTATCAGATGGAGGGAGTTCCCTTCTGTTCACACGTGCAGAAAGTTAACATATGGAGTGGAGTTTGGAGTTTGTCAAATGCTTTTTCTGCCTTTATTTGGACAACCATCTGTTTTTTGTTTCTTGCTTTTGTTTTCAGCTCGTTAATGTGGTAGATTGCATCGTATAATCATTTTCAAAAGTTAAACCACCCTTGCACTCCTGAGTTAACTGCCACGTTGTCATGATAAATTATCCTTCCTATATGTTCATGAATTCAGTTTGCTAAATTTTTGTTAAGAATTTTGCATCTAGGTTCATGAGGGATATTGGTTTGCAGTTTTCTTTTTTGTAATGTCTTTGTTTGGTCTTGGTACTAGCATAATGCTGGACTCATGGAATGAGTTGGAAAGTATTTTCTCCTCTCCTCTTCTCTAGAAGAGAATTTGTGTAGAATTGATGTTGTTTTTTCTCAAATTTTGGTAGAACTCAGCAGCGAAGCCGTTTGAGTCTGGAGTTTTCTTGGTGGAAAGGTTTTTAATTTAATAGACAGAACTGTCCTTCATGAGGGAGCTTTGATCATTTGTGTCTTTCAAGGACTTTGTCTATTTCATTCTATTTCATTTAACCTAAGTGAAGTTGTTCATAACATTCTCTTACTCTTCTTCTAATGTTTTGTAGAATCTGTAGTGATGCCAACTTTATCATTCCTCCTATCGGTAATTCACGTTTTCTATCTTTTTTTTTCCTGATCAGTCTGTTTAGTGGTTTATTGATCTTCTTTAAAAAATGAGCGTTTGTTTTTACCAATTTTCTCTGTGGTCTTTCTGTTTTCTATGTCATTGATTTCTTCAACGACTTTTTTTTTTTGGCTGTGCCCCTTGGCACGCGGGATCTTAGTTCCCTGACCAGGGATAGAACCCGCGCCCCCTGCAGTGGAAGCACCGAGTCTTAACCACGGGACGGCTAGCGAAGTCCCTCTTCAATGACTTTTATTTCCTCCTTATTTTCTGCTTACTTAGAATTTAATTTGCCTTTCTTTTTCTAGTGTCTAAAGGTGAATGCTGAAGTCAGTGATTTTCTAATGTAGGCATGGATTTCCCCTATGTACTGCTTTAGCTGCATCCCACAAAGTGTCATATATTTTCATCTTCATCCAGTTGAAAATGCTGTCTAACTTTCCTTTGGGTTTCTTTGATACACGGGTTATTTAGCTGTTCGTGATTTAGTTTCCAAATATTTTGTGCCTTTTCCAGATATCTTTTAATTATTGATTTCTAATTTAATTCTGTTTCAGTCAGAGAATATACTTTGCATGACTTGAATCATTTTAGACTATTTTCTGGCCCAGAATATGGTCTATCTTGGTAAATATTCAGTGAATACTTAAACTTGTGTGTTATGCTGTTGTTGGATGGAGTTTTCTACAAATGCCAGTCAGATCAAGCTGTTGGTGCTGTGCTGGTCTGTCATCCCTTTACGAGGCTTCTATTTGTTCCACTGAATACAGAGGGGAGGGTGTTGAAATCTCCAGCGACGGTTGTGCGTTTGTCTCTCTCCCTGCAGTTCTATCTGGTTTTGCTCCAAGAATTCTGAAGCTCTACAACTAGATGTATAAACTTTTAGGATTTTTATGTCCTCTTGATGGTATCCCTTTACCATCTAAAACGAACCGCTTCATCCCCAGCAAATTCAAGGCAAAGTCTTTTGCATAC